>NC_052047.1:132626135-132926135 GCF_903992535.2 Arvicola amphibius
ACTAAACTCCATCTTGTCAAGACCTGGCTCTTCAGTCTGGCATGTACTAACTAGCTACATGAGGCTACTGAGCACCTAAAATAGAGCTTATATCACTGAGGAGCAAATTTTTAGTTTTATTTAAATCTGAATTTTCCAAATAGAGTTATCAAATACCAAGCAGGAAAATGCCTCCAAAAAGCTACACATAGGCTGGTGAGATGGTTCAGAAGGTGCGGGCATTTACTGCAAAGTCTCATCTTCCACAGATTCACCCCTGGACCCACATGGTAGAAGGAGAGAACTGACTCCCACTAGTAATTCCCTGGTCTCCACACTTGCACAGTGGTTTAAAAAAAAATGTAGCCACTTGTATACACAAGCACACATAAAATATTTTTTTCAAAGCAACCCAGAGGTTTATCATACTCAAACTGCCGAAAATCCACAAAAATAATGGAATAATACAGAGAAAAAGTGAAAAAAAAAAACCTATATTCTGTATATCTGAATTCTCTTCAGAAACCATGGAAACAAGAATGACATATTCTAAGTATTCTAAAAAAAACAAAACCTAAAATTCTGTCCGAAGAATTTATCCTTCAAAAATGGAAGAAAAATCGAGACTTTCTCATAAAGAAGTTTTTCTAGTCTGCCTGCTTTGCATCAAATGTCAATTCTTCAGGAAAAGGAAAACAAGTAATTCAGATGTTCTAAAGAAAGAAAAAACCCTAGACAAAGAAAAATGAATGTAAAATAATTTGTTTTTAAATCTTAATTGCTCAAACACAATGATTTGAAATAATAGCAACTTGTATTCAGTAATTATAGTTTATGGATAAGTAATGTGATAATTACAGCTTTGGAAATGAATGGCAGTAGGGTTATGAGGATGAGAGACAGGAACTGCAGATTCTATCACAAGATACTGTATAACCTGCAAAGTAGTATATTATATTGGAAAGAGAACTTTTATTAATTGTAGACATATACTATAAATTCAAGGGCAACCATTTAAAATAAGTGTAGTTGATATGCTAAGAAGAAAATGAAATCATAAGTAATAAACTAAAACTTAAAAATGCAGGAAAAGAAAGATGATAAACATATTTATATGGTGGCTCATGCCTTTAATCCCAGTACTCAGGAAGCCAAGGCATTCTTTGTAAGCTCAAGGCCTGCCTGACCTACACTGAGAGGTCAAAGCCTGTCAGTGCTACATAGGAAAAAACTAGCTTTAAAAAAATAAAAAAGCTTATAGAAAACTAATAAATATGACAACAATCCAACCAATAATTACTTTAGATGTCTGTTGGGGAGGCTGACCAATCCCTTGTCTGAGGGGCGTGACCCCTCCGAGGCATAAAATACCTTTAAAAGAACCCTGTTTGGGTAAGCTCCGCCCTCTTGGTTCCCTGCTCTTTGCTGGAACCCTGGCTCTATAAGTTTGCCCCACTGCCTTCCTTTATTAAAGCTGATTATTTCGGACAAAGCTAGTTTTGATTATTTCCCATTGCCACCCGACCGCCACGCTTCAGATGTCAGTGACCTCAACACACCAATTGAAAAATCAAACTGTCCCTGAGCAGGCACAGCTCCATGACAGAGTTCTTACCTAGGATACAAGAGGCTCTAAATTCAATTTTGGATATACTACTAACCCCCACCAAAAATAAACCCAGTACTGGGTGTGATACATATGAGGAATCCCATCAGTTAGAAAGTGGAAGCAGGAGGAAAACAAGCTAAGAGGCCCGTCTGGTCTACATAGTGAGACCTTGTCAAAATAAGAACAAATGTTCTCCGCAGGTGACTCACTCCAAACAAAAATAGGTGGATAGAAACAATGAGTAAAAACATCTTGCTTTGAGAAACTTTAAACCAAATCAGTTTCATAGACCAGGCTCAATAGCAATACAAATTAGGTATAAAGAGAAATATTACAGAATGAAAAAATGACCAATTCTTCAAGAAGGTATAACAGTCTTAAATGTGTGTGTATATAACAAAGGAATGCTCAAGTATATGAAGTATATACTGATAGAACTGCAAGGAGAAACACGTGAATCCACTTTTCTGTTGGAGATGTATTTGCCTTTCAGTAGCTGACAGATCCAGAAAAGAATAGGTAGAAGAAAATCAGTAAAGATGTACTTGGATTGAATGTTATAATCAATTGGACTTAATTGACATCTATAAATTAGTCATCCAATGAAAGCAGAATGAACACATTCTTCTCAAGGTGTCATAGCTGGTCAGTTATGAGTATAAATTAAATACTGTTGACTAAAAGATATATTAAAACCTCTATCAGCCAGGTGGTGGTGGTGCACACCTTTAGTGCCAACACAGGGGAGGCAGAGGCAGACAGATCTCTGTGAGTTCGAGGCTAGCCTGGTCTACAAGAGCTAGTTCCAGGACAGGCCCCAGAGCTACAGAGAAACCCTGTCTCCTAAAACCAAAAAATAAAAATAAAACGAAAAAAAAAACTCTTATCAAACTACCAAAGCAGTATTTATTTAGCTGAGTGATATACCTGCTAAATGAGACCACATGACTGCACAACCAGCATATATATCTAGCCTTCAACAGCACAGACAGGTATGATCCATACACATTCATGGAGTGTGTACGGTTTATGCTCTAAAGCACAAAAAGTGAAAAGATGCCTTCAGTGCTAGTAGAGACTGTTTTTGACCACATATTCTGTAGTTGAGTCTCTGTCTTAAGAAATGGTTCCTTCTGGTTGCTGACCAGCTCCCCCAAAGAATGGTCCATTTCCAGCCTACAGACTATACTGTCATACAGCACCTCATAGTGGGCTCCTTCTGGGGTAGTGATGACACAGAAACCTGTGACTGCTTTGCGTTGCCTTAGAAATCAACCCAAGGCATGCTCCATGATCAACAGTGGGCAGCTGAAAGTCTGAACTAAGGGCAGAAAGTCAGTGGCTAGAAACCAGTTCTTCGTAGACTAGAGGATGAGAAATTAAGAGCTCAGGGGACAAGAGCACCGGTGGGAGGAAAGGTGGAGAGCAAAGATGCTGTTCACGAAGCTAACAAAAAGCAGGGCAATGGCTGGAGCCAAGAACTCTGCGGAGAAAGCACACCAAACCACAGAGCCAGCTCAAGGGAACACAAGGGCTTCGAGGAGAATATGCAGTGCAAGACTCCCAGAGCAGAATGGAGGAACACTGAGGGCTGTCACCTCACAGCCACCCATGGTGACAGACTCAGAGTGGTTCGGTATGAGCGCAGAGGAACAGTAAGTGTTCCCTCCATTTGGGGTATAGGCAAAAGAATATATGTCTATGTATGGTTACAAATGGAGTCCGATGGGACTCACTGGCCTAGGGAACTAACACGAGGACCACTAACGAGTCATTAACTTTCATGGCTTCCATTCTCCTTGCCACATGCAGTGAATAATGAATACTAACCTCTTAAGATTGTTTGGAAGATTAAGTAACTCCATGTAGGCTTCTATAACAATACCTAGTGTAAACTCAAGGAATGTTGCTATGGAAACATAAACTCTTAAAGAAGTAGTGGAAATGAAATTAAAGACAGATACGAAGGTTTTGTACAATTCTGTTATAAAAACTTTCTGTTGCTAATAAACAACAGCGTTTATGTGTAAATTGACAAACATAGCACTAATTTGCTTGCTAATCAGGTTAGTGTGACTTTACTCCATCCTAAAGAACAATTTTCCTGCTATATTTTCCTTCATTAAGTTTTACAATTTGTCTTCCAATTGTTTTATAATCTATTTAAAAATTAATAGACATAGTAGAGGCAGAAGTAGGTAGCTCTCTGAGTTACAGGACTACCTAGTGAGAACCTGTGCTGTGGAATACCCTTTCTGTACACTATGAAAATATGTTGCTCTCATTGTTAATAAAAAGCTGACTGACTGATAGCTTAGGCTTGTCTCCAGGCAGCTCTTACAAGTTAAATTAACCCATTTCTATTAATCTTTTCTATGATGTTTCTTCTGTGTCTGGCTTGTGACTCTTCAGACTCTGCCCTTCTTCCCAGCATTCTCTCTGCCCTGAAAGCCCTGCCTAGCTATTGGCCAATTTCCCCCTTTTTGCCTAAATAAATAGGAAGGTTTTAACTTTAACACAGTAAAATTATATATAACAAAAACAATTCTCAAGTAACAATTAGTTACACTATCCAGTCTGTTTGTATATGACAAAATTAGAGAAAACACTCTATTATCTATCTTTGTGAGTCTAAAGTTTTATACCTTATTTGCTTTTTATCATAACTAAGGAAAACTTTAATTATTTAGTCTCTAAGTCCCTCAAAAGACCCCAGAAGGGTGTAATGTTACCTAATGACTGGGACAGTCACCCAAAGTTCTTCTGTAACATTGGGGCATCCAACTTCGGCCAACAGGCCTAGTATATCTGACAGACATTTCTGAGAAGCAGAGAATTTTGTCATAGCAAAGTTTGGCAGTCACTTCTTTTGCATCCTGCTGGTCCAGTTTTGACAGTACACTATCAGCAATTGAGGCAAGGGCGGTTTCTTTGCCCGATGGCTAGCTTTTGTCATAAAGAATTAAACTCCAGGCCGGGCGGTAGTGGCGCACGCCTTTAATACCAGCACTTGGGAGGCAGAGGCAGGCGGATCTCTGTAAGTTCGAGACCAGCCTGGTCTACAAGAGCTAGCTCCAGGACAGGCTCTAAAGCTGCAGAGAAACCCTGTCTCGAAAAACCAAAAAAAAAAAAAAAAAGAAAAAAGAAAAGAAATTAAACTCCATATGGAGGTTCTTTGATGCCCATCATTTTTTTAAAATATTTATTTATTTATTATGTATACAATATTCTGTCTGTGTGTATGCCTGCACGCCAGAAGAGGGCACCAGACCCCATTACAGATGGTTGTGAGCCACCATGTGGCTGCTGGGAATTGAACTCAGGACCTTTGGAAGAGCAGGCAATGCTCTTAACCTCTGAGCCATCTCTCCAGCCCCAGCCATCATCTTTTTTTTTTTTTTTTTATGGTGCTGTCAGGAGCAGATATGTCTCACTGCCATATCTGTGTATGTATGACCTTGAAAACAAACCTAACATGACTTAAGTTTGACTATTATAAATGACTATTTATCTGCATACAATACCCCAAATAAGAGTAGAAACATACAACTAGTATAACAAAATTAATTTTAAATGTGTATCAATAAATCAAAATCCATACCAGTGTAAAATAAATTAATAGCTGCTTTTTGGATTAGATTCAATAATCTACCTTTTCCTGCCATTCCTATATCATATCCCCCTTTTTCCTTTAGAAAGAGATCTTCGAATTTAACCTCTTTGTCTAGTTTTTTTCCTATGACCAATATCAACTTGAAACCAACCCCCTTAAATGATAACAAACATCCATAATCCATCTTTTGGGAATGTGAACATAGTTTTTTTCTAGATTGCTTCCTGTTGTTTGGGGGTGCCAGCATCTTTGGGGGGAACCTTGAGAAAATCAGGATAATGACTAAGTCTTGGTTGGAGAAGGCTGTGAGTCTGGACCATGTCAGCCAGCAGCCTTGAAGCTGTTTTGGATTCTGAGGAGACTGGAACAGAAGTCTTTTGAGATGCTGAATCACCTGGGCCATCCATTTTCACTGCTACCTGGTCCCCTTGTTCTGAAAATAGACAAACTTTTAAAGGTAACAGACATGTCTGCATTAACACAGGTATAGACTGTGTGTTGTACACAAGTTAGCCAAAGATGATTTTCGTTTTGTTTGAGCAGGTAAAATATACATCACATATCTTGTAGTTCTTCTATTTCTGTACGTCTGTAGTCAGGATTTTCAGTGGTGGGAACTTCCTTGATCAAGCCTGATCATCTTGAACCTTGAATGAATACACAGTCTTTTGTTTTCTGTGGAAATAAAAGCATAAACTTTCCCCCAAAGCAACACACATTTGACTTCCATTTTGAAGTTAAGATATTTTTAAAAGAAGAAATAAACTGATTTAATCCAGCAGTTTCCATAATCCATTGTATCTTAGCAGCTATTGTTCCTTCATCAGCAATCAGAAAATTTTAAGACAATACAAGAACACACAGGATTCAGACTCCCCATGTATTTTCCATCTTTGTGTGGCTTTTTTCATTTATATTACTTTATTCTTTCTTTTAAAGACTTTATTATTTTTAAACTATTTTTTTCTGTGACTGTCTATACCATTTCTCTTTTCTCTCCCAAACCTATGTACATTTTTAATCACACTGTAATCCAGTTAGAAGGATCTATCTTTACTGAGCATCCGTGCTGGTTTTTGATGGCATGAGACGAATGAACATTAAACTGGTATGTTAGTCACTGGCACTGCTCAACTTAGTGTATGGCGGTGCACATGGTGGTTGGCCTGGCTCCTCCCACTTTGCTTCTGTAAGAGCTTAGCCTTATGGTGGAGGTGTCAACCATGGGAGCCATGTTTACCACCCAGCTATCAGAAGTTGCTGGGTTCACACTGCCACCAAGTAGCATACCACCATTGCTCATGAACCCCATTCAAGTGTTGAGTAGCAAGGCCTCTTAAAAGAGCTGCCCTCCCCTGTGTTTGCCACTAGGACTAAGCCAGAAAGCTGCCTCTAAAGGTGCCATTTCTCTACAAACCTGTCAGAAGGAACAGAGGAAAGGAGGGAGGGAGGGAGGGAGGGAGGGAGGGAGGGAGGGAGGGAGGGAGGGAAGGAGAGAGGGAGAGACAGAGAAAGAGAGAGAGCAGAGAGGAGGGAGGCAGGCAGACAGAGAAAGATGGTCTAGAGAGATGGCTCAGCCATTAAAGGCAAGATTCACAACCAAAATAAATAATTTATTTTTAAATGGTAAGAATCACGAAATATTATAGTTAAATAACTATTGTGGGAAATCTATTATATATTTACATATAACTTCAATTAAAATAAAGTTATATTTGAAATTTTTCATATCAAAACATTTTTTCTACTTAAAATATTTACAGTGGTTTGTGGTACTAGAAACAGTAAAGGCAACTCAGTCTTTCCAGTGTTAAGGTTGTTTCTGACAGTTACAACCCCCAACAAAATATGGCTCATTGTGTAGACTTTAATCAAAAGTACAAATATGCCTTCATTTTGGTGAAGACAGAAGCTAAACATACACAGAGTTCCACCCATTGGCTGAGAGAAGGGCCTTCTGCTACCTATGAAAAGCAGGTTCCAAATCAACTCCCTTCTGCAGTTCATTCCAGAGCTCGTTTCCTGACATCTTTTCTCTGGTCCCAGTATAATTTCTCTTTTCTCCTAGATTGGCCTGGGCTAAGAGTTCTCAAGACCCTCGGATTGCAGTAGGTTCCTATTCCCCACTAGAAAAGAAAATTAAGGTGAGGAAATATATTTGCCCTGAACTTTGGATTCTGTAATAAGGTCTTAAAGTTTATTGGAGGTAAAAGGGCCCCAGCATTTTAGGGGAGAATGTCCTGACCCGTGCTTAGTTCTGAATTTGGCTCTCAGCAGTGCTGTCTGGACAGCACTGAACAGAACAGCTACTTGTACTCTCACAGAACTTGTTCTAGTAAGAGACAACACCACAGAAATAATTCCCACAAACTGTGATGTCACTAAAGGACTGGTTTTTCTCTGAGAGACTGTATGGAAGGCTGAAGGAAGTGGTATGTCAGCCGAGATTTTAAAGTCTGTAAAAAATGTTTATCAGAGTTACTGATGTGTATTTGGGAAGTGTATTCACATGGGACAGAGAATATTGGCTTAGAGAACAAAATTCAGTGTGGCTGAAGCTTAGTGAATATACAGTGAGCTGAAAACATGGTTTGAGGATTAATGAGAGGCTGTGCACACTATACTGGAATTTGAGATTCTCTCCTAAATGTAGCAGCTTCTTTCCCAAGGTTTATGCAGGAAAATGGCATGCTCAGATTTATGTAATAAAAAGGTAACTCTGGCTACAGCGATTAGTTTGACGGGCTTGGGAAGACAGGACAACTGTGTAGACTGAGATAACCGGACTAACACCCTGTGGTAGAGGCAGGAGAATTAAAGGAAAACATGACTCAAGCTGGGAGTGATAGGACCGGAAAGGTAAAAACTGGAGAAAGAAGCAAGCAGAGATGTCAAATAAACCAAGTCTCCCAGGCAGTGGTGGTACACACCTTTAATCGCAGCACTTGGGAGGCAGAGGCAGGTGGATATTTGAGCTAAGGCCAGCCTGGTCTATAGAGTGCATTCAAAGACAGCCAGGGCTACACAGAAAAACCCTGTTTTGGAAAAGAAAAACAGTAAATAAATGAATTAAACCAGGACTGAAGTTGAGAGGTGAGAGCAGGGAAGTACCTTGTCACCGTGGCTTATATATCCTGTTCAGCCTAAATCAGTGATGGACCAACCCAAGGAAGAGGACCCTGTTGAATGAGCATCTATATAAGAAGGGCTCAGTATGAGCACTCTGTATCTTTTTTTTTTTTTTTTTGGTTTTTCGAGACAGGGTTTCTCTGTGGCTTTGGAACCTGTCCTGGAACTAGCTCTTGTAGACCAGGCTGGTCTCGAACTCACAGAGATCCGCCTGCCTCTGCCTCCCGAGTGCTGGGATTAAAGGCGTGCGCCACCACCGCCCGGCTGAGCACTCTGTATCTTAAGGACAGACTAGTGTGGCAGATATACAGGTAGCCATACGGTGTGTGTGTGGGGGGGAGGGGAATCCCAGGAATATTCAGCAAATGAGATTGCAGAGGGTTAAAAGCCACAGACCTGATGTCAGGAAGAGTCTCTTTTGTTTGAAGATCATTTGTGCTGAGGTGTACTTTATGCCTATTTAAGTGACCCAGTAGGCAATTTTGATGATACAGAAGTAAAATCCTTGAAGTTCAACAAGCACAGGTGAAGAATTAGGTTTTGACAGGATAAAAGTAGGAAGGTAGAGTCTGAGATAGATGGGTGGGGGCTCTGGTGGTGGTGGTGGTGTCTATTGGGTGCTTCCATTTTCTCAAGGGAGTCCAAGTTAGAGTCCTTGCCTAGGATAGATCATGGTCTGGGGGAGGAGTGTAGGAGACTTAAAGGGAGAGAAACTTAGACTAAACTGGGTGTGGCATAGGTGCGCCAGGCAGGGTTCATAGCCCACTGAGAGCTGTACTATGCAACTAGAATAAAGGACATCCAACTTAAAAGTTCTGATTACTCCCTCTGACAAGAGTTTAGGTGGCGCCCATTCTTCACGAGTGAGGAAACTGTTAGTCCAGGAGTTCCAGCAGGAGAGTGAAACAGTTGGTAAACTTAAGACCAGGTCTTTTGACTTACGGTTTGCTAAAGCAAATTCCTACTACTATCAGCAACAGAAAGAAATGATCAAAGAGGCATGGAATTATATACCAGATTCAGAATGGGCTGTTAACCCAGAGGAAGAGAAGAAGTCAAGAAGCAAAATACCAGACAACACTAAAAAATGGGACTATCTAGTGTCTAAGAGGGAAATGAATCATATAGAAAAACACATACAGAGAGCAGAACGGGCAAGAGGCCTCAGGGACCACAAATACAGACTACTACCTCAGAGAATTCCAACTGAAACCCTTTCCCCAAAACCACTAATGCCAGAAGATGAAAAGAATAAAACTATCCAGAAAACACATAAAACTGTACCCCAAAAGCCCAAAGTCACATGGGCAAAGGAACAGATGAAGCGACACAAAGACCGCATGGTACACGCGAGGGAACTCACAGAGCGGAAGAACGAGGAGAGAAAGATTCAAAAATTCACCAGCCGCATCCGTCCACTCTTAAAACCCCAAGTGAAGGAGGAAGAGAAAGAGCTCGAAAAGGTCATAGCGTACCCCCTCTTCCAGCCTTCCAAGGAAAAGCTTATGGAGGTGACTGTTCTGATGGAAAAGTCGGAAGTGGATAAAGCGCCAAAACCGCGCCAGAGAGAGCTCTTGCGTATGCCACCGTTTTTGAAAAGTCAACTAGCAAAGAAAAAAAAACTTAAGTTATTTCCTTGATTATTGTATTTCTTTCTAATTGGCATAATTTATAGTAATTAGTATAATAAGGTCACAGAAAACAGACATCAAAGGGGAAAACAGAAGCTCTAGACACACATACTTGAAAAACCATGGTGTTGAGGTTAGGGCTAAGGAGGAAAAAAGTTAAATGAGGACAGAATGGCCCCTGATGTGGGGATGGGGGGGGGGGAGCTCTGTAGTATTTTTTGGTGATGACTGCATGCCCCATTGATTTTAAGGCACTGAGTCGGACCCTGATTGGATGAGCTGGATTGTGGGTGACCTCTCAGAAAAGCTGTTCTGACAAAAAGGAAGGGTTGCTAGTGTTTAGAGAAGTGATCCTGAAAACGTAGACGAAGGGCCGAATGTCCTGCAAGGCTCTGAACATCCTTAGGTTTACACTTTTAAAGGCCTGAAGTCAGGGCAGGGGTCAGGTCTCAGCAGTTAACACAAGCCTGACGACCTGAGTTCAGATCCCCAGAACTCATGGGAAGCCTGACATGACATGGCTGCACATGTCTGTAACCCCAGTACTCGTATAGCGAGATGGAAGGTGGAAACAAAGTCCCCAGAAGCACACAGACAGTAAGTAGTGCACTGTGCAGCAGCTAACAAAAAAAAGACGCTGCCTTAAACAAGGTGGCAGGAGAGGACTGGGACCAAAGACCATCTTCTAACCACCAGATGTGCACTATGGCACATATGTGCTCTTAAACACAAACATGCACATACACAAAAGTAAATCAAATCTTGAAGGCAGCGAGAATCACTAGGAAACGGTAAGTGGTTTGAACAGACAAAATAATGGCTACTACATGGGTCTGGGCAGCAGCCTGAGCAAGATGGACAAAAAGACTCTAAGGAAAGGTAGTGACTGGTTACGACGGGGGAAGAGAGGAGTTTACAGAATGAAATTTCCTGTGAAATACGGCAAACATATATATATATATATATATATATATATATATATATATATATATATATGTGTGTGTGTGTGTGTGTGTATATTGCTACAGAGATTTTAAGAATTGAGAAATAGTTTTGTTTTTATTTTTTTAAAATATTTATTTATTATGTAAACAATATTCTGTGTCTGTGTGAATGTCTGAAGGCCAGAAGAGGGCACCAGACCCCATTACAGATGGTTGTGAGTCACCATGTGGTTGCTGGGAATGGAACTCAGGACCTTTGGAAGAGCAGGCAATGCTCTTAACCGCTGAGCCATCTCTCCAGCCCCAGTTTTATTGTTTTTAAATGACCAATAACTTAACATAGATGTAGTCTTTTTAAGTGTAAACACAAAGTTTTGAGACTGTTCCCAAAAAAAATGCATTATTGTATAAAACAAAGGAGTAAAATAACGAGAGGGAGCCAGGGAGACAAAGACCAAGAATGTAGATTTAGAGTGTACAAGTTCACATCGAATACACAGTATTATCCATTGGAGTCCATTCGGAAAGGAACTGGAAAAAGTGGTATAACGCAGACTCAGAAGATTGGTGGATGCCGGGCCGTGGTGGGATCTTTAATCCCAGCACTCGGGAGGCAGAGGCAGGCGGATCTGAGTTTGAGGCCAGCCTGGTCTACAAGAGCTAGTTCCAGGACAGGCTCTAGAAACTACAGGGAAACCCTGTCTCGAAAAACAAAAAAACCCAAAACAACAACAAAAAAAAAGATTGGTGGGAAAGGAGCTACTCTGCCAGGGTTTTGAAACAGATTTCCAAGTGATTCTTACTAAATTCTTTTTTTTCTCTGGGGGGAGGGGTTTGAGACAAAGTCTCTCTGTAGCTTTGGTGCCTATCCTGGAACTAGCCTGCCTCTGCCTCCCGAGTGCTAGAATTAAAGGTATGCACCACCACCGCCCGGCTCTTACTAAATTCTCAGGTATTACTGTGTGTGCACATCATGGGAAGGGGGCATGCCACACAACACACACGTGGGGGTCAGAGTTGTAGAGTTGATCCTCTCCTTCCTTTACATGAGTATGAAACATTCATCCCCTGAGCCGTCTCACCAGCCACCAAGTGACTTATTTCTGTTGTTGTTTTGAGACAGGGTTTCTCTGTATAACAGCTCTGGCTGTCCCGGAACTCACTCTGTAGACCAGGCTGGCCTCGAACTCACAAAAATCCACCTGCCTCTGCCTCCGGGTGCTGGGATTAAAGGCGTGCGCCACCACATCCCACACTTAAAGAAGTGATTCTTATTTAAAGAGGTAAGACTTAACTTAGATGAAAATCACAGGAACTTTTTATTTATTGTTTTTTAAAGAAAGAAGCAAGGTGAAGGATAAACACCAGACAAAGTAGCAGGGAAGACTGATAGGGCAGTCTCCTGGGACAATGGAAGAACTTGAATCCAGAGCCTTCCACTGAGAAAGTACCTGCAATAAGAGGGAAATGATAAAAATAGAAAGCTAGGGAGAAGGAACCCGGAGAACATCAAGGGCCAACTAGAAAGCTCAACATGGATGAGTAGGACAAAGAGACATGCTGCAGGGTGAGCCCACCCTTGGTGCTGCTGCCAGGGACACAGTACAACTTCACTTGCCAGAAGATAGAACAGCTTCCTAGGTATAAAGCATAGGCCAAGTCACATCAAAAAAATATTTGATCGGTTTTTTGTTTTTTGTTTTTGTTTGTTTTTTTTTCGAGACAGGGTTTCTCTGTAGCTTTGGAGCCTGTCCTGGAACTAGCTCTTGTAGACCAGGCTGGCCTTGAACTCACAGAGATCCGCTTGTCTCTGCCTCAGGAGTGCTGAGATTAAAGGTATGCACCACCACCGTCCGGCTTTATTTGATTGTTTTTAACCTACAAAAAAGCCAGTTTCATTTGGCACAACCTATCTGTTAGCTTGGCCAGCTAATTTTACAACTAAAGAAACATTTTGTAATAAAATTTTTTAAATATTTATTATGTATACAATATTCTGTCTGTGTGTATGCCTGCAGGCCAGAAGAGGGCACCAGACCTCTTTACAGATGGTGGTGAGCCACCATGTGGTTGCTGGGAATTGAACTCAGGACCTTTGGAAGAGCAGGCTATGCTCCTAATCGCTGAGCCATCCCTCCAGCCCTAAAGAAACATTTTTTAGAAACTATAATAATTACGCACTGACAACCTAATTAAAACTTTTATTGGATTAGAAAAAGGAGGACCATATCCCAAGAGACAATAAAGACAATCATTTTGTGAATATGGAAGTGAATTTCCTTTTAATTAAAGACAACCATGACAAATCCATTAACTATCAAAAGCTACATTTTACGAAAAACAATCTTCATCTTTAAAAAACATTTAATCATACATATATACAATATATGCTTCTTTTCAGGATTTCACTATTGCCTCCAGTTCTAAAAGAAAAAAAAAATGAAAGGAAGATAGCTGGTTAATAGCTGACATGTTATGTTATACACACACATACATCTAGTGACTAGCCCCTTGTCAGCGCGTAGGTCCCGGGTAAGCCACTCTACTCCTCATGGAGTTCCCTTTCCCTCAAGAGTCTGGCAGAGGTAAGATATCTTGAAACAAAATAAGTCCCGCTAATTGAAACACATACTGAGTACTTTAAAAGCTCATTTTAGTTCTCAAAGTGAGAGGAAATTAAAGCTAAAAAACTAAAGTTATTCTATAGACAGACTTAAAGTTAACGAAAATAAATGTGTAACATGAAGTGACGTCACAAAACTTTAAAATTGAGAGGCAGGGCCGACAGATTCAAGGTCCTTCCCACCCACTGCTGTCTTCAGTACAGAATACCACATCATTGTTACAGTTTCCTTCTAGAGATCTCCCCCTTTGTTAAAAAAAAAAAAAAAATGAGATTTTGCATAGCATAATACATTTCAGAAATGTCCATTTACTCGCATCGCTCCAAGATAATTCTATGCTCATCTTCCTTTTCTGCTTTATGTCCATTAAAGATACGGAACAGAACAGTCAACTACACTGGGGAGGAGTCCAGAGCACTCCGTCCACTGTTAGGTGAAAACAAACCAATTAAGAGTTCTCCTGCTCTTTCATCTACATATAGATCTTTTAAGCACACCAAAGTAAGGACTCCTGACGGACAGCCACTGGCCTCCAGCCTTCGGCCTTCCTTACCAAATGCACAGTTCTAGGAAGAGAACACTAGAGGGAGACAAACCCCAAATTTCACGGGAATGAGAAAATACTATGGTTTGAGCTGCCTAATAAAATTTTAACACAACTGTGTGGCTATCGTGTAGGAAATGTTACCTTCAGCTGGCATCAGGCACTTAGTCGCTGCTGGCTTTGACTCATAGAGATCACAGGCTCAGAAATCTCAAAGGTCTTCACAATCTCCTGGTCGGAAACAGGAACGTTCAGGCAGTGGGTTTACAGCAGACGTCACAGAACTGCACTGGGCAGCCTGCAGGGCCTTACCTCCCAGTCACGGTAACTCAGGGCTATAATTCCTTGACTCCTAATTTGCGTGTTTTGTTCAATTCCGTCACTTTCTTCATTAATCACTGGCTCTGTTTGAAAGACAGTTTCAGACTGCATCAATCGGAACAGGTAACTTGAACAGCAACTGATAATAGGTGTGAAGTTTATATTGAGAAGAGACTTATATGGATTTCCTAGAATCCCATGCACTCAGTTAAAACTCAGCCCAACAGGAAACTGAAAACATGTAATAAGTAAGTGCCATCAAAGTCCTTCATGCTCCACAAGACTTTCCAAAGGCAGGAGTAAGAGAGAGGTCGTGTGGAGGTCCGAATGAAATGGCACAGAACCTCAACAGAGAGCGCTGGTCAGAAAAGGAAACCACAAAAATGACTACCACTACAAACACTACTGAAATGTAGGGGCATTTATCACGGTATCAATCTTTACATCAGATAGTGAATTAATGATATCGATTAATCCATCAATTTTAAACCATGTTTATATTTTCAGAAGAGATAGACTGTTTAATTTTTGTTTATATAAATCTTATTTAAAGTGGGAACTTGGGCTGGAGAGATGGCTCAGCCGTAAAAGGCTTGGCTAACAACCAAAAATAAAATGGGAAGTTATTAGGCATGGTAGCACATGCTTTTAATCCCAGTACCTAGGAGACAGAGACAGGTGGCTCTCTAAATTCAAAGCCATCATCTTCTACATAGAGAGTTCCAGACTAGCCAGGGATACATGGTGAGACTGTCTCAGCCACACAACTTCTGTGGTTTAAAATAATAAAAGCAGGCATGGTGGCATGAGTCTTTAATCCCCAAGTTCGGAAGGTAGAGGCAGGAAGATTTCTATGAGTTCGAGGTCAGTGTGGTTTACAAATCGAGTTCCTAGACAGCCAGAGCTATACTGAGAGAGTCTGTCTCAAAAAAGAAAATAATAAAAAACAAAACAGAAGCTTGTAATTCCAGCACTAAGACTGATTGGGGAAGGAAGACTGAGAGTTCAAGGCAAGCCTGGACTACATAACAAATTCCAGACTAGCCTGGGCCATGTAGTATGACCATCTCACACTGACACACACACAAAAACAAAAACAAACAAATGAAAACCTTACATTTAGTCAAATAAAATATAAAATACATCTCATAAACTCTTAATATTTTCTAAAACTAACTTCTATGAACATAGTATAGTTTACCTATTATTGGTAGTCGGTCTTGGTCAAGTCTTATTCTCGCAAAACCATCCTAAAATAAAAACACGGTTTGAAACAAACACCAAAATCTACTGAATGAAAAAGCTTCATCAGTCAGCAAATCTATACTTCAGACAGCCAAAATGAATCCTAACTTCCAGACAAGACTTTTCTCACATTTTTCTTCACAAAAGATTACTGCTCAGGTTCCGAATAAACTTTTACTGGACACAGATTCCATACTGACTTCATTACTATTCCTCCATTTATTCTTTTGGGGAATGGAGTGGCACTATGGTGCACCCATGGAAATCAGAGAACAATTTGTAAATGTTGGTTCTTTCGTTCCACCTTGTGGGTCCTGGGGATCAAACTCAGGTCAGAATTGGCAAAAGCTCTTAGCCGCTGTGCCAGCGCCATCAGCCCTCAATCCCGAGAGACTCTTAGGAACAACCGTCTTGTTCTTTAACCCATTTATTCATAGTCTATCGTATACCTTCCACATTTTATTACACATAAGTCTATCATTGGGACCACTGGCAAACATGCCCTTGTTAAAGAAAGTACTTCGGTAAATATAAGGTTTTGTCTAAATTTAAAAATCCAATTTCAACTTACATATTTAGGAATGCAACATGATGTAAGACTTGAGTCATAATTCAGATATCTATGGTATATCGATAGGGTTTTGTTTGGTTAGTTGTGAAAATTTTCACATTTAATGAACTACAAACCCACTATAAAGCTCCCTGTGGATCCTTTATTCATATGCACCAGCTGCTTGTCACATTGCTTAATCCCTTCCTAATTATCATCCCATGAGAGATGTGACGGTGACAGCCAGAACTGCTTCCTTAGTGTCTGTGTCTTGAGAATGAGCTTACTCTTACATAGCATGAGGACTTCAGGAAAGGTACACTATTGTAATAGTTTCATATAGCTTTACCATGATACGTGTACCTAGAAATGTTGTTTCAAATTTGGGAGAATTTGGAACTATCTGCATAGATACAATCTATGGAGTATCTTGGAGATGGGGCCTAATCTAAACATGAAATTCACATATGTTCCATATATACCTACACTGAAGGTATCTTCATACTATATATTTTTATTTATTTTATTATGTAAACAATAACAATATTCTGTCTGTGTATATGCCTGCAGGCCAGAAGAGGGCACCAGACCCCTTTACAGATGGTTGTGAGCCACCATGTGGTTGCTGGGAATTGAACTCAGGACCTTTGGAAGAGCAGGCAATGCTCTTAACCTCTGAGCCATCTCTCCAGCCCCCATACTCTTATTTTTAATGGGCCTGCTTTTCATTTGTGGTCAATCGTATGCAGTAGCTGTGAAATTTTCCAATTACCATGTTTCAAGTTTTGGAGCATTTCAGATTCATAACACTCACCTTGTGATTTTAAAAACTAAAGACAAGCCATAAATTTTAGTTTTCCTAACATACCAACTAATGTCCTGCTATAATAGACAAATATCTTTATCAGCTGTGTATCATTTTTTAAAACACATAAAAGGTATTAGAGAACTCTAAAACCTTACCCGTATAATGAAGGAAACATGAAAGATGTTTTCCACTGTACGGGGGAAAGAATGTGGATCAACCACAAAATCGAAAAAGGACATTGGCGTATCGGCTATAGAAAAAAAGAAAAAAAAATAATCTTCAAAACACACACAAAAAAATCATTTTTGGTTCACAACAAGGTCTATTATGCCCTAACATTCACCAAAGACAAAAGAAGAAACACACAGGCATCCTGCTGTGGGGAGTATACTCTTATGAAGGTCAGTTTGGCAATTCTGTTAGAGATGCTCCCTGACCTGGCCGCCTTCCAAAGAGCCATCCTCAAGAATAAGGGCCCAGACATACCAAGTTACACAAAGATTTTCACCTCAGCAGTTTGTACAATAGTAAAATGCAACAGAGTCTTTCCAGTGATAAGGATTATTAACACTATTTATGGCTGAGCCAAACCATGGGAATCCCTGAAAATCAGGAAAAGTTGTATGACACAGAAGAAGGTCCATAGGAAAAAGTCATAGTGCAGAAAGCATGTATCATGATTAGCTTGGAAAAATGAAAAGGAAAATGAAAGTAACCCCCCCAAACCAGCAGAAAACACTATAAAAACAGGCACCTCGTGTTTGACAAGTGACCCTCATGAGAAACAAGAGGAAGGCAGATGATACTTTGATTTTATCGTGGCTGGAGACATGGCTCAGAGGTTAAGAACACTGGCTGCTCTTGCAGAGGAACCAGGGTGTGGTCCCAGCGTCCACTGAGATGCAGTTTCCAGTTCCAAAGGATCTGACACCCTCTTCTGGCCTTTTAGAGCACTGCATGAACCTGGCACACTTACATACATGTCAGCAGACACTCGTATACATAAACCTGTCTAAAAAAATTTAGAAAGTAGAAAGATGGCTTAGCAGTTAAGAGTCGTTCATTATCGCATTTCCAGAGGACCAGGGTTGGATTCCCAGCATCCCACGTGGCTGCTTACAACTGCCTCTAACTCCAGTTCAAGAAGATTCAATACCCTCTTTGGCCTCCACAGCCACCAGCCATGTATGTTGTATACAGGCACATAAGCAGGCAAAACACCAGTACACATAAAATAATCTTCTTAAAAAAAAACAATGGTTTTTTAAAAAATAAGTAATTTTATGAACATCCTCGTGTGAGGTATTAAGGGGGAAAAGATTCATTAAATACATATGACAAAAAAAAAAAAAAGAATCAAAATGAGACAGGTGTTGTTTCGTAAGCTTTTAATTCCAGCAGTCAGGACTCTAAGGCAGGGACATTACCATGAGTTGGAAGCCAGTCTGGGCAACAGACTACTTAGAAGAAAAGGGGGAGTGGGAGAATCACAGTATCAAGAATATGCAACTGAAGTGCCTTTTAGCCGAAATAACCTTGCAGAAAGCGCACACCCGATCAACACAAACGGCCGCACCTTTTAACTCGGTGCCATACTTACGGTCTTCTCTGAAGTAGGTCTGCAACAACCCCAAGATCCTTTCTACTTCCTTCTCAGTTGCTTCTTGATGAGATTCCTCCATGCATTTCAACTGGGAAAGAAAGGCACCATCACGCCGGCTCACCCTCGCGTGTCATCACTGACCTTCCCTTCTCGGTTGCACACCCGAGCTTCCAAGTTTTGCTTAGGCTTGACGGCTTTTTTACAGGCCTTAAAATTTAGTTTTATAAAAAGTCTTCTCACCTCAGTAACATGCTTATATTCTTATTAGAAGGAGAATGTTACCAAACCTCTAGCTCAACTGTCTTTAGATGAAACATAAAGTCACAATATATAGTTTAGGACAGTAGTTCTTGACTGGACCTGATCTTGCCCCAGCGGAGCCCCCACAGGGGTCACTTGTCAATATTGGAGATATGAAGTCTAAACATCTTACAGAGCCCAGGACAATTCCCTCACAGTAAGAGTTACACAGCCCTAAATGCTGAGGGCACTAAGGGTGAGAAACTCTGGTTTAGGAGAACTTATTAAAAACATAGACAATGAGTTAAAATAGTCAATCCGACAAAATGTTGAGACATTTTAAATAAAAGATTTAAATGACCAGAACCTGACTCTAGACCCTAACACTTAGATATTTATGACTTTTTTTTTTTTAATGGAGTTAGGGTGTTACTATGTAGCTCCGGCTGGCTTGACCTAGAACTTGCTGTGGAAGTCAAGCCGGCCTCCAACTCCCAGAGCCCCCTCCCCACCCCCGCCTTAAAGCTTTGCACCACCACACCCAACCGCATGTATATTAAGTATAGGGTAGCTCAAAGGCAGTATTTGGAAAAACAAACCTGAGCAGGCATTGCCCGCTTCTCTTCTATCATGCGAGGCTGTCTTGGACGATCAGTTCGTGGCTTTGGCACAGGAAAGTCTCCGTGTATTGAACCCAACCTAATGAAAAATATGCTTTCATGCCCTCACTGTTTCCTTTAAAAAAGAACCCATGCCACCGACTAACAGCAGTTGGTATAGTTCAGTCAAATTCAGACCAGGCATCAGGTGAGATTCGGGCTGTGACGTCTTGTATCCGTCTGTATTCCTACCAGAACGCCTTGAGCTTTGTCAGCCAGATACCGTCTCTCCCATTTGGACCGCTGTAAGCCCCTGAGTGCACCTGCAGAATCTTCCACCTAGCCTCTTACCTGTCACTCAAAGGCAACTTTTAAGGTCAGAAAGATGAACACATGGGCCTAGGTATGTCAGGGTAGCGGTTCACAGCTAAGGACTACTGAACACACCCATCATGACAGGATCCTTTGCTTTTAAGGCTCTATTTCCAAAAAAAAAAAAAAAAAAAAAAAAATTGCAACCAACAACAAAAACTAACCCTAATACAGCCTTAAGCAGCAGTAATAGGTGTATCATGTAGAGCAAGGCCCCTAGAATCTAGTTTCATTTGCTTGTTAGACTTGAGATATAGTATAGATGTAGTATAGATACAGTAGAGTATATAATATAGATGGAACAAGCTTAATCTGCACATCACCTCAATGTGATAGCTCCTACAGTATACTGTTATGAGAGCCTTTTGGCAGAAATATCTACCCAAATGCAGAGGAGATCTGGTTGCAAAAACTGATCATTTACTGATATGCCCTCTGGAAAAGTTACTAGAGGCATCTAGGTTTGGAACAGTGGGTAAGTAAAGTTCACCAGAAAGATGAGGGAAAGGACATCAGAGGGAGAGGGAACACAAGTATGGGGAGAGAGTTGTGAACACTTCCTGTGTCTAGAAACTGAGCTGGACAATGACTTGCCCTTTAGAGATTAGCACTGAACCAAAAACAGACTTGGATTTTATCACATAATTAAGAAAAGAGTGGTCTTTATAGTTTCTATGATCGTTCTGGGCATCGGAGTTGCCAGAAGGCATGTTAAAGATGCTGGGCCAGGACACAGCCACAGCCGTGCTACAACCCAAGCCCCAAAGCGTTCTAGCATAGACTCTACCAATCTCAGGCTTAAAGGGATTTGAGACCAGTAGCCTGGAGCTATGGAAAGAAAGGACAGGGAACACTTTGGACAGCTGCCCCAGGGATAGCACCTACTGGGGAAGAAGTGCTGGACAATTAAAGCCTGTCTCCAAAGAAGCAGCATGAGCCACCCCTGTTGGCCATAGAACCACAGAACTGGGACTAGATTAGCCAACTGCATTTCTTTTTTTTTTTTTTTTTTTTTTTGGTTTTTCGAGACAGGGTTTCTCTGTGGCTTTAGAGCCTGTCCAGGAACTAGCTCTTGTAGACCAGGCTGGTCTCGAACTCACAGAGATCCGCCTGCCTCTGCCTCCCGAGTGCTGGGATTAAAGGCGTGCGCCACCATCGCCCGGCCCAACTGCATTTCTTAAATTGAGACGATGAGCCTGAGCCGGGCAAGTAAGTGATCATGTAAAGGACGCTGTAATAAATGGCCCAGACTTAAATGGCCATAATCTCAAAATACTCTCAGTAGGGAGCCTGCAGGGGTCTAACAGAATCAGAAACCTGCTACAGACCCCAAGTTCACGTGGGAAGCAAACAAGCAGAGAGGGCGCCTTGGGAGGGTCCTGGCCACAGCCTCCCCACAAGAAAAGAGATCCATTGCCTCGGGGTATGTTTACATTTAGGGAAGGCTGTTCAAGTTTGGGAGGCCTCTGAACAATGGCCACAGAACAGTGACCTCTCTACTACTTAACAATCTTTGTCCCTACAATAAAAAAAAAAAAAAAAAAAAGTTTAAGGTTTACAAATGGCTGGTCTGTTGGAATTTGAAAATAATCTTACAGAAAGTGGAATGTATGGGTTTTATTAAAGGTGTTTTCTGCTGTTTTGCCTGATATTTTCCAGGAGTCATAGACAATTAATTCAATATCAGTTCTGTCTTCATCACGGATGACTTCTTCAGCTTCTAGTGGATTTACACCCATATGTGTCAGCTACAGAAAAAAATGAAGGAAAAAAAAAACCAGTTAAACTACAACCATTCACCAAATTCAATAAAGAGGCCAGAGAGAGAGCCTCTTCTAGTCTAGTTCAACTTCTTATTGCAAAGATAACTCTACATATAAATTCCTATTCAAAAGTCCCTTTTACTGTGAGGAAATATTGGTGAAGACAGTGAGATAATTTAGCTTAACAGTTCTCAACCAGCGATTTGCCCCTAAGGAGTCTTTTGGCAATACAAAACATTTTGACAGTCCAAGGCTGACACGCTCTGGCACCTCGTGGGCAGAAGCCAGGGATGCTGTCCTATAGTGCACATTAGAAGCATTCAGTACAGAGATAGACCCAGCCCAAGCATCGTTTGTGCTGAGGCCAAGAAACCCTGTTCCTTTCCATCCTGCCTACGCGGCTTGAGAATGACAGGCATTAAGCACACAGGGGCCTCCTGGAGCACAGGCAACTCCGTGGGGAGCAGACTATACTAGCTGGGCAACTGAAGACCCCCCCAAACGAATCACTCCAGTATGGAAGTGGAAGTTTAGCTGGCTCTCAGGTGCCAGCACCCAGCCTACTTCCTAGAAGGGGTCTCGGTATATCTAGAGAGCAGGGAGACGCAAGAGGAGACTAACAGTCTTCCTTCCCGAGGAGACTTAGCAATGAGTCAAGCAACTCTCTTGTGTCTTAGTTTACTGAAGTGTAGTATTACAGCCAGGCGTAGTGGGTATTAGATAATTTGTTTCTCAGGAAAGAGCATGTTCATTATAGCAGGCTGAAATATGCTCAAGTTTTCAAGCTGAAGTAGTAGTAGGATATAAACAATAATTAGAAAGCAGCCAGACTGTGAAGGGAAAAAAAGCAAGGGCCTGATCAGAGGAAGCAATTGGTTCTCCTCCACTCTTTTGCCAGCCACTCCAAAGGGCCTTACTGTGTAGCCCTGGCTGGCCTGGAACTAGATCAGAGATCCACCTGCCTCTGCCACTGGCGTGCTGGGATTAAAGACATGAACCACCACCACACCCAGCCTTTTCCTTAGAGCCTTACTTGTGATGTTACACTTGCGAAGGCTTCCCTAACCAGACGGCTTTAAGACTAACTTATTGTGATGTTATTTAAAGGTTAAAGATTAAACTAATTTTTATTTTAAAAATACCATGTGCATACTAGTCAGCATTTTCAAAATACACTGTACTTCATAATATGCTAAGAAAACATTAAGATTTAATATTGGATATTAAACCAAGGGTCTTATGCATGCCAGGCAAGTGCTCTACTACTGAACTACACCTCCACACCCCCTTTTCTGCAATTTTTAAGAGAGGAGCTCTCTATGACTCTGGCTTGCAATCCTCCTGCAAATAGTAATCTCAAGTAGCTAGGATTACAGGTGTGTCCTAGCACACACAGCTTAAACCATTCTAATAATCATTTAAGCACAAAAGCACTGTTAAAAATTCAGTATTTAGCTGGGTACAGTAGCACATGCCTTTAATTCCAGCACTCCGACGGCAGAGGCAGGCAGATCTCTGTAAATTCCAGGTCTGTCTGGTCTACATAGTGAGTTCCAGGGCAGCCAGGACTACACTGAGACTCTGTCTCAAAACAAAACAAAAACAGTGACTCTAATTTTTTTTTTTTTGACACATCCATCAGAAAAGGTATTGACTATTCAAATTTGTTAATAGGCAAAGGCAGGTGAATTAAAAACTATATTAAATACAAAACCACCACATTTGTATGGTTCTAAAATCTTTTCCATGACAAAATGGCCATACAACAGGGCTTAACTCATCCCCAATCTACATATACCCTGAGCTCACCCCACCCCCACCTCTGCAGCTTGAGCTCTGGTGCAGCCTAGGACAGATGACCTGGAACCCTTATGAAGTACCTGAGGAAATGGTCACAAATAAACAACCAGGGCATCCAGAGTCTTAGAAGAGAGAGCTAGCTAAGAGGTTTCAAACTGCCCAAAGTCCCACCCCAAACCCCACACACAGCTCAATTTTAATCTGTTAATTTCCTAAGATCTCCTTGGAGGACTCAGGAGATCAAAAACCAGAATAATAGGAAACAAAGTCAACACCGTCTGCAAACTGATACAAGCAAGTAGATAACTGCATAATAAGACATTATAAGAGGCATTTAATTAAAATTCTGTAACTCTGAACTTACTAGAGTTTCAACGTATCTTAACATGTCGAATGAGCTTAGGTCAGAGCGCAGCTGTTTGGCTTTCTCTTTGCCCAAGTCTGAAGCCAGAACAAGAAACTGGGCATCTAGAACTGCTTCTCTTGCTCTTGATACTGTAGAGCAAGAAATACATGGTAAGAAACACGCACAAACCACATATATTTCCCCAAATTCCCAAGTACCTATTAGTATCTTTCCACTGGGGCAAAATAAGCCCACGGACCCATGGACGTCTAAAAACTGGTTCCCTCCTCAATTCACTAAAATCTCAACCACAGCTGACCAGTCTTCCTTAAAGCTTGCTTACTCTCTATTTTTCAGATTCCTCGTTACCAAACCAGAATTTCTTTGTGTACCCCTGGCTCTCCTGGGACTCACTCTGTAGACCAGGCAGGCCTCGAACTCACAGAGATCCATCTGCCTCTGTCTCCAGAGTGCTGGGATTAAAGGCCTGTGCCACCACAACTGGTTAACCAGAATTTCTTAATTTTTTTCTTTTAGATTTATGTGTGTGAATGTTTTGCCTGCATGTTTGAATTCGCAGCCGATGTGAGCCTGATGCCCATGTAGATCATAAGGGGTCAACCTATTCCCCTGGAACTGGAGTTACAGATAGTTAATGAGCCGACACATGGGTGCTGGGCATCAAATCCAGGTCTTCCACAAACGCAGCAAGTGCTTTTGACCACTGAGCCGTCTCTCCAACCCCCACTGAACCATCATCTCTTAGTAACTCCAATATAACAAAAACTTGCGCGGTGCATAACACCTCTCTTTGACTAACACATTCTATTTTTTGGGGGGGGGGTGGGATGGGGCGTGGGTTGAGACAGGGTTTCTCTGCATATCCCTGGCTATCATGAAACTGTAGCCCAGGCTGGCCTCGGACTCAGAGATCCCCCTACCTCTGCTGGAATTAAAGGCATGCACTACCACCACAGGAGATTCGCATATTCTAATCACCATCCTCACCTGACTTGATGTAACTCAAATGGAATGTCCACTACAGGTAAGGAGAGAAGTTACGAAATCGACGGAGGAGAACAATCATTCAACTGAAGGACATAGCAGAGCTAAGGGTGCTGGGTTCAACAGCCCCTAATGGGTCCCAGAGAATTTGGAATAGCAGTCTGGGAAAACTAACATAAAACAAGACAAGCCGACCCCGGCAGATTCAAACAGAAATGCCCGTGCCCAGCGTGCCCCTCAGGATCTCTTACATTTGAGGCACTGAGCTCCTGAATAATCCTCACAAAAGTAGCAAACACACAGTAAGGGAACTTGTTGACTCTGGCTTCTGTTCTTACCCATCATTTTTCTTCACAGAAGGAAAGAGTCTAATCATTTCAAGAGTCACTACAAAGCCAGGCGGCGGCGGAGCAGGTCTTTAATCCCAGCTCTCAGGAGACAGACAGGTGGATCTCTGTGAGTTCGAGACCAGCCTGGTTCTACAGAGCAAGTTCCAGGATAGCCAGAGCTACACTACAAAACTTTGTCTTGAAAAACCAAAAATAAACAGTCATAGCAGAAGTGACGGGGAGAGAAAGGGGAAGCAGATGCTGGCTGCAGGCTCTAGTCTACACCGCCCTGGCCTAACACCTCTATTGGCAACCACAAGAAAAGTGCCAATATCCTGTCTGGGTGAGGGAAAGTTCTCTGAAGAATTACAACAGGTGCAACACCCATGGATGTCAGGCAGAGAAACTCTTGAGGCCCAGCTGAGTGAATAGTTTTGTCTTCTGCTTTAAACATGGGCAGTAGCTGAGGGAGATCACATGTGGATAAAGTCAGTAAGATGTACAGTAGACAGTAGGGGAGCAAATAAACAATTAAAATGGGGAAACTGAGTCAAGGCTAGGGATGGAAGGAGAAGCTTGATAGTGGAGAGAGGATCTGTTCTAGGTAGAAAAGGAAGCCCAGTTCCTCAGCTTCTGGAGGTGATTTAGTGTATATGCTCGACCAAGAAAGGAGACTGTACAGAGGTCATAGCCAGAGCAAGAAGACACGGAGCCCTGAGTCAACTCTACAAAAACAAGCACACTAGTCAACTAGATTTGAACAGTCCTCAAGGACATGAATTGTGGTTAGCAGGGAACAAAAAAAAAAAAATCATATTATCACTGCAGTTACCCCCACTCTGTTCCCAAAGCAGCGCGAGAGGCCTGAAGAGGGCACGGTTTGTGTGGCTGTCCTGGGGCTCACATCAGGGAGTACCCCCCCACCTCCATCGCCACTGCTGCTTTTTATTCAAAGCAAGACTGTGGTTTAAAACTCCATGATCATGGGACTGGAGAGGAGGTTCAGCAGCTAACACGGAGTAACAACTCTTCCAGAGGCCCTGAGCTTGGTGCCCATCACTGGTGTGAGGCAACTCACAATCCCACAACCCCCTTGCAACTTCAGCTCCAGGGGGAGAGAGAATCTGCTGCCCTCTCTGGCCACCACTGACACTGCACTCATGTACAGAGGCACCAATATGTGTAACTTAAAACAAAAACCAAAGAACTCCCAGGAGCCAGACTGCAACACCCTAAAGTGTATGCCTCTCCCCCAGTACCTCCCACCACGGACAGACACAACACTTGTAGACACGGCCACCTCCACTGGGTTATAGGTGGGTGGACAGCTAAGAGAGCGGAGATGAGAAGGACAGGAAAAGGAACAGGATGTCTGAGGCTAGCTGCCTTCTTCTCTAATTCATCTATTCAGTAAATGGAACACACACTTAAAGCTCTCCAGTTCAGACCACCAAAAGGTTCATGGGAAGAGACCTTTTCGTTTGTTTTTGGTTTTTTGAGACAGGGTTTCTGGCTGTCCTGGAACTGACTCTGCAGATCAGGCTGGCCTCGAACTCAGAGATCCAGCTGCCTCTGCCTCCTGAGTGCTGGACCCATCTTATGGAAAAGGCTTCTTAAAACAGATTGTAGGGCTCCTCCCCATCTCCCAGAAACTTATAAAGAACCCTTAAGTAAATGCTGAGGCAAATGGTAGTAAATGCACTGTGAAAGTAATGTTAACAAGGGTTCTGGGCCTGGTAAGTGCCCTAGTAAAGAGGAATTGTGGAATGACGATAATTTGTTTCTATGAAAGTAATTCGGTGAGTATACACTATGACAACAGATTTTAAAAACCATCAATTACCTTCATTAAACAGAGTGTTAGCCTCTTCAAGGACCTCTGTTAATTTGTCACCAGCATTCAGTATGTCCTCCCGGTTTTCTATATGTAAGAGAACACAAACTTAGGGCATTGTGCTCATCCTTCACTAAGTAACTGTCACTTAACTGCACTGCCGGCAAGTCCCACTCCCACTTCCTGGGGAATTATTTGAAATGTCTTATCTTTTTAAACAAGTTGTACAGAAAGAGGCAATGCTACTGTTTCAGGCCACTTGAATTTTTGTGTGCTCACAAGGCCAGGGCACACAGCCTGAGGTGTCTTTCCCTCAGCTCATCAGAACTTTTAGACCAGGTCTCACTAACCTGGAACCAGCCAATTAAGCTGGGCGGGGTAACCTGTGGGGACCCAGAGCAGAGACTCTGCTTCCCAGGAGCCGAGGATTCAAATGTGCACCACTAGTTCAACATTTTTTTTTTTTTGGTGGGTTCTGGGGATCTAACTCAAGTCATCACCCTTGCAAGAGAAGCACTCAGCCATATCCTCAGCCCCCGCAACCTGAACAGGAAAGACTCGCTCCCTGTGACCTTAATTCAACTGAGGCTAGATTAAGAACCGGTTGTCAAATTTAGCAAGCAACAGGGTCACATGGAGAGCCACGCAACAAACGCATGGGCCTTCCCAGTATTTCTGATGCAGAGCATCCGAGATGGGAAAGGAAACGCGTATTTTAACAATCCCGAAGGACTCCGTACTCAGGCGCCCACGCTGGATTCAACAAAAAGCACCCGGTGCTTATTTTGTTTGTCTTCTCTACCGGCTGGCTAAGCTCAAGCAAGTTAAGTCACCACCAGATCTGACCTCCCGCTTTTCCAGCCAGCAACAGAGCACCTGCGCGCCCGCCGCCAAGGTCGCGTCGGGTGCCCTGAGTAAACAAACGAAGCCACCAGCCCTTGCCAATTCGCCTTGCCCCCCCCCCCCCCCGCCCCCCCCCCCCCCCCCCCCCCCGCCTCTCCCGCCACCCTTCCCAGTCACGAACGCCGCCGGCCCGCGCAGCCCCAAAGCGCCACCTTACGTTGGACGGAGTTGATGAGAGCGCGGTACTGATGGCGGATCTGGCGGCACAGGCCCTGATCATACTCGGCCTCCAAGCAGGCCGGGTCCATTAGCTCGTCCCCGGAATCAGACGGTTCGGTGTCCTCCAAGCTCGGGCGCTCCGCTGCCTCCCTGCGATCGGGCGCGACGCTGCGGCGGACTAGTGGGGACCGCGAGCGAGAACGGGAGCGGGTGCGATCTCGGTGCGGGTCACGGCCCCGACTGGACCGGCGGCCGCTGCTATCCCCAGACATCGCGCCAATTCACTTGCAAATTCGGAGCGGCGGAAGTTCGCGCCAGAAACTGAAACCCCCCGCTGGGCTCGAGCGCCGGCTCCCGGGCAACGCAGCTCCCTCGGCTTGCGTACGAGCGCACAGCGACGCCTGTGGCGGGAGGTCGGCGGCGGGGCTGGCTATGTACGTGCCTGCTACCGGATTCCTTAGCGTTGCTGTCGCTTTTACTCCACAATGCAAGCAAGAGGCTTAGGACCTTGGCTCACTGATCCCAGTGCCCGCACCACACTTAGCTAAGCATCTTCCCAGTTTCTTTGGTACCTCAGGCCTTGGGGAGGACACGCAAACAGAGTTCCTTAATTATCTGTTGCATAGTAAACTGTTTACCATCCTTCTATCTGTATCACATGTTCACAGCTGATTCCCCAACTACTGAGAAAGATAATTATATTCAATGTTTCAAAGATATATGTATGCGTTTCATTCAGTGTAATCGTTTGAGCATGCACCGTGCATAGGTACTGATGTAGAAGAGTTCATCTGCAAGTGCAGACCAAAGGTTGGCTTCAGGGGTCTTCCCCATTACTCCACACTTTTTTAGATTTGTTGTATGTGTATAAGTGCTTTCTTCACATGCATGTGAAATCAAAACAAGCTAAATTAAGAAATATCCAGGTTTAATGGGAGATCTGCGCTCTCCGGTGGCGAGGGGGAAACCGGGAAGCTGTAGGAATGCGACCCCCCAGGAAGGAGAAAGGGAGACCACGTGCTCTTCTTTTGGGGGAATCACTTAAGTACCCTGCGGAGTGGTCCTGACCCCATCCCTGGCCTGCTGGGATTTGAAGTCAAGACCAGGCCTGGGGAGCTGGGATAGATGCAAGGGACTGCTCCCAACCTAACATTCCAGACTCTTTGGCTATAGGAGTGACAGAAAATTGGAATGGTAATTATGACAAACACTTAGGCTCTCCTTGGGAACAAAGGGCGTAGACTTAAATCCAGCTACTTCCTGCGGGCACGGGGCTGCATGGGGAAGGGGAGAGCCAGGTGTCCACATTTAGCGAAGCGTGGCTGGAAAGGCAGGCATCCCATGAACTGTCATCCCGGAGAAGGCAGGCATCTGTTTCTTGGGGGAGATGAGAAGGCAGGTGTCTGGGGAAAAAAATTGTTATTGATAAAGATGAGTGTGTCAGAATGAGAAGCAGGTAGGCCCTTCATTGCGGCATCCTGGAAAACTGGAGGGTGGAAGGTCCTGTCTGCTGGACAGACCAAGTGTCTTGGGTAGGTGCCAGCTTGAGCCTGGAGAGATGGTACATACCAGCATGGGTGTCCCAAGAGCTTGGCAGCCGAGGGGGTGGTGAGGATTACCGTGTGAGGTCCTGTTCATTGAGGCGGCGAGAGACCTAGGAGTTAACTGTTTAAGGAGAACTCTGTCCCCTGGGGAGAGCAGGGCAGGTTTAGGGGCATTAGGGTCACTGGTGTTAGCATGTGAATGAAGGGACCTTAAAAGGGATAGGTAGGGAAGGTACCCTGCCAGTGGAGGAGTTTGAACTGGGAGGTGATGGTTAAGGAGAAAGGGCCTGCCATAAAGCAGCTCAAAGGGGCCCAGGCCAGTAGGAGAACATGAGGGTGGCCCTGAGGCGAGGGCCAAGATAACCTGAGTTCAGTGGAGAGCTTGGTTAGTTGTTTGATGAGTCCCATTGTCCAGGAGATGTTGAGAGCTTCTGACACCAGGTCCATGACCTGAGCCATCGCATCTGCTATTTCCCTGGAGGCTGGAAACGCCGGTTGGTGTCCACGAAGCTGGTGTATGTGGAGAGCTCCTTGTGGGTTGGCCTGGGCACACGTCTGGCAGGAGGAGTGAACCTGTAAAATAGAATCTTGGAGATGGATGGGGTTAAAAGGGACTCCAAGAAGTGGAACAAAGCTTTGGGGAAGCGGCTAAGGATATCTCCACCCAGTGAATATGCTGGGCAAGCTGGTATCGCTAAGAGAGAATGAGAAAAAATAATGTTCTGCAAGATGGTAGGGCAGTGGCAAAGTTTTAAGGGGGGAGGAACGGGTCCCGTCTACCCCCAAAGCTGAAATTGGTGAGGGAAACTTAAAGCCCGAGTGAAAATAAGAATAATGGACTTACCCGCCACTTGTAGCCTGACCCTAGGCTAGGAGAGGGTTAAGGGCAGCGTCAATCTTCTGCAAGGCTGAAACGTTTGAAGGCTGGCAGTTTCACTTGCCGATGGTGATGAGGCCGGACCTTCGTGGCTTGGCATAGAGGACAAGCCCGCACGGGGACATTGTGATTTCCAGTGTCCAGGTTGCCGGCAGATAGGACACAACCTCAGAGCAGGTGTAGTGCAATATCGTGCCAGATGACCATTTAGGCCACACTTGATAGAGCCCTGTGATTGACTTCCCTTGTCCCCCTTCCTGTGACCTTAGGGCAGCTGGTAAGACCTGGGCCTGTAGATTGTTGTAGCTTTGTCGGGAAGACTCAGCTGATTTTTTTCGGGCTTTAAAAACTTTAGAGGCCATTTTCACCAATTCCCGTATAGGAGTTTGGGGACCATCCTCAACTTTTTTTTTCCTAATATTTGGTACTGACTGAGGAAGCAGAATGATTAGTAGAAAAGAAAACTAGCTGCTTTTCTACCTGAGAGAGATTTAGAAGAGAAAAGGGAGCAGGGGAGGTACTAGCCCAGTGCACAGAGGGGGTCCAGGAGTGGAGCAGTGAGGTAGGAGGGGGAGGGGAAGGTGGAAGTTGACCTTGAACCTCCATATAGGGAAAGGGAGGGGAAGGAATGTTGCTCCACAGGAGGGGTTGGGAAGTGTGGGCTTGAGGGAGTGGGGGAGGGGCCAGTGCCTCTGGCAGCATGGTGCTGAGACTGGCTACTAAGGGGGGGGAAAGGGGGCAAGAGCGCAGAGACCAAAAAACCATGGGCAAAAAATCATATATAAGTTTTGTTCATTTGTATCAGGCAGGCTTAATTTAAAAGATTTTTGTAGGAGGCTTATAGGGGCAACAACAGACCTGGCTTTAAACTGGAAGTGCCCATTTTAGAGTCTACGCCAAACCACGTGGCCTAAGTCCATTTCAGAGCGTCCTCCAAAGTGGCTCTTAGGTCCAAAAGGGGTTGCAGAGATTGAATGCCCGGCGTCCCGATACAAACAGATCTCCGCCTCAGCCAACCCCGATCCCGCAGGATTGACCACAACCTGACTCAAATTCCCAGCGTGAGCTCACGACTTCAATGGAAATCTGAAAACGACAAAAATAAGTACGAATGGGTCCCCCCCAAACCCTATAGCATAGACAAGAAAAGGGACTCACCAAGACGCAGCCGCTGTAACCCAGAAGCCGGTTTTAAGCGTGGCGTCGAGAGCTCGAACTGTAGACTAGGGGCCTTTCAACACGAGGCCTGCCACGTGGAAAGGGCCTTCCCTAGCTCGGTAGGAACCTACAAATGTTAGGAATATTTCCTAAGCGAGCTCTCTGACGACGCAAAAATTCCCAATCAAGCCAAATCAAAACAAGCCAAATTAAGAAATATCCAGGTTTAATGGGAGATATGCACTCTCCAGTGGCCCCGAGGGGGAAACCGGGAAGTGGCAAGAATGCGAACACCGGGAGGGAGAAGGGGAGACTACGTGTTCTTCTTTTTTGGGGGGGGGGGGGAATCACTTAAGTACCCTGGGGAGTGGTCCTGACCCCACCCCCAGGGAGGGGTCAGGACCTGGCCTGCTGGGATTTGAAGTCCAGACCAGGCCTCGGGGGCTGGGATAGATGCGAGGGACTGCTCCCAACCTAACATTGTGTACCAAATACATGTGATTCAAATGTCTCGTTGTGTGATTTATTTGGGAGCTGCATGGCAGGCCCCCCAAGAGCAATAGAGCAAAAAACAACTATAAGTCCTGGGGATTTTCCTGTCTCCACCTCCACTGCACTGGGGTTCTATATCCACACTACCAAGTATCAGTTTTTATGCCACCTTAGGGATCCTAGGGTCATGTCTTCTCTCTTTTCCTTCTTCTTTTCCTCCCTCCCTTCCTCTCAACATAGGACTTCCTGCAACTCAGGCTGGCCTCAGACTATGTAGCTGAAAATAATGTTGAGCTTCTGATCATCCCGACTTTAACTACCTCCCAAGGGCTGAGCAGATTTTGAAACCAAAATGCAAAACCTATTGTGTGCTCATTGCTACTGAAATATTGCTTCTAGAGCCTCCAAAGAAAAGGATCTAGAAAATTATACATAAAACCCTTATACGTATATAAATACATGTTTATATTTTATACTTTTAGGTTAATTTAAAACACAAATTTGCATTAGAATTCAGAGGATTGGGAAAGAAGGAGGTGAATGTGATTGATGAAATCCATTTTTTCAATATATTTTTTTAAAATATTTATTTATTTATTATGCATACAATATTCTGTCTGTGTGTATGTCTGCAGGCCAGAAGAGGGCACCAGACCTCATTACAGATGGTTGTGAGCCACCATGTGGTTGCCAGGAATTGAACTCAGGACCTTTGGTAGAGCAGACAATGCTCTTAACCACTGAGCCATCTCTCCAGCCCCCCATTTTTTTTCTATATTAATATAGACTACTGAGAAGAAATAAAAGTTGGAGGTGGAAAGACGGCTCAACAATTAAGAGCACTTGCTGCTCTTACAGAGGACCTGGGTTCAGTTCTCCACATCTATATAGCAGCTCACAGCTGCCTACAGCTCCAGTTCTAGAAGATACAGCACCCTCTTTGGGTTCCCGCACATATACATATAAGATCAGCAGACATACATGCATACACCTAAATCATTTTTTTTTTTTTTTTTTTTTGGTTTTTCGAGACAGGGTTTCTCTGTGGCTTTAGAGCCTGTCCTGGAACTAGCTCTTGTAGACCAGGCTGGTCTCGAACTCACAGAGATCCGCCTGCCTCTGCCTCCCGAGTGCTGGGATTAAAGGCGTGCGCCACCACCTAAATCATTTTTAAGAAATAAAACTCGCCGGGCGGTGGTGGCGCACGCCTTTAATCCCAGCACTCGGGAGGCAGAGGCAGGCGGATTTCTGTGAGTTCGAGGCCAGCCTGGTCTACAAGAGCTAATTCCAGGACAGGCTCTGAAAAAGCTGCAGAGAAACCCTGTCTCGAAAAAAAAAAAAAAAAAGAAAACTCAAGCTTATAGCAATGTCTCTGGTTTCAATCCAGCACTCCAGGGGGTTTTTCCCTCTACTTATAATGATGGATTTTGTGCCATTTATTTATGTGACAAGTTGCATAAGCTATGCCCAGAATGCTGGCAGAAACATTTGTAGATGAGTCTGGAGCAGTTTTCAGATTAGTAAAGAAGACCTGCCCTCAGAAACATGGGTGGGTACCATCCAATTCATGAGGGCCTGATCAAGTGGAAGAAAAAGGCAGCGACAAGGAGAACTTTCTCTCACTTTCCTTGAGCAGTGACATTTATTTCTACCCTCAGACATTGGACTCCTGGTTCTATCTAGGTCATAGACCTGTACTGCCCCACCTCCTTATCACCTATTTCTCTCTCCTGCCTTTGACCTTGGACTAGGAAACAGACCACCAGCTTCTCTGATTCACCGACTTTCAGACACAGACTAAATTCATTCTCCAGACCACACGTTGAGGTGTTTCTTGGCTTCCCTGTCTGCATGAGGCAAGGCATGTAATAAATCTCACTTGTATCTATGCAAATGTCTTGGGTTTGGGTCTATAGAGAGCCCTGACTGATACATCCTTTTTTATATTTATAAATTCCTTCTCAGCAGTGAGAAGTCTGGTTTTTATTATCTACGTAGTTCCTTATTTACCTAACCCTCCTGTTTGTAGCAGTCTCTGCTGTGCACGGCTCTTGGCCTTCCATATTTATCTACAGTTGCTGGTGGGTCACTTAGATTTGTTATCCTTTCTCAAAGTGCTAATCAAGTTTGGCAATAGTCTTGTGGTCACCATTTTTTTTTTTTTTTTTTTTGCACCTCTAACATCTGATCCATCTCAGCTAACCCATTTCCATCCCAACGACCACTTAAGTTACCACTGTGAAGGTATTTAACATTGCACTGTTAGCTTGCCCCAAGGACGATTCAGATAGTGTCCAGGTAGCTAATAGTCTAGCTCCTAAATCCCACCTCTGTCCGTGCTGAGGAGCCCATGTCAAAACTCAAGCACAAGAGGCAGGTGCTGCCAGAAGCAGACTCGAAACACAGACCAGAAAGTGAGTTTGTTGCTAGCACAGGACGGAAAGGAGCAGGACCGGGTAGGGAAAGCAGCAGGGTTTCACGCCAGGGATCTTTCTGCAGCTCCCCGGGGAACCTCCTGCTTAGAGGACTTTCAACACCTGAGGGTAGCAGGTCTTTCACAGCTGAACGTGCGTCACAGACTCCACCACAATACCCTAAGGCTGTTCTGTGACCACAGGAGGGTCACCTGCCCTTCCTCTGCAGGTTGTCTCAAATTTCACTGAAGAATGCATTCCTTGTTGGGTTGCTGTGCGTGTTGGCTCTTTGCTGTTTTTGTTTTAGTGTAGTGAGCCATCTGCTCGATGACTATATTTGCTTCTGATCTGGTTTTCTTCTACAGTTGCTGATCGCTTTTCTTACACAATTTAAATCTGTAGAGTGTCAAGCTTTTTCCAAGCTCTCCACCCATTTCCCTCTTCTCCCTCATTTGTGTTCTTAGAGATCTGCATCTCAGGGGCCCCCAGCCTGCCCACCTCAGCTTAGATGTCTCTCCAGTCTTGCTGCACAACTGTCACCACTGGGTCTCCATTTACCAGTGACCTCTGTGAAGGTTACTCCCGTAAGGTTCTGTGTTTAATTAATTCCTTGGCTTTCCTGGGGTACTTTAAAAAAAAAAAAAAGAGCTACACAAAATAACCCAAGTTAGTGATGGAAGTGGTAATGGTTTGTGTATGTATATGTGTGTGTTTGGAGTGGGATTGAGACAAGGTCTGGCTATATAACCTGTGTTCACCTTGAACTCTGCAGTTCTCCTGCCTCAGCTTCCCAAGGACTGGGATTGCAGATTCGCGTCTTTTGGAGACAAAGTATTAAGAGTCAAGAAAAATGCCTTTTTGTGTGAGGTGTGGTGGTGCACGCCATTAGTCCCAGCACTCAGGAGGCAGAGGCAAGTGGATCTCTGAGAGTCTATATAGCAAATTCCAAACAGCTAGAGCTACGTAATAAAGACTCTGTCTCAAAAAGACCAAATAAGGGCTGGAGAGATGGCTCAGTGTTTAAAAGCACTGGCTGCTCTTCCAGAGGTCGCCAGTTCAATTCCCAGCAACCACATGGTGGCTCACAACCATGTGTAATGAGATCTGGCGCCCTCTTCTGCCACGTGGGCATACATGGAGGCAGAATGTTGTAAAAAAAAAAAAAACACCAGATAAATAAATGAAAAGAAAAATGTCTTTATATAACCCCTTCAGCTGGTTGGTGAATTGACTGGATATAGAATGTTACACGGAAAAGGAATTTTTATGAAGAACTTAAAGAAGGCCTCTCTTTAGAGGACAGTGCTAAAGATATCCAGAATAGTCGGTGTGTGACATTCCTTCACAGGCTTTCCTACAATACAGCTTCTAGCAAAACGAGGTAGGGAACCCCTGGAAGTTGGATCTTTTTTTACCTTTATAGCAAGAAGGTTGGGGAAAACACGGAAAGTCTGTATATGGTATGTTCCCAGGTGGGGGGAGGGGATGGTGCTGTGAGACCTAAAATCTTTATGAGATTATCTAATATAAAAAGGCAAGTCAGTGATATATTGTGTGTTAAATTCAATCCACAGCGAGACCACTGAGTGCTTCCCTTATCTCCATAACGCCATTATCACCAGTGTTGCAATTTATTTAAAAACACCTCGGAAGTCACACCACGCAACAAGGCCCACATAGGAGCTTTATTGAAAGGGGAGAGAGAAGGGGGAGGGGCAGAAGGGGAAGTGGGCAAGGCCCACCTGAAAGATTCACAGAGGCGACCCTGGCAGGTCCCCCGAGTGGGAGACCCGGGTCTGGAGGGAGGGAGACAGATAGGCCATGCAGAGAGAGCAGGTATAGAGTTTATTTAATGGGTAACCCGAGATGATGTAGTGGGGGGGGGGGAGCAGAGGCAGGGAGGGGGGAGAGGGAGGGACAGGGATAGAGAGAAGGCTGGAGATCAGCTTTCCTAGGCTGGAAGGGGGTGGATGCAAGTTGGTGGAGCTGGTATCTTAAAGGGACAGGGTACTCAGGAGACAGGGAAGGTCAGCAAAATGATAACACCACCTCTTAAAAGAGAACGTGCACAGGGGGCGCTCTTAGTGGCTGCAGCTGAGGACCCCAAGGACAGGCCAGTACAGATGCCTGAATACTAACAATCAGAAAGTCTTTCTGAAAGTGTCGAAGGCACAAGTAAAAAGCAAAATAAACAGGAAGCCTTTTTTAGTAATAAAAACGCAGGTTAGTTCAATGAACAAGAAATGTAAAGGAAGGGCCAGCAATATGGCTCAGCCAATAAAGGTTCTTGATGCCCAAGTTTAGTGAGCCGAGTTCAAGCTCTGGACCCCCGGACCGCACGGAGAGGAGAATCAGCTCTACAGAGTTGCCCTCCGATTTGCACACGTACACACCACACACGCGTACTCGTTGTGGGAATCTCTCTGGAATATGCATTGCCAGCGCTAATGACAGTGAAAGAGAAAGAGGTGTTTATTCGCAGGGGGACTGAAGTCAGGCTAGCTCCTGAAAGTCTTAGATTCAAGTCCAGTTAAGTTCTCATTTTATACTCTAAAACCGCAAGGCGTGGTAAGCACGCAAGCAGGCCTCTCTCCAGAAGCATCCGTGGCAGTTAGCTTGGGGTCTTTTGTTTTTCAAAGATATTATGTTACAGGTGACAGGTGGTCAAGTGGACAGGCTTTTGTGGTCAAGTTGCTAGGGACAATGGCCATCTTGGGGCTGGAAATTTTCGACTCCTTTGGGCCCTGCCCAGGCTGTTCTGTTCCAGGTAGCAAGGTGAAGTTATGTTTGACAATAAGGAGTGCAAGCAGTGATTCCACCAAATAAATAAGTAAATCAGTACTTATAATTAGTCTTTTCTGCTTTATTCTACTTCACACTCTTTCCCACACAGAGACACACAATAACAAGGATAATAAACCCCAAAGTATTTAAAGGAACTATTCCATTGTCTTCTTGAAATAGCTTTTCAAACAATATTTCAAAAAATAGCGCATATTCCAGGTATACTTTAAACTCTGGAGAATAAGGCAGAGAATTAGCAAGAAAAAGCCAAGCATGCTCACACCAGTAAACCCAGCGCTGAAGAGGTCAAGGCAGGAGGATCACCTGAGGGCCAACCTGGGGTGCACAGTAAGCTTCAGGCCAGTGTGACATACTGTGTAGGACTCTTCCAAAAATATATATTTTTTTTAAGATTTATTTATTATGTATACAACATACTGCCTCGATGTATGCCCGCACACCAGAGGAGGGCGCCAGATCTCAGTACAGATGGTTGTGAGCCACCATGTGGTTGCTGGGAATTGAACTCAGGACCTCTGGAAGAACAGCCAGTGCTCTTAACCTCTGAGCCATCTCTCCAGCCCCCAAAAATATATTTTAAAAAAAGCACAAAATATGATTTGCTAGCTCCGAGGGCTGTGGAGAACTACAGTCATGCTGATGTGATGGGCAGCAACACCTGTGACAACTGAAATGAGATTTGATTTGCGACAGGCAATGTGTTGTGCGAAGATATAGGGAAACCATATTCTGCTACGAAGCCATAGCAAAGGCAATTCCTCAGCATTAAAATGAGTCTGGTGCTGGTGCTGGGTTGGGGATGTGGCTAAGTTGGCGGAGTGCCTGCCTACCATGCAGAAAGACCCGATTTCAATCCTCCACGTTTTGTCAAACCAGGCATGATGGTGCACACCTATGATCCCAACACTGGAGAGGGGGAGGCAGGAGGATCATAAGTTTAAGGTCCTGGTTACAAATGGGTTCCAGGCCAGCCTAGACACAAGAGACCCATCTCAAATGAAACAAAATGACTTTAAAAAGCTTCTTTAAATTGTTGGGTGTGGTGGCACACATCTTTAATCCCGGCATGCTTGAAGCCGATTTGGGTGGATCTAGGCCAGTCGGGGCTGTGTAAGGAGAGTTGTTTTCTTTGTTTGGATAGGGTCGCTTTAATTTGGTTTAAACAAATGCTTTCATCTTTTGATCACTTTATGGGACAGAGTTTTAGATTTATTTTTTTTTTCTAATTGGTTAGAAAGTAGTAATTCCAGCCAGACCTTGTCTTTAAAATTTTAAGGAGATCTGTAAGAGATAACAGTTAGCAGCAGTCTGTCCATCTGTCTGTGGTTCTGTCTGAATGGAGTGCTGACAGGTGACAGGTCTCTAGTCTTGTGCTAAGAGCCAGTCTTCCCTTGCTGATGGAAACCAGGGAACAAGACATGAACATGGGTGAATTCTTTTTTTTTTTCTTTTTTGGAGGGTCTGCTTTTCAGCCCACAGTGGGAGTTCAGTGAACCTTTTCCCTCTCTGTTTGTTTATTCTCAGATATCTTCAGCTCAAAATGATCCTTTTGCCACTTTGATCCATCTGGACCACTTTGGACAAGGGACCTGCTTGTTTTAATGTTTTTATTCTGTAGATGTTTAGGAGATGTAGTGGACAAAAGATGAACACAAATTCCTCAACATATTTCTCAGAATGTGTCTCCACATTCTCCTGTATAATCCAGGCTCTGTTCCTGCAGTGTCTAGACCAGCTGTTTCCAGGTTCGTGGCATCTTATTTAAAGAATTGAAATAAAGTCGAAGTAGCCAAGAAACTACTCAAAAGCAAAGGGCTACTAGAGATCAGAAGCACACTCCAATCAAGCAGCAGGCTACCCAAGAGAATATAAAAGTCCACGTTATTGTCTGGGACCTCTTTTGATGAAGCTCAATAGAAGGAGGAGTCAGATACTAAGAGGCTTAGTTCTTAGACAATTTTGGGTTCTCTAACCTTTTCTTTATCCCCATCTCATGATGCATCTGACTTTAACTATATGTTCTCCCATTTATGCATAAGCATAAAGTGATAAGTAGGGGATTCTTTCTAAAACTTCATTCAGAGGAACAGTTTGCCTATTGCCCAGGTACTACCTCTTGATCCTGAATATATCCAGAAATATATTTGAGTAGAAAACTGTTCAGGAAATGGAAGTTCTTGATAGTTGTTAAGGGCCTCAAAAGTATCCCCTTGCTTGGAGTCGGGGTAGTGCACAGCTCCATACAGGTGAGGGTCTGATGTTGCCAAAAGCATTGTTAGAAGAGGGGTATGAACACCCATGTCAAGTAGAATCCCAGGTTTCTGAATTCCTCCCTGTGCTTGCTTGCCTCACTGTGCCAGTTTCTGGATCTGGACTGTAAGAGTTTGACAGCTTCTATATTGTCTGTGGAAATTCTCATGGGTGGAGCCCACCAGCCATGTTATGTAAAAAGCCCACACCACATAGACAGGCCACCTATAGGCTACAGGTGCACTCCCAGTCAAAGCCTGTGTCATCCACCAGCCATGATAGCAAGCCACCGTGAACCTCCAGCCCAACTGTCTGCATCTCTTATGTTGATATATAGGAGGACATTGGTTTGCACTGAGCTCCTGCACTAGGCTCAAGAGACCAGAAGAAAATGGAGTCACTCATGCTAAAGCCCCACATCATTCAGATGGAACCAAGGTGTTTATCTGACACGAGAGAGCAAGAGGTCAAGAGATTAACATCCGAATTTCCAAGCAGGCCAGTTTTGCAGCATGTAATAAAGTTTTCTCTCTTTTAAAACGAGACAGGCAGAGTAGCCATCGCCCTAACCTGAACGTCAACCAATCAGTTATTTTCTGTGTCCCTCCCTGCTCTGCCTCCCAGGGAAAGTAGCTTTATCTATCAGTAGTATTCTAGCTATGTTTCTATTGTGATGAAACATGCTGACAAAGAGCAGCTTAGGGAAAGCAGGGTTTACTTGCTAAAATTTAAGGTTACACTCTGTTATCGTGAAGAGGTCAAGGCAGGAACTGGATCTTGTTTGGTTGGGTCCTTTGTACCTCGATGCCACCCCAACTCTAGGCTGAGCCACATTTGCCCGGCTTGCCTCTGATGCTGGACTACCACCCATCTTCCATGCCCACACACATGGAGAAGCCTCATAGAAACAGATGCCCTCTCCAGTTTTTAAGAAACTCTTTGAAAAATGCTTTTTCTTAGCATTTGGGTGAGAGGGGCGGCAAAAGGATCAACATAAAATTAAAGCTAGCCCTGCTTTTCTTTCCTTCATGCCAGTGACAGCCAGTTCTAGATACTTCTCTGCCCCTTACACTTGTCACTTACGGATTTGGAGAATTTTAAGGGTTTGGTCCACTAAATCGCCATATCCGTTTCAAGGCTGCCGTTATACGGTCTCTCCTTTGCTCCATCAAGGACTGGTGGAACTGTTGGCATCTGGTTCAGAATTGGAGCACTAGTGATTGCTCTCATCTTTTCTCAAGGATTCCTATTGGCATTTCAGAAAGGGCAACTTGATATTGAAAAGGTCAGTTGAAGCTGACGGGAACCTGTCCTATTTACTAGTAATTTACTTTTCCTTTTGGGGTTTTGGTTTTTCTTTAAGGTGCTTTGTTTTGGAAAGCAGCTGTCCCCATTCAAATGTAGCACTGTTCCACATGGATCCAACTGCAGCCCATGGCCGGAGGAGACATTAACTCTTCCAGGTGAACTTGGAGGGAACCAGGCGGCTGGCAGGCAGCACCTGCAAGCTCCCTTGCTCCTTGTTATCCTCCCCGCTGGGCTGCGAGAGCCTTCTGGAAGGCTGCCACCTGGCCTGGGTCAGATTGCTTACACACCGCTGCCTCACAAGCCAGTGTTCCCAACCTTAAGCCAGTGCACATTTATAGAACAACTCCATGTGATCCCGAGGAAGGCAGACCACGGCCAGAGGACAGTGCTCAGATGTGACCTCGGAGACAGGCCTCGTACCTCCTTGCTTCTCTCTGCACTAAGGGGAGAGTGGGTAAGTGTGTCTCAGATGGACAGCTTCATTCCTTTGATGCATGCCTTTGACCTGGTTTGGTTGCGGAGGTTGGAAGGTTTCACAATTTTCTCCTCAGGAAGTGAAATTAAAGCAGATCTCTGCTTCTTCCCCTCCTCCCCGCATTGCCTCCTAAACTAACTTAGCTGCCTTTCCTGCTAATGTATCACTGGTTAGTTTGGGTAGGATACAACCCCATTAACCTGGACCTTAGTCCCTTTGGTTATAAAATGAATGATTGGAACAGTAGATAACTACAGTAATTTCTTCTGGACTCTGGGGTTCTGTCCTTCGTACGTTGTGTTCCCGAGTGTTGGTAATTGTGTAGAATATTCACTTGAGACCCCCCTAAGGCCCAGGCTAGTATACAGGAGGGGAAAGGTTATCTTAAAATTCATTGTTGCAGTCGGCCTTGGAGTATCTGAGAATATATTTCTGTCAACTCTCATTTTTCAGACCTTTTGTTGATGTTGTGGGTTGCCAACTCCATGAGCTGCCTTCTGATCTCGACAAGCTGCATTTCTGAGTTTAACTTGATATCAGTTATAATTGACTCATCAGGTCTGGAGTTAGGCAAAATCTTGTTCAGTTACTCAAAGGTGTGTGTGTGTCTGTATGTGTGTGTGTGTGTGTATACATTGTTTTTCACCACCTCCCCCAAGCCAGAAGGGTTACAAGACTGAAATTCCTTATCCAGATTACATCACCTATGATCTGTCATGCAAATAGCTACATTTGCACAGAGGCCAGAACTCAGGCAGGGTGGAGCCCAACAGAAAGAGTGTTTCCCAGCACACACTGAGCCCTTACTTCAATTCCTAGCACCTCCCCAACACTGCATAAACAGGGAGTAGGTCGTTCACAGGTATAAACCTAGCACTAGAGAAAGAAGAATCAGAAAGTCAAGGTCATCTCTCTTTCTCTATTTACACAGAATTCAAGGCCAGTCTAGACCTGGTCTCAAAAACAAAAATCTTGCTGGGCTTTGGTGGCATACACCTTTAATCCCAGCACCTGACAGGCTGAGAGGCAGGCGGATCTCCTGTGAGTTCAAGGTCAGCCTGGTCCACAGAGTGAGTTCCAGGACAGTCAGGGCTATACAAAGAAACCCTGTGTCAAAAACAAAAACAAAAACAAAAACAAAAAAAAAAAAAACAAAAACCCAAAAGACAAAAACATAGCAGTTCAAATCAGCCCATTGTCCTTTGTATTTGGAGTTCTGGTCTCAGGTGCGGCAAGAGCCTTGTTGGCTCCCCTCACCTTCTTGACATATAGGTAAGTGTGGAGGAGAACTAGTTCTGCTGTAATTATGGTCCTGGGCTTCCGGTTTTGCATCTCGCTGCTCTGCGTCTGTATCAAAATGAACTTGGGCAGTTCAAAAAAGATCCCTGTTGCCTTTGTCTCCTGGAGATGCTACTTGCTAGACAGGAGAAGGAGCTTGCTACTGGGGTGGTGGTTCTGGTAGGGCTCTTGCCCAGGAGAAGGAGAGGAAAAGAAAGGAGGTGGTGGCAGGAATTGAGGAGGCAAGCATCCAGAGAGCCTGGAGACTGGTTGTCTATGAAAAAGGAAGAGAAATGAAGCAGGGGGCAAGCAGTGGTCAGACATCCATCCCTCCCTTCCTCTGATGCTCTCAACTAGACAGGCTGTGGTCGTGTTGCCCACTGGCACAATCTCTGCCCACATAGAGCTCCCCCTAGCGGATGAAGTGGGTACTCAGCAGACCATCACCATGAGGCGGAGAGTTACCATGATGGTGTCAGGCCACGTGGCTGAAAGACTGGGTCTTTTAAATAGAAACGGATAGGTGAGGAAGAGGGATCAGCTTTGGGGGAAAGATGGAGGAATTTACTTTTAAATAGAGCAGCCCACTGCAGTCATTAAGTAGGGATGCCCAGTAGGGAGAAAAAAGTTAACTCAGGGTGGGAGTGAGAAGAGGATAGAGATGAGGATAGAGCTGCCAGTGGCCAGTGCTGTACCGGTACTGAGAGAGGATTTAAGCTGAGGTGTGAGTTTGGGGTCATGAGCAACTTCTGAGTTCTCAGTGTAGTTTCGTTCAGTATCACTTAGATGCAAGAAGCAGAAACTTACTCTGAAGAGGGAGTAGGCAGTATTTGCTAAGTGGGTAGACCGTAGGCCTGCAGCAATGTGCGCACCAGCTTCCAAACAAGCATGGCTTCCTTTAGCTCTCAGGGAAAGACTAGTCTCCATGGGGTCCCTTGTCTGCTCCTCCCTAATTTCAGTAAGTATAGAGGAGGATTCGCTACCACTGATCTCCACCCCTTATTACTAGGGGGCTCTTTTGATTGACTTTCAGGGCCCCTATCAATTGTACAAAGAGAGAATATCTGATTGACCTGTTTTGAGCCTGAATCTAGTTCTGGTACCAATAGTAGTATCCAGAGGTGGGTACATGTAGTGGCCCAAGACTACTCAATCAGGAAGAAGATAAGAAAAGGAGTGGGGAAGTAGCAGATGGAAGGGTGATGGGTGGGAATTTCCAGAGTAAAGTACAAAACACAAGCCTCCAGACATTACTGTTCAAGCGTGTGGTTCATGGCAGTAGAGGAAAAAGCTGGGCACAAGCTTGTCGCTGGCATCTTTTGTGGGTCACCGACAGCCTATTGAGACTCTTATACCCTGGGTTTTTAATCCATTTGTGTTTAGAAGAGGTATTTTTTTACTCCTACCCTGAAGACACAGACTTGTCCCTGTGTTTTAATCCAGTGGGATGCCTGTGGATAGCAGCAGAGACTCAAGATCGCTGCACTTGCCAGTGTTTCGTGAATGTTATTAATGTGGGTGTTTAAAATTGACACAGTGGAGAGAGGCTGTGATGAGTGAAGGCTCTGAGTTTGTGACCTAAAAAGGGGAAATTCCCTCTGCACTCAAGTCAGGGAACAGCGTTGGCGGAGCTCCGTGCCAGAACTGGTACCAAAGAGTCATGATGAGATTAAACCCAGCAACAAGAAATGATGTTCGACACAGAGATCTGTGTTCGGCAGTCAAGCTCCTGCATCTGTGCAAAGTTCAAAACTGAAAGAACCTGTGTCTAGGTGTTCACAACCTGCAAAGAAATATCCTGGCTCTCCCAAGGACTGGCCTTTCCCAGAGTAGCCGCCTTTGTACTTCCCAGAATCAAGCTGCAAGACTAAGGTCGTGCATTCTGGTGTCTCAAAAGAACAAAAGAAAAAAAAAGAATCAAGCTACACAGTATTCCTAGGTTTGGTTGCTGCTTTTCAGATCAGTCCCACTGTCCTTGGTATTTGGGGTTGTGTTCTCAGGTCTGGCAAGAGCCCTGTTGGCTCCTCTCACCTTCTTCATATAGAGATAGGTGTGGAGGAAAACTTCTTAGCTAGTTCTGCTGTAAATATGGCCCTTGGTTTCCAGTTTTACATCTTGTTACTCTGCAGGTATAGCAGGGAGGACTTGGGCAGTTCAAAAAGATCCCTGATGTCACTGTCTCCCGAGAACTCTGCTTGCCGGGCAGACATAGCTTGTGCTTCTCTGTGACTCTGAGAGGGAGCTGGCCCAAGTGAAGGAGAGGGAGAAAGGAAGGAGGTAATGAAAGAAGGAATTTGAGGAGGCAAGTTGGAGACTGGCTGTAGATGAAGAAACAGATGGAACGAAAGGAGTTTAAAAGGGACAGGTGTGTGAGTAACCAGACCGGTCATTTATTTGTAAGTAGAACCAAGATTTTCATTTCGAGGGGACATAATTTTATAAGTGAACCCGTGAACTTGAAAACCAATGTGGCTCTAGCTGAGCATGGTGGCACACTCTGGAGGCAGAGACATCTGAATTGTTAGCTGGAGGCCAGGTGCTCTCCATAATAAGACCCCATTTCAAAAACAAAACAAAAAACAAACAAACAAAACAGGGACAAAAAAAAAAAAAAACACTGCCGGGCAGTGGGGGCACAGGCTTTAGTCCCAGCTTTTGGGAGGCAGAAGCAGGTGGATTTCCGTGAGTTTGAGGCCAACCTGGTCTACAAAGTGAGTTCCAGGACAGCCAGGGTTGTTATTGCAGAGAAACCCTGTCTCAAAAAACAAACAAAAACAAAAAAAGCCAAAAAACCATGGTTCTATATTAGGTTTCGGTCATTTAGAAAACCATATCCGGGCATAGGCTTCTGCTGAGGTGGCTAGTGAGGTGTGAGGTAGGACTGACAGTGATTTCTTGTGTCATATTTCCTAGCAAACAGAAGAAACAACCACGTCTTGAATTTTGATCTGTCATAAGATCATAGTGTCATGTGTTCCAGTTCTCTGAAGAGCGCCTAGTGATGAAGTATTTGCATTACTTTTGGGACGTTCCTGATGGAGTGTCTGTCAGGAGCGCCTCTCCTTTCCCAGCTCCTGCTTGCTCTACTGCCCCGGGATTTTCTAATGTTTGCGTGCATCTTCTTTTCATTTAGCATAAAGAGATTCAGGTTGACGTAGCTCGGTCTACAGCTGCTAACTTTAGAGAAGCAGCTGGAGAAGGAATGGTGCATGCCCACGGGTGATCAGTGATTGGCAGCATAGCTTCTGTCAGATGGATAGGGAAATCAAAGAATTATCCTTAGGAGATTCTTTCATACGTGGTTAGAACAGTCCTCAGGTCCAAGTTCTAGCAGTGGACCGTGATCAGACACACTATCCCAAACCCACATCAATGGGAGGAGGGCTGAGCTAAAGCCTCGCAAGCAACACTTGGGCCATGAGTTCATTGGAGGCCCTGGTTCCCTTTGCTCAAGTACAGCAGAGAAATTCAGTTTGGAAAATGAGAATCAAGTCAGGTTTGCTGGCATACACCTGCAACCAAAGCATTCAGGAAACAGAGGCAGGTTTGACTCCCAGCACCCACGTGGCAGCCCATGACTGTGTGTTGTTCCAGTGCCAGCGTATCTAATGCTCTCTTCTGGCCCCACACCAGACACATGTGGTATACAGACATAATGCTGCGAAATATCCACACACATATATAATAAGACAAATCTTTTTCGGTTTTGTTATTGTTTGTTCGTTTGAGACAGGATTTCTCTGTGCAGCCCTGGCAGCCCTGGAACTCACTCTGTAGACGAGGCTATCCTCAAACTCAGAAATCCACCTGCCTCTGCCTCCCAAGTGCTGGGATTAAAGGTGTGCACCACAACCTTCCAGCGAAAGTAAATAAATCTTCAAAGAAAAAAAAAAGGAAAGAAAGAAAGTGAGTAAATGAAGCCGAGGCTGGTAGCTTTAATCTCAGCACTTGGGAGCTAGAGACAGGTGGGTCTCTTTGAGTTTGAGGCCAGCCTGGTCTACATAGAGAGTTCCAGGACAGCCAAAGCTACCTTATAAGACCTTATCTCAAAACTAAAATTAAAATTAAAAAAGAAACAATAGGAAGGAAAGAAGGAAATTAAAACTAGCTTGTTTTAGTGGTTTGCCTTACAGGCTTGCCTGATGTCAGCGAAGGGCTAGCTAGCCATGGAACCTTCCACAGACAGAATGTAATCTGGCCCAGCCAGGATTAGCTCAGGAACTGGAATGAGAGAGGAAGAATTTCTTCTTTCCCTCCCTTCTTTATGCCTTTAAAATTTTATGATGGCTGTTTAAAGCACATACAAAAACAAGAGAGTGGAGGAAACCTCCCGATGTGCCTATCGCTAATTCCAACAACTGTCCACACCCAATCAATCTTATTTCGTTTATTAACTAACTTTCCACTAACATCTACTGCCCTGTCCTCACTAGAGACTGGTCTAACGCAAATAAGCCCACCATTCGATTAGTAATGTCTTAGTATGTGTTCATAAGACAAGGACTCGGGCCAGAACAATGGCTGGGTGAGGAAAGGTGCCTGTCACCAAGATTGACAACCAGAGTCCAACCCCTGGGACCCACATGGAGAGCATAGAGAACCGACATTCAAAAACTGTCCTCTGACCTCCACATGTGCTATCACACATGCACACACCCCCACACACATATGCATGCACAGTAATAAACCAAAAGGCAATTAAACATTTTTTAAAAGATTAGAACTCTCCTTGTATATGTATAGCCACAGAGTACTTATCCACATAATTCCTTAATATTCAAAATCCAGTTTTTGTTCAAACATCCCTGATTGTATTCTGTTGCTCTTATAAGAGGACCTGAGTTCAGTTACCAGCACCCACATGGTGGCTCACAACCATCTGTCACTCCAGTTCCAAGGGATTTACTGTCCTCTTCTGGCCTCTACAGGCATCTGACATACATGCAAATAGTCATACATTATAAGATTAAAATAAATCCTAGAAAAAAACCCCAAATCATGATCCAAACAGAATTCATAAATTGCTTTTATTTTATTCTTTATGCACATAGGTGTTTTCCCTGAATGTGTGCCTGTATGCCATATGTGTGCAGTGCCCACAGAGGCCAGATGGGGGAAATGGATTCCCTGGAACTGGAGTTACGGATGCCTATGAGCCACTATGTGGGTGCTGGGAATCACACACAGGTCCTCTGGAAAACTTTTAACCACTGAGCGGACTCATGTTTTTGAGCCATAGCAAAAATAAAATCTGAAAGTTAACAACATAACCATGAAGATGTTTTAAATGATCAAAGGAAATGCACATTTTTGAGCCTGTGACTATAATGATTTTAATTGTTTTTTTACGTTTTAGTAGTCAGTACTTATAACTGTCACCAACAGTAGATTAATTACCTATAAAAACTCTATTGATTTAACTAGAGGTTTAACACTGATCTTTTTTTTTTAATATCATAAAACATAGGTGCTTGATTATTGAGAGTAGTCATTGATAAAGCAGGTCCTTCTTAAATCATCATTAGAGCATGGGAACAATAAAAAGCAAATTTTTAATTCAGTAACTACAGCATGGTAGTTTTAAGGTTTGCTTCATATGTGTGTGTGTGTGTGTGTGTTTGTCTTTTCATAAAGCCTATTTGTGAGATTACCCATTTTAGTAGAAACCTATTAGTTCTAGGAAAAAGCAAGGCCTGACTTTTACACTTGAAACCCATTTAGCCTGGCAGGTAACTGCGCTTTAGTTCTGAAGCTTTCTTATTTAAGAGACTCAGGTAATTTAAACTTTCTTTTAAAACTCCGACTTTTCATCGTCTGTAAACAACATGTCTGTCTTTTGAATCCACATTAGTTGTAAAGCCAGAATGCTTTTAAGGTGAAAGCAGACTTGAACTTTGACCAGAAGACTACCAACGCACCTCCATAGTTCTTCCACTTGACCAGCATGATTTATTTACTTGATATTAAATAAAAAATATACTCAATTTGTATTTAAAAGAAAACTATACTGCAGGGGGTTTCTCCTCTGAGGCTAAGAGAAGAAGGAAAGTTCCAGAAGGACTTGGATGAAAAGAAAAGGGAAAGTGTAATTTGGTCGTGATATCCCTTCCTAATAACCAGGTTAGGCAACTAGGTATAACAAGGAAGGTGTGAGAGAGCCATCGGGTGGCCCCAGAGGAAACAAAAGCAGACCTGTGGCCCTAGGCTGGTGGGGCTCAGCATCAGCCCCCATCACAGAACTCTGAGAAGGATAGGTTTTACTGGAGTAAGCAGGAAGTGTAGACCAAGTAACTCCCAGATCTCTTGACAATAACAAAGACTTACTATCTGAGAGTTACCCTTGGCTCCTCTGTGGCTCTTGATGGTGGTGTTGCTGGGGCTGAGGTCCCGGGGCAGCACTGGGTTTCCCTGGGGAGGACAAGGAACTTGAGGTACTGACCTATCTTGGTGTGGCAAAGAGGGGCAGCCAACCCTCTAGTATCCTGCCTGTCCACAGTTTGGGCAGGGTCTTGGCAGCAGAAGAGGTAAGAGATAGTTCTTCATCCAATGACCAGTGTTGCCAAATCTGAACAGGTTTGGAGTGGAGTCCATTGGTGTCCCAACTTCTTACAGGTCATCTCAGGGCTGCCACCAAAAGCCACATTTCTAGCACAGGAGGTCTATGGGCCTTTTCCTGCCCCTCCCTTTCACCAGACATGTCAAAGGCCATATTCAGCAGATCTCTCAAAAGGGGTTTGAGGCCTCTTAAGTTCTCTTATAAATTATACTCAATTTTGAATATTATTTTATATTAAACAAGCTTTACTTGTTTTCAGTTACTTGCTTTAGGCTTAGCTTTGACAAGATAAACAGAAGGCTAAAACGTGTTTCCTGTAAATGAATCACATTTGTACTTGGCATGACTAAAAACATAATTCTGAGCACATTACAGAGTTTGAACATTTGAGAGGTGACTTACCAGTACTTGCATACCTTAATTATCGTTTAACAGTTTATAACAAATTAATAGCTTTTATAAGATTAGGATTTCACAATTTTGTCCCTGTTAAGTTTGAGACTTAAAATATATGCTTTTGAATTTGAAGTTTTCTTTAGTATCAGACTAAACTTTAAACCATAAATTCAGTCCACAGAGAGACTGGGAACTTTGTTTTCTTGATTCTTTTATAACGTACCTTTACAATATATCAGTTTCTTCTATTCCTCAATTTTTCCAAATAACTAAAGCTTAGCAAAGTTAGCAAAGACAAAGAGTTTAGATGTACATATTTGTTTCTGTTAGCTTGAATAGACCTTTATAACTGTGGGAATTCATAAATGTTAAATGTTAATTATTAAACATAGGTTGTTAGCAACCTGATAGATACAAATAGATTCTTTTATCTTTCTTTCCTTTTTTTTTTTTTTTTTTTTTTTTGTCTTTTCAAGACATAGTTTCTCTCTATAACAGCCCTAGCTGTCCTGGAACTCGCGTTGTAGACCATACTGGCCTCAAACTGACAGAGATCTGCCTATCTTTTCCTCTGAGTGCTGGGATAAAAGGTGTACACCAGAGTCTGTTTTTTACAAGTAAAAGTTAAATCCAAGTTATACATATTGAATGTTATAGCAAATCTATTTTAGTATGGTGTAGCAAATTAAGATTACCTATTCAGGGGCTGGAGAGATGGCTCAGTGGTTAAGAGCATTGCCTGCCCTTTCAAAGGTCCTGAGTTCAATTCCCGGCAACCATCTGTAATGAGGTCTGGTGCCCTCTTCTGGCCTGCAGACATACACACAGACAGAATATTGTATACATAATAAATAAATAAATAAATAAATAAATAAATAAATAAATAAAAGATTACCTATTCATAGACTTTAAACTATCAACCCATTTGCTACAAGTTTTTATACATGTGTATATATATTTTATTGATTTCTATTGAGCTCTACATTTTTCTCTGCTCCCGTCCTTGTCTCTCCCCTCCCCTTCAACCCTCTCCCAAGGTCCCCATGTTCCCAATTTACTCAGGAGATCTTGTTTTTTTCTACTTCCCATGTAGATTAGATCCATGTATGTCTCTCTTAGAGTCCTCATTGTTGTCTAGGTTCTCTGGGATTGTGATTTGTAGGCTGATTTTCTGTGCTTGATGTTTAAAAACCACTTATGAGTGAGTACACGTCATAATTGTCTTTCTAGGTCCAGGTTACCTCACTCAAAATAATGTTTTCTAGCTCCATCCATTTGCCTGCAAAATTCAAGATGTTGTTGTTTTATTCTGTTGTGTAAATGTACCACATTTTCCTTATCCATTCTTCGATTGAGGGACATTTAGGTTGTTTCCAGGTTCTGGCTATGACAAATAATGCTGCAATGAACATAGTTGAGCACATGTCCTTGTGGCACAGTTGAGCATTCTTTGTATATATACCCAAAAGTGTTATTACTGGGTCTTGAGGAAGGTTGTTTCCTAATTTTCTGAGAAATCACCACACTGATATCCAAAGGGACTGTACCAGCTTGCACTCCCACCAGCAATGCAGGAGTGTTCTTGTTACAAGTTTTTTTAAAAATATTTATTTATTATTTATTTATTAGGTATACAATACTCTGTCTGTGTGTATGCCTGCAGGCCAGAAGAGGGCACCAGACTTCATTATAGATGGTTGCGAACCACCCTGTGGTTGCCAGGAATTGAACTCAGAACCTTTGGAAGAGCAGGCAATGCTCTTAACCTCCAAGCCATCTCTCCAGCCCTTGTTACAAGTTTTAAGATAACTTTTTCTGTTACAAACTATAGAGATCTTTTTAAAACCACAATCTCACTATTCTCACAGACCCTGAGATAAAAGAAAGTTTACATTTCGAAAAAAGTTTCAGTAAACAAAACCAAGGAAAAGGGGGTGGTGTTCAGAAAGCTAAACTTCTGAAATTACACTTTGTCATTTGTAACCTCTATTGGCAATAACTTGCCTCTTAGCTGTTCTCAAGCACAGAGTGTCTTTTCCTGGGATGTTCTGTTGTGTTCTCCTCCCTATCATGGAGTCAGGTGGTCACCCTGACCCAGGACAAAGACTGTGAGGGAATAAACATACTTGGGTCTGGGTCAGGAACACCAAATCCCCTCTCCAGAGCCAGCCTTTCACAGTTTAGAACAGTATGTAACAATATTTCTATATTATCTGTACCTAAAAGACCTTCTGAAAGACTGAAGCCAGTGGTCAGATGGAAGGACAACAGCAGAGAGCAAAAAGACTTAAGAGAGGGCTGGTGAGGTGGCTCAGTAGTTAAGAGCACTAGCTGCTCTTCCAAAGGTCCTGAGTTCAATTCCCAACAACCACATGGTGGCTCACAACCAACAATAATGAGATATGGTGCCCTCTTCTGGCGGAGCAGGCATACATGCAGACAGAACACTGTATACAAAATAAGTAAATAGAGCCAGGCGGTGGTGGCGCACGCCTTTAATCCCAGCACTCGGGAGGCAGAGGCAGGCGGATCTCTGAGTTCGAGGCCAGCCTGGTCTACAAGAGCTAGTTCCAGGACAGGCTCTAGAAACTACAGGGAAACCCTGTCTCGAAAAACAAAACAAAAAAAAAAAAACAAAAAAAAAAAAAGGAAAGAAAAGAAAAAGACTTAGAAGATATTTTTGAGAACAGAGTAAAGAAAGCTTAGAGATAAGGGATTTGAGGATCATTTGTCTGTGTGGTGGTAGAAGTTTGTCACAATCTTTGAGAATTTAGAAATTGACTGTGTCATTTTCTGGTCATTGACACTGATTTATCTATTTTGTATTGAGACCAAGCCATATGTAGTAAGACAAAGTGGCTTACTGGAGTATGAGTCCAAGGAGGGAAAGAGATTAGGGTAGGTGAGAACTTGATGCATATAATAAGAGCCCGTGGTTAGCTCAGGCTCCAGCAAACCAGCAAGAGAAACAGAAAGCTCCAGGAGCGAGTGAGAGACAGAGAAGGTAGAAAAGGAGGCATCCTAAAAAGGGTGAAAGTAAAGAATTTCCAAGAGGTAGAGGTGCGAGAGACTTAGAAAGGGGGCTGTGAGTGGAAATTTTGCCAGAGGGAAGATTCTAACAGTGTAGGAATGGAGCTGCCGGGAGAAAAGTGGAAACAGTGTAAGACAGAGCCGCAATCTGAGGGCACAGCAAGGGATCAACAAGGTTTGTGAGAGAGATGCTTGGGAAGAGCAGAGAGATGTCCCTCCTTCACGTGATGGGCACCCAAAAGGTCAAAAGGAGGCTGCCTAGATTACCAGCACAGCTTTTTATCAGTCTTTACTAAAGAGGAGAGAGAGATGGGGGAGACAGAGACAGAGACAGAGACAGAGAGCAGGCAGCCTTGAGACAACCCTTACCCAAATAAATGAGAAGAGACTAATGGGTAGAGTAGGTGGCAGAGAGAAATAGCCAAAGAGACAAACTCTAAAATTTGGAGTCAGATATGGTGGATGGCAGAGGCCAGCAGAAGCAAATGATCCATACCACAGGAGGGCTAAGCTTGCTGTTTTGGTTACGTTAAAGAAGAGACCATGCCCTCAAAGGAGGACCCAGTGTTCCTTCCCTCCAGGTTTTGGCACCAAATGTAAGTAGGTCCAGCAAGAAACCACCTATCAAAGTCACTCCTTGGATACAAAGCAGTTTATTTTAAAACAAATAAGCAGCAGGGAAAAAAACCTAGCAGGCTGCCTTGGACAGCACCCAGTTGCAAGACTTGTTGGGTTTTATATGGGTATATGGATGACAGAGGCTGCTGGGAAACTGGAACAGCCCGGGGATCGGTGTGGGGACTCTCTCAGACAGACGTGGGGGCTGGCAGCTGCAGTTAGGAGCACTCAGTCAGCCTTTTAGGGCTTTGGAAAAACACATAAGGTTTCTGTTTCTTGGCAAAACCCAGCTCAGACAGGAAGGATGCCATCCTCCTAAAACATTACCGTCAGCACTGAGCCCTCTTCATGACCTGGGAACAAAGTAAGCAGGGTTCCTTCATGGTCTCTGTTAGAGCTATACCCTGGGTATTCTAGAAACCGGAGCAACTGTTACCTTGCTTTATGTGTGGATATGTATGGCTACATAAAATACACTTACATATACAGCCATACATAAAATACACATGCATATACATGTATATATAAAACAGACCCTATTATTTTGCTTTTATCTCAGGTGTACAAGCGCTACCTATATTCCTCCTTCTTTGTTTGCCTGGCTGTCTGTCTTCCTTTCACCCTGACTCTTTTTATTTACTTCTGTATAGTCCTGAATTCTTTTCATTTCCTTGTGTTCTTCAATGACCTTTTTTTTAAGTGTGTAGTTGAATGCATTCCTCTATGCGTATCTTATAATATATTATTTCCAGAGTAGCTTTGCCTTTTCCTCTATTTCCTGAGTGTAATCAATAATCTTTTTGTTTGTGTCTAGTCATCCTTCCTTCTTTCTGTCCTTCCTTTCTTTTTTTCTCTCTCAATTATTTCTGAGTCTTGTTCTGTTACAGTAAATTGCCAGTTTTTAATCTTTGATTTTTCAAGTTAAAAGTGAGCTAGTCCTCTAGACTAGCTTTGTTGATTTCTATTTGCACGGTTAAGTTTCTTATCCAGGGTACTTTCCATATATTCAAATGTTTGATGATATTTCATTTTGGTGAGAGTGCTGACTTATAGTTTCTTCCTGCTTCAAGGCTAGTTTTAGTGTGTATAAAAGAGTTTTTTGATGTGTGTGAAGAAGTTTCTCCTGACTTCTCTTTTCAGTGGCTCTGTATGGATCTGTTGGCAGTTTTGTACATCTTTGCCAGGCTGGTCTATCTCAGGATTCCCAGTTGTCAGTCCTAGTTCTGACTCCACAGGGAGGCCATGCTTTCTATGATCAGGTGCCAGGAATCTCTCCTAGGCTTCTGATTCTGTATTTCTGTTTCTTTCTTGGAGAACTCAAATGTTCTTCCTTCTTTCAACACACAGGGTGCTTCTGTTGTTTCTGCTCATCACTCCCCTTCCCCAGAGTCCATGCATTTTGAAGACTGCCTTTAACTTCTGTCTGCCCCTTTAAGTCCCCTTGTAAGTGTTACAGCTCAGATGGAAAGGTATCCTGGCAGTTAGGAGCCAAGGAATACCACAAAGTCACACCATACAACAAACATCATACAAGACATTTATTGGGAGGGAAAAACTGGGAGAGTGGCTGCCTCTGCTCAGGAGAGAAAGAAACAGCAGGAAACTGAACCAAATACAGGACTTATATAGGTTTTCTTAGGGGCGGAGCTTTCCAGGGTGGGGATTGATAGGCTCTCAAATTGAGAGCTTGGGACAAGTAAGAGATTGGGATTTCAATTCCCGAGTTTGGTAAGATTCTGTGGTCAGACTCTGGGCCAAGCCCAGGGATTGGTTGGATTTTGTGTTTAGGGATTGGTAGGATTTAGAGCTTGGTTAGGGGCAGGGTGTTTTTCCTTGGCTCTGGTCTCAAGGCCAGGGTGTTCTTTCACTGGCCTTTTTTACCCTACACCCCTGTGTTTTAAAATTTGCCCCCTTAATCCTCCTATGGCCATTTTAAAGGACCTGACATGAACTCTAGTTCCACCCAGGATCCATTATTACCTGCTTCTGTTTCTGGACACTTTCCTCGGGAGGTCAGTCAGTCTGCTGCCTGTAGACATTTGTAGGAGTGTGGAAGGCAAAACTTGACAAATTGTGCTAAGGTTTTGTGACTGCTCTCTTTTTTCACAGCTGTTGTGAAGAATGTTTATACTTTTCATCCCCTGAAGGCAGAGAGACTTGTTTATATGTATACGCTCCTCCTCTTGCTTGTCATCAAGTAGGGAAGGAGGTTTGGAGGCAGGGAGCTAGGGTGCTTCTATTATTTCCAGCCACCTGGAAAGCTAATATAGAGAGGCAGAGGCCCTGCGCCCTCCCCCTGGGGCATTAATAACCTCGAACAGTACTTACCAAACTCTCCATTGACTTCAGAGTTCTTAGATTACATTAGATCGGGATTGGTGGAGTGATGTGGAAATAAAGACAACAGGCAGATGTTGACAGAGGCAGACATGTTCTTTTTTTTTTTTTTTTTTTTTTGGTTTTTCGAGACAGGGTTTCTCTGCAGCTTTAGAGCCTGTCCTGGAGCTAGCTCTTATAGATCAGGCTGGTCTCAAACTCACAGAGATCCACCTGCCTCTGCCTCCCGAGTGCTGGGATTAAAGGCGTGCGCCACCACCGCCCGGCTAGACATGTTCTTTAGGACTGAAGGGACACAGTGCCTCTGCAGAAGGAAGACTGCTCACGTGATGTGGGGAGTTTGGGGTTTCATAGGATGGGAAAGGGGGAAGCTTGGGGACGGAAGAGTCCCATCTGCAGGTCAGCTCCCCTGCAGTCAGGGGGTCTCAGATACCAGCAGGTTTAATATGTGCATCTCCTGACCAGAGGCTTCCGTGGGTGTTATCAGTCAAGGTAATTTTCCTTCCAGAGCTTCTCAGGCCACCTGAGGCTTTAGGTCAGAAACCCTTCAGATTGTATAGAATACTTAAATTTCTAGTTGATTTTTTTTAAAAAAAACTATGTATGGATATTTGGTCTACATGTGTGTCTGTATGCCACTTGTGTGCCTGGCACCTGCAGAGGCCAGACAAGAGTGTCAGGTCTCCTGGAAGTGGAATTACTGATGGTTGTGATTGGCTGTGTGGGTGCTGGGAATTGAGCCTAAGTCCTTTGGAAGAACAGCAAGCTCTCTTGTTCCCCCCACTCAAAACAGTGTTTCTTCATGTAACCCTAGCTGTCCTAGAACTTGTTCTGTAGACCAGGCTGGCCTCAAACTCACAGAGATCCACCTGACTGTCTCCCAGGGTTGGGATTAAAGGCGTGAGCCACCACTGCCCAGCAGTAGCAAGCATTCTTACCTGCTGATCCTAGCATCCATGTTGGGCAGCTCACAACTCTAGTTCCTGAAGGACCTGACACTTCTGGCCTCTAAGGGCACCCACACTCATGTGCACATACCCACATTCAGACATACATTAGTTAAAAGAACAAATCCTTTAAAAATAAAAAAAAAAAACTACTTTCTATTTAAACATTTGTAGAGTCTAATAACAGTATTTACAAAGTCCTACAATGTCATGTGGAGGGCAGATGTGTTCAGTTTCTCAGCTGGGCCTTAACAGATGTTTTGTTACTACTGATACCTTTGGCTCTGCTGTAATTGACTCGCAGGCCATCCCTCCTCCACTTTAGATGGCTGTCATGTGGTTTGGCCTGGAGCAGTCTCTGTCCTCGCTCTATCCTGCCTCACCCCTTCCTCAGCCCACAGTTCCCAATTATATTGATACTGCATTCGATTCCCAAATGTGACCGCGCAGCTCAGCTTTTGGATTCAAATTGATGTCTGAATTCCTCGTGGGTTGCTTCAGCTTGTTTTCATAAGCCGTGCGGTTTCTGCTAATCTCATCGGCAGAGAGGGGCATGTGGAAGGGGTGAATAAGAGAACCACATCCTGGAGCGTGTCGTCACATATCTGTGCAGCAGGAGCAGAGACCCTCCTGCGGCCAATCCAGATGCGAGCTCATGTTTTCATTCAGAGCCCAGGGGCTCTGCAGAGCTAATATCATATTGTTATTTCAGAACAGGATCCTCTGAGCCTCATCCCAGAAGTCTAAGTCTGCCATAGATTGACACCAGTGGCCATTAGGCAAAGGTCATGCTTGTCGATTACCATCTAAGCTGAGGGACCCATTGCTCAGACCTCCCTTGTGAGGCATCCTTTGTGATCAGATTCACAGGTCCCAGTGCCAACCAGGGCTGGGCATGGGCTGCTGTGAAAGGGATTTAACGGGACCTGTGGTGAAATCTGATTGGTTAACTTATGCGACTTCACAAACTACCCCCAAACACTTGATGATCTAAAACAAGAGAGACCTCTTTAGTTTTTATTCTACACTTTCAGGTAGGCCAGCTACTTTTCTGGGTGGTTCTCTTGGTTTCTGTTGGGATATGTCTGTGGTCAGCTGTGGGCTGGCTCGCTTTCAGTCACCGCTAACCAGCCGTAGAGACAGAGAAACATGCTAGCTCAGTGTAATCCCAGAACGAGGTAAATTGAAGTTGGGCCTGTAGCTAGTTAGGATGGTGGTGCAGAAATTCAATGGAATGGCTCTCGTTAGTTTGCAGACTGCATCACTGACTGCCACCCAGCCCATGCCCAGTGATGTAATCATGGTTCAGAGATCCCTGGGAGAGTACTTCCAGAATCCTGATGGGATGCAGATAATGGAACAATGGGAGTAAGTTCCTAGGGATCCAGAAAGATCTTCTCCAGCTGGAATGTCTATTTCATCAGGAGGTAGTGAATGTCCCACTGCTAGCAATACCCAGACAGCACTAGAGAGTCTATAACTAACCCAGGTTCTACTTTAAAGAGTGACGGCTTGACAGACAATGACGCCAAAAGCACCTGGGCCTCCAGCCCCCCAAAAAACAAAATGGTGCTGATGGGCTGGGCCATCAAGACATACCTCAAACATCCTGTGATGTCAGTCTCTGTCTCCCCACTAAAATACAACACGGGAGTTCAGGGCAGAGCGCTCCTGCCTCCAGAAGCTCTGCCTCCCAAGCTAGCCTCTGTCCTCAGTTCCATCACAGCCTCTCTTCCCATCTCACCAAGTGCCCTGTGTCCCTTTTCACCAGACTTGGACTGCTCTCTGCCCCAGTTACATGGACCCACTCAGTCCTTGTCCACTTCCGGCCCTATCAGCTGGGACTTGCCTCAGCTCTGGCCCCTGTTCGCAGTTCCCTTTTTCAGCAAGCCTCTCACTTGATCTAACCAACGGCAGGCCTAGGCTTCCTTTTTATAACCTCCTCAGCAGCCCAGACAGAGACAAGCTATGGAGAAGAGGGGACATGTTTGTAAACAGAGAAGTCTGGGAAACAACCTGGTGTCCACTACAGTTGGGAAACATCCTTCTGTGGGCATGGGAAAATCTTGTTATATTACTACTGAGTTTTTTCAAAGGCAGTTTCGAAATCCCAATTTTGCTTTTGTGGGTTTTCTACTTATAAATGTGTTTATACTGAGAGTGTAGCTTTTTGGTAGACACGTTGCCTACATTCATAAAACCCTGGGATATATATATTATATATTTCCTCAGATGTCATCTGGGGTTTCCCTGTCCCTTAGACTCAAGCTCAAATCTGCATAAGCAGCAGATCTTTGAAGTCTATCCGAGATCATGCATTCCCAAGGGCTCTCCCTCTCTGGTTTCCTGTGCCTTCGGGCTTTTGCTTCTCTTTGCTCTATTTACTAGCGTGAGTAAAGTTTAGCTGCTGCTTCCAGTTCATCCCCAATCACTCCTACCAAGACCTAATAAAGCAAGACAAAGTGAGTATGTGTGTAGGGGGTGGGGGAGCAACATCAGGAAGCCTCTCCCCAGTGATGCAGACCCCCATAACGGGCCTGTGTAGTGGAACTATCCTGAGCGCTCCTGATGTGGGCAGACTGGCAGAAACGTCACAGTCGTGCGGAGCTAGCCTTGGAGCAGCTAGTCCAGGCTGGCTACATGTCCCAGCAGGAGTGAATGTGTCAGTGTTGTCTCTGATCAGAGTCCAGGGAGCAGGGGGGGTCCTACATTGTTCACGCTCTAAAGTTCTGTGGGAATGAACTGTGGATGTCCAAATTTCTCAGAGGCCTGAGAAATGGAGGAAGGGAAAAGTACAAGACCCGCAAGGGAGGGTGTGAAGGAAGAGCAGTCATTTCACTCCAACCTCAGGGAACAAGCAGGTCCTTGGTACTCATGAAAGTCTCCTGCCAGAGTGACAACCAGGCAATGTCTCTTCGTAAATCTCTCTCCCGGGCGACAGCTGTTTGTTTGTATTGAAGTGGGAACATGATAACAGAGCTATAAGTAGCCCTGTGCTTAGCTGTGCAAGGTAGGGTGTCAGAGCAACTGAACTGGATCCCAGGAGGGAGAAGCTGAGGTTCCTGGCTGGCTGGATGGCTGGAGGAGCGAGCTGGTGTGGGCGACTGGACTGACCAAGCTGCTGGAGACTACCCTGTTCTTCTCATGGTGAGTAGTATGGCCTGGGCCCCATTTCCTGCTGGTGCAGCTGGCGCCCTGATGACCAGAGGCCATAGTGGGCAGGGCATGAACCTCTCATCTGTACTGGCTTCTCGGTTCTTGCCCCAGAGAAGTACCTCACAGGCACGAGGGTTGAGCCGGATGAGACTGCCTGGAACAAGCCTTTGTGAGGCTGGCCCTTGGTCCAGCTCCTTCATGCTAAGAGATGCTGGGAGAGATCATTGACACCTTCCAAGCCTCGGTTCTTCACAGATGAAAGGAAGTAGTAGAGAAGATGTTCTTCTCTACTTCATATTTTCCCAACATTTCCATCTGTGTCTGGGGAAACTCCAGAATTTATCAAATGTTTGAAATGCACCAAGGAAAAGAAATATATATATATATATATATATATATATATATACACGTATATGTATGTATGTATATATATATACGTATATATATGTATGTAGATATATACGTGTATATATATATATATATATATATATATATATATATATATATGATACTAATTCACTGACATAGCCACAAAGCCCAGCAGGTTACATGCAGTGCTGTCCCAGGGCAGGTGGGGCTGGAAAACCTCCATGTGAAATGACCCCCCCCCCATAGGTTCATGTATTTGAGCACTTGGTCTCTGATAGTGGCATTGTTTTGGGGAGGTATGGAACCTTCAGGAGGTTGGACCTTACTAAAGGAAGTAGGTTACCTGTGAATGGGCCTTCCACCTCCAGGTCCAGTCTCTGCTTTCTGATCTAGGTGTGAGCAAGCTCCTGCTGCCATAGAGTTTAGGGTGGAGTTACCCTGTGAATGGCAGCCATGCATTGCCTCCTGTGAAACTTCAAGCCACAACAAAGAAATCCATCTTACACATAAGTTGTTCCTGCTCTGTATTTTATCACAGTAAGGAATACAACCAGCATGCATGATCTATGCATTCATGTGCTTTCTTTCACACTGGCAAAGGCAGCCCTGGTGCCTGATGATGGTGGTCAGGGCAGGAGTCAGAGGTGGTATCTAAAAACCACAGTTAATGGTGACTGTTGGCTGCGTCCAAGGGGAATGGTGGCACCAACCGTGGTTACAGCAGCTACCACTAAGTTGACAAAAGTAAATGTTCAATCAGGTCTGTTCTTGGTGTGAATTTAGTAATGGATGGTGGCTCAGGTCAATGAGTGTGGCCCATTTTGGTCCCCAAGATTCCCTTGTCTGAATGTGCCAGCTGTCTGCATCGTTGGAGTAAGACAGAAGCCAGGTGCCTTACCCAGGATCCAGGTGCAGTTATCAGGGGCTGATGCCTGTTACCTGGTGACCCACTCACGGGCCTCCTGAGATAGAGGAGCCACATTTTATGTCCAAGGGGGAACAACTGCAGCTCTGGTCAAGTTGAATACCCCGATCTGCTTGACAACCAGCTTTCTCATTCCATGCCAATAATAGGCACTTGGCTTTATGGAAACAACCCCGTGTGTGCCAGCCTATGAGGCCCGGTAATGTGAGTGTTTTGTTTGTTTGTTTTGTTTTTCCCTGAGATACAGCATGTCAGTAAATTCTGTCTTGGGATGAATCCATAGGTGCACATGCCCGCTGTGGGCAACTGTCTCATGTGTGGTTGAGACACACTGAGGAAATAACCTCCCATGCTCACGCCATAAGAAGAAAGGGACATAGGGGAGGATCAAAAAGTCCTGGCTGCCCCAGAGAACCTAGACAACAATGAGGACCCTAAGATCTAATCTACATGGGAAGTAGAAAAAGACATGATCTTCTGAGTCAATCGGGAGTGTGAGGATCATGGGAAAGGGTAGCAGGGGAGGGGGAGGAAGGGAGGGAAATGGAGAAAAATATATAGCTCAATAAAAACAATTTGAAAAAGAAAAAAAAATCCCACCTGGAATTCTAGTCCCACCTTCCAGTAGGGTACCTGCCCTTTGGCCACATCTGACCTTAGTGAGTTTCTGGCTTCTCACTTGCTGAAGAGCAATAATAGTTCTGGCCAATAGGTTGGCTACAAAGATTATACATGAACCAAGCATGGTACTAGGACTATGGTGAGCCCTCAGCAAATATTATTTACTCAAAAAGAGCCACCTCCCTTCAATAACAGTCATAATGATAAAATGTTGGCAGAGCTTCTCTGTGTTTCAGCATTTGCTCCCAAATAACCAAAGAGAAATGTCTTATTAATTATAAATGCTTGGTCAATAGCTCAGGCTTGTTAATAGTTAACTCTTACAACTTAAATATATAGAAATATATAATTCATTTATATTAATCTATATTCTACCATGTGACATTATCTCTCTTTCATTTTTTTCTTTTTTCTTTTTTGGTTTTTTGAGACAGGGTTTCTCTGTGACTTTTGGAGCCTGTCCTGGAACTAGCTATTGTAGACCAGGCTGGCCTCGAACTCACGGAGATCCTCCTGCCTCTGCCTCCTGAGTGCTGGGATTAAAGGCGTGCACCATCACCATCCAGCTCTCTCTTTCATCTTGTACCTCCTGTTTCCTCCAGTGTCTGGTTGGCAACTTCTCTGACTCTGCCCTTCTTCTTCTTCCCAGTGGCCTTAGTCTAGTTTTCTGGCCTAACCTTATCCTGTCCAGTTATTGGCCAGTCTGCTTCTTTATTAAACCAATCACAGTGACATATATTCACACAGTGTAAAGGAATATTCCACAATGAAAAACCTCTGGTCCTGGGGTGCCTGGGGTTTTTAGCTCCAGGGTAACTAAACCAAGAGGAAGCCTACTTTGTGTCTGACTAGAACAGTTGGTTCTTAGACCTGAGTCTTCACAGGGGCAGTACATTCTTGTTGATTAGTTTTAGCTGCTTGACACAACCTATAATCACCTGGAAATGAGGAACTACCTACATCAGGTTGGCTGCTGGCATGTCTGTGTGGGATGGTCTTGATGTTTAATTGAGGTGGGGAGACCCCCCAGAATGTGGGTGGTGCCGCTCCCTAGACAGTGAGTCCTGAACCCTGAACAAAGCTCTGCCAGCAGGAACTGAGAGGGGAGCAGCAAGGATCCATGCGTTCTCTCTCTCTCTCTCTCTCTCTCTCTCTCTCTCTCTCTCTCTCTCTCTCTCTCTCTCTCTCTCTCTCTCTCTCTCTCTCTCTCTCTCTGTGTGTGTGTGTGTGTGTGTGTGTGTGTCTGTCTGTCTCCCCCCCCCCACTCCTCTTCACCGGATGTGACACTTTGACTTCTTTCCTGCTTTGCCTTCCCTTCACTAATGGAGTGGAGCCTGGGATTGTAAACCAAATAGATTCTTCTCCTTAGCTACTTTTAGTCAGTGCTGTTTATCATAGCAACAAAAATGAAACTAGAACATTGTGTCAAAGGCCTAGGTGCTGCCTGAGTACAGGATGCTGGTCCAGATTTGGGACTGGTGCTCATTTCTCAAGAGGAATTGCCAGCAGCATGGTTCTGGGCAAGGTGCCTAGGGGTATTTTTTCATTTTTTTTGCATGTCTGTCTTGTCCTCTCCAGCCTCTTCTCTGTCCCTTTAATCTTCCAGCACCAGGACCAAGCTGGCCCAGACAATTACCCAACTCCACTCTCCCCTGCAAACCCTCCTCTTTTCTTTCTCTTAGCTTCTCTGTTCCAGGCCAGGCCCTCTGTGTCCTCACCAGTTAAATGCCTGGCACTTTATATCCTAGCAGCCCCCATAAGCTGTTAGCAGTGTATCCAGAGACCTCTATAGACTACTGAAGCCAGTGCAATCAGATATTCCATCTGCCCCACTCTGAGCCCTGCAGGTCTTCTCTAAGACTTTTTTTTTTTTTTTAAATAATTCTTTGGCTTTGTTTTTCCAAGTGTCTTCAAATTTCTTCTTTAACGGATTCCAAATTCTGTTTGTATATTGAGCTCATAAGGTCCAGTGCTGGGGATATGGCCATATTTGGAGACACAGTACTGAAGAGGGGCTTATGGTAAAATGAGGCCGTACTGGTAGCCTTTAATGCACAACTTGACTGACGTTCTCATAAGCAGCAACTGAGAGACCATCACGAAAAGGCATTGGAAGAGGACAGACGTCTCCAGGGCAGAGAGAGGCATCCCAAGCAAGGCACCGGTACCAAGAGAGGGTGGCTCACTGCTGTGTTTACCTCCATCCATGGCATTCCCTACGTTCACCTCAGTCACTCAGCCATGGTTCCCTGCCCAGAGCTGACCCTTCATGGCTCTGGGCCCTGAACCCACTCACACTCTTGGAGAAATCTTAAACACTCACTGAACACTCACACCTTTTGAGTATGAGCTGTCGAGCTGGGGGTCAGTGACAAGGAGTCATGTCACCAAAATACATGGAACTGAAAACTGGGTGCTGCGCATGACCCCCCCCCCTTCAGAGCCCTGCGTACCTCAGAGCTGGCCAGTTTCATGCTTCCCCTTCCCTCAGGAGCAGTCTCCTTCTCCTTCCACTTCCCGTTGTCTAGCTTTCCCTGTGCTTTATGTCTGTTCAAAATCCCCGTCTTCATCCACCACTGCTCATCCAAGACCTTTGCTTCATAGGGTTTTTCTCTAGCCTAGAAAAATCCCTGTGATTTAAGAGTTCTTTTTCCTGGGCTGGAGAGGTGGCTCAGAGGTTAAGAGCACTGACTGCTCTTTCAGAGGTCCTAAGTTCAATTCCCAGCAACCACATGGTGGCTCACAACCATCTGTAATGAGATCTGATGCCCTCTCCTGGTCTATAGGATATATGTAGGCAGAATACTGAATACTGTATACATAATAAATAAATAAATAAATAAATCTTTTTTTTAAAAAGAGTTCTTTTTCCCATTTTGCTGAGCCATGCCATTTGATAAACACAACAGAAACAATCTTCAAACCTTTCCCCCTCGATGCCAGAATTCCTCCCCCGCCCCAACTATACATCACACAGAACCCCAAATGTGAAACTCAGCTTTACAAGAACCCTAGGCAGGTATGACCATATGCACCTTTGATGCCAGTGTTTGGAAGGTGGAGGCAGAAGAATCAGGAGTTCAAGGCCAGCCTGGGCTACATAACCACCCGGGACTACAGATCTCAAAAACTCAAGGAAACAGTTATGATGAAATTCAGGTAACATAAATTAACATATTTAATTTTTAAACAAGCAACGCAGTGACCGTCTGTATGCTTATTGTTCCTGGGTGTCACTGGTAGAGTTGCTACCTCTAATTCTAGAATACTTTTTTTTAAAAAAAAAATTTATGTTTTGCCTGTATGTATGTCTGTGTGATAGTGTTGGATCCTGGAGTCACAGACAGTTGTGAGCTGCCATATGGGGTGCTGGGAATTGAACCTGGGTCCTTTGGAAGAGCACTCGGTGCTCTTAATCACTGAACCATCTCTCCAGCCTCTCTAGAATACTTTTATCACACCAAAATAAATCCCTGCGCCCAACCATTCAGCTGTTCTATTCTTCCCTTAGCTCCTGGGAACCACAACTTTTCTTCCTGTCCCTGTGGATTTGTCAGTTCTGTCAATATAAATGCAGTCACCCAATGCGTGGCCTATTGTGCCTGTCTCCTTTCACTTCTCAACACTTTGGACACTTAACAGAGTGGTAATGTGAATCAATGCTTTCTTTTCATGGCTGAATAATATTCCATTGTGCAGTTAGAAAGCTGGTGATCTAGGTGTATGCCCACACATACACAATTCTGCTCTATTCAAATGCAAAGTGGACTCGAGCTCTTTTGCCCCCAGTTCTCCCAGAGAAGGGCCTTAAACACCTTCAGGGAGCGTGTAGTATTCGCCTGGTACTCAGGGATCCTTGAACAAAATGCTGATTTGTTTCCCTGAATGGGTTCTCTCTGGTCGCAGGGTCAGAGCTTTCTTCAGGTATTTTCTTTCATTGGAAGTAAAAAGCGAAGGAGTCATGGGAGTAGAAGCCAGTGGGCGGGAGAATATTTGTCTGGATGCCTGGGGCTCTATTAGGTCTGCAGGTCTCCTTAACCTCAAAGGGCAGGCAGCCTGCCTATCAGCAAATCCAGTCACACAGTGCTTTTTTTTAATGACTTCACTAGTTGAAACCCAAGCCACGCCTGGCTAAGTTCATTCTGCACACACCAGCGGTGCCAGACTGCCACGTCATCTGCTTTCCACGAGTTTTCTCTGTCTTCCCATAGTATCTGCGGTGGAATTTCCCCAGGTGCACACAAGAAGCTCTGTGAACACGTGACTTCTTTCTGGAAAGAGATCTGTTCCCTGATCTCGTGCACAAAAGCAAGCAAGGCTAGGCGTGACCAATCAGAGGGCAGGGGCAGCTTTGGTTAGAATAAGCCGGCTCTGAAAGGAGCCTCTGCTAACGTCACCAAGGGGAAAATGCTGGCGGAGAGGCCCTGGGAGGGCCTAGCTGGGAGGTGCAGAGTCCCAGGCAGGAAGGCTTGGATAAGCTCAGCCACAGCCCAGGTATGAAGCCAGCTGGTCTGTCTGGGACAGCACCTGGGTGGGGAACGGTCGTTCGTCCAATTGGAGCAGGGTTCAGCTTAGACCTCACTGGTTTTTTGAAAGGATAAGGAGAAAGTCCAGTTGTTGAAAAGCAAACTTTCGGTGGGCTGAAACCTCCAAAGTTCAGACTATCCCCGAAGGTAAGTGGAAACAGAGGTAGGGCACCTGCCTTTCTGGCCTGGGGCAGCTGAAGGATGCCTGTCCCGTAGTCCCCAGAGGAGGGCTCTGATGTGACTCTGCCATCTTCTCTTTGCCATCTCAAAGTCATGCTGTGTCAGAAGTTTTGCCGTTTGCTTTTGCCTGTTCAAAAAGCCAGCTCAGCACTTGGAAGGTGGAGGCAGGAGGATTGGGCCATCCTTAGCAACACTGAGTTTGAGGGCACTTTGGGGGAAAAAAGCTTTTATGGTTCTTAATAAAGTTATTAAATTCATTTAGTGAATGAGTATCAAGAATTAATATTATACCTGGGCATGGTGTTGTATGCCTTTAATTCCAGAGACAAGCAAATCTCTGCAAGTTTATGGCCAGCCTGGTCTACATAGTGAGTTCCAGGACAGCTTGTGATGTGTAGAGAGACCCTGTCTCAAAAAGGCTAAAAAAGGAAAAAAATTAAAATTACAATGGACCATGTGAAATTTAATGTCATATATTTTAGCCTGGTATATACGAGGAATTTAATAACTGATTAAGGAATAATGATTCTAACAACATTATTTGCTTATGAGGAATCTTTTAAAATGAACAAAAGAAAAATAAATGGTACAGGTCAATTTTAAATAAATGACTTTTTTCATTCTACAACTTAGTATGTGGGGTGAATATTCAAAACAAATTGTCTAAAGTTATTGATAAGCTGTATTCTCTTAATTTAAAAGTTAGGAACAAGAGACTTGTGCGCGAGGGTGACATTAATGTCATTTCCTCAGTTTTGAGGTATTTTATTTCATCCGTACTGGGATTGGACCAAGGTCTTGTGTATTCTAGACAAGGGCTTGCTTGCTGAGCCACATTCCCAGGCTCCAGATTCATTTAATTGGGCCTGCTCATAATACTTACATTTTATTGATCCATGATTGTTCAGTATACATAGCATGGACAGGTTACTCCATCAATGTTGGTTGAATAACTAATCAAAAACCAATTGTGCGGCGAACCCCCCTGGCCAGCAGGGAAGAACGACCACCGAGTCAAGGATTCTTCTCCTATCACGCTTTATTGGAGCCTCTTGGTTATTGGGAGAGCAGGAAGCGAGGGGCCCCGAGCACTAAACGGCAGCTGCTTATATAGGGAGAGTGGACACGGGTCATGCCTGAGGGAGGTTCTGTCTAGAGCCTTGCCTAATATGGAGTTGTTTACTCGGCCCTGCAGGGGCTCAGCGCCATCTTGTGATGGTGGCCGGCAAATCGGCTCCCTGCAGTTCCCCCTTTTAGTTTTTATAGCAAAGTAGGCAACAAGGGGTCTTATTCCCGTTCTGGCTCCCACCTCATGATGTGGGGGCCGATCAAGGGAGGCCCAGGCTCATGGTACTCCTTCTCCTGTGCAATGGGACAAACCCCTAGGAGGTGCAAAGGCAGTACCTCAAGCGTTGTCTCAGCACACCTTCCCTGGTGCAATGGGAACAAGCCCTACAGGGGTGCAAAGGCTATGCAGGACAGACAAATGCCTACTGGTTCTTAAGAACCGATAACCATATTTGGGGAGAGTCACCACACTCCAAAGCAGCTAAGGCCTGTAGGACAGCAACCTTATCTCTATTCGTTTGGGCTCGAAGACGGCAAATCAGCCACAAGCAGACCATGCATCCTCCCAGACAGCATGCCAGAAATATCCCAACCACCACCCATTCCTTAAAAAAGGAGAAAGCGGAAGTATAGCCAATCAGTTTAAGGGTGATGGGCTGGACACGAGTATTATTTAGGATAGTGATCTGGAACAATTGATTCTGGAGAAACAGCTCCGCTTCCCGCGACCAGTCCCCCAATTCTTCATGACTCATTCCTGGAATTGTTAAAGATAAGAGAAGTAATGCATACATGTTTCTGATAGGAGACACATTCGATCTGGACCAGACGGGTCAATTTATCCACCCGAGTCTGCACATAATCTATGCTCTGATTGGCAGCTATTATGCCAGAAAGGATACGATTGTTGATTTTATTCTGGGTTTCTAATGCATCAGCTGTCCTTGAAACCACATCGTTAATTGTGGTCGCCATTTGTACCTGATTAACCATGGCTATGAACTCTTATATTTTTGGTTGTGAGCCTAGCCTTTAACGGCTGAGCCATCTCTCCAGCCCCGTGACTCTGATATGCTACCAGAAACATTAAGGAGCCAAGTCTTAGTTAACTGTAGCATCGCCAGGGCTGAGATGTCCATCGTGGCTCCTACTTCATTAGAGAGCAACCATTGATACCAGGACCATCCTGATCCAATAGTAGAATTTTGATTAGACTGATTATAAAGGTATTGGTGACGCCCTAAAACGAGTGGCATTTTTAGGAGTGGATGCACCTCCCAACGGTACCATGGACTCCACTCTCATGGCCAAGGTGGTAGCATTGCTAGATGTAGCATTACTGGGCCCTCCTCACCCTGAGGTGGCACCCTGAGTCACCTGGGCTAATGCTGCGCCCAGGGACCCTATCCTAACTTTACTCTGCATCAGGGGATCCATCCAATTGGTCAAGTTCTTGCGTAAAAGCCTTATGCAGGATCCCTTCCCCTCAAGGGAGAAGCACATAGTCCCATTTAGGGCTATCTTTGTAGCATTAAACAACTCCTGTTTAGCGTCTGAGTTAGGCAGACAGGGTGCCTCCAGATCGCAGGAGGTGGAAAACAGTATGGGCAATATGGAGGAATTAGCATGAACAGGCATTGGCATGGGCCAGGCCTTCGTTACCGCCCATAACGTTATTGGACTCGCGTTCAGCAGGGCTGTCTTCATTGCCAGGATCAGCATCCATGTTGTTGCAGCCCTCATCTTCAGCTGTTGGTCTCAGGCTCCTTGTCAGCCGTGTCGGTACCCAATGAGGGACTTCTTGACTCTGTGGGAAAACACAAACAGCTCCCCCGGATCCCGCAATGACTGGATCCGGTCCATACCATTTATTATCCAACACATCTTTCCACATAACAGATACTCCCTTATCTTCGGGGGTCATGTTAGCATGTCTATCAGCCGCTGTTCGGCCTTGACCATCAAAAATTAAAAAATTAAATGTAAAAAATGCCAAGGCAATTCTATCCCTGGGGGATGCTGTTTCTGCTATTCCCCCTTTTTGTTTTGTTAGAATATCTTTGAGGCTTCTGTTAGCCCTTTTAATAATCCCCTGGCCTTGGGGATTATATTTTTTATATTATATATATTATATTTATATTTTATATATTTTATTATATTATATTATTTTATTTTATATTTTATTTTATTATATTATATTATATTTTATATTTTATTTTATTATATTTTATTATATTTTATTTTTCTCTGTCCAAGGGCTCTCTTTGGCCCATTTTCCTGGACTTAACTTTTGGATCCTTTTTCTTTTTCCTTTTCTTTTTCTTTTTCCTTTTCTTTTTTTTTTTTTTTCTTTTAGGCCTATCCAAGTCTCCCCCTTTTGAATCCGATTCTGATAAGTTGTCCTGGTGTGTCATTAATGCCTCTCTACCTTTTCTAACAAGATCTGCATTATCACCCTCCCATAAGCAGTTGCCTATTCTTTCCTCATATTTAGCTCTTTCCAAGTCCTGTTCTAATTTTTCCCATGAAGGCAAGGTGAAATCCCCAGAGACCGCGAACCACGGTGCGTTCTGGTCAATGTCCTTTACGACCGTTATCAATCTTCCTTAATGTGCACTTATGCACGGGCGCCCTACCGGGGAGCCGCTTAATTTATGGCAGTCTTACTTCCCCCTCAGAGAAAAGCCGTTTTATCTACAACGGACTTACTTTCGATTTTGACTAGGCGCTGTCGCAATAACAAAGGCACTCTCTTGACCAGGCTTCTGGCAGCTCAATCAAAAACAACACAGGAACACACAGATCACAATTACCACAAAAGCTAGGCAGAACACTTCAGGGCTCAACTCCAGCAATCATTATACCTGGGAGACTTGCTTTACCGACGCGTCCCGCCCCGCGTGTTGAGTTCTGGATCCTCTGGCCCCTCGCCCGGTGACCGAAAGATGTCCCGGCGTCCCGGGGTTCCGGCACCAGTTGCGGCGAACCCCCCTGGCCAGCAGGGAAGAACGACCACCGAGTCAAGGATTCTTCTCCTATCACGCTTTATTGGAGCCTCTTGGTTATTGGGAGAGCAGGAAGCGAGGGGCCCCGAGCACTAAACGGCAGCTGCTTATATAGGGAGAGTGGACACGGGTCATGCCTGAGGGAGGTTCTGTCTAGAGCCTTGCCTAATATGGAGTTGTTTACTCGGCCCTGCAGGGGCTCAGCGCCATCTTGTGATGGTGGCCGGCAAATCGGCTCCCTGCACAATTGGTTAATTTTAAGTTTTGTTTTTAAAATTAATTCATTTTAATTTGTGTGTGTGTGCGCACATGCACACAACCATGCTGAAAGTCAGACTCCTGCTATAGTTCACTTGCGGAGGTCAGAGGACAACCTTCAGGAATCCTCACCACCTACTGGTCAAGGCCAACAAGGTCTTTCTGGTTTCTGGGCTGTGTCCTCCAGGCTAGCTGGCCTGCAAACTTCCTGCCATTCTTCTGCCTCTGCTTCCCATCTTGAGGTAGGAATGCTGGGATTACAAATGCAGGCAACCTCATCTGGCTTCCTACTTGGCTTCTGGGGTTTGAACTCTGGTCCTCCACACACTGCTTGAGATTGGTGTTTTCCGAGGCACCGGCTTTAAAATGCATCTGATTTTTTTTTCCCTCAAAGTTTCTGTGGTTTAATTTCTCCATGAAGAAAATAAAGGGAAGGTCCCAGCTTGGTCCCTGAATTCTAGTCTGTGATACCAGGCAAAGAGCAGGGCCTCTCTGTGCAGGACACATTTTAGCTAGGAGGACTGTCAGTACTGTCCTTGAATGCCCCACAGCATGGTTCTATTTGTCTCGGAGCTTCATAAGAGTATTTATTCCTAGCCTGGCTCCCAAGATCCCTATGTTTCTCACCAAGGAGCCCGCTCTACTTTCATAAAAACATACACAGAAGTGAAGCTGAGTTCATGAGTCAAGTGTTCAGAGGGACGAACAATGACAACCCAACCATGTTGTTGGAGAGAAGTAGATTTCCCGCCTCCTAATGTTTGGCAGCGGACTGCACTGTCATCCACAGCGAGAAAGCAGCCGCACTGACTTTCCAAACTGCCTACAATTGGAAACAGAAAATCCTCCTGGGAACAGGGTTCCCCAGGCTTCTTGGTATTAGGGGGAGCCTTTTGTCACTCGTTTGTGTATGTGCATATGTGTGCACGCTGGCGTTAACTCAGACTCAGGAACAAACTTGCCTGTCAGAAGCTGCTGCCAACCCTGGGTGGGGAGTGAAAGCGGCAGCCCGTGCTGGGAAAGAAGTCTGGGTGGCATGTTGCAAAAGAGAACCCAAAGTGATTTTCCATGATGTGGCTGAAGAGATAAACATTTACCATCGTCTGGCTCTGAGTCTGGGGAGATGCACAGAAAAGAGAGACCTCAGCTCTCCTTCCTCTTCCCAGATGTTTATGCCCTTTCGTTTTTTCCAGTCGCTCTGACACCCTTCTGAGGGACGCTGGGCACCCCGAGTCACCATGGGCAACGAGAACAGCACCTCGGACCACCAGGTGGGTTCAGGAGGCTTCTCTGCCTCCTGCTGCGCAGCTCTCTTGATTACACTGACCCCCCAACATCTGTGTCCAGCGAGAGGCAAGGGAAGACACAGCCCCCTGGATCCGTGTGATGTATCTGTACCTGTGGGGCTATTTCGTCACTACATCCTCAGCCGTCCTTTAGCACGACAGGGGCCCCATTTCACAAGTCATGGCCACTACTGTTTATCCTGTGCTTTTAAAATTGATGTAATGAGAGCTGAGCACATTCTCTCCAGATTGCATCTACTCAGCAGCTTCCATGGACACGGCAGAGATTAAAATGGTTTGCACATGTTTGAATGCAGAGCTGATTTAACGCAAGAAAAAAAAGTTGTTTTCAAGTCAGAAGAGGTTTTCACAGTCAAAGAAGGGACTTTAAACTATTTTATTAAGGAGTACGTATCCAAATTGTTGCCATTATGCATTTAAAGTCTGAGAGTATTAGCTTAATGCCCTGGTGAGCAAAGTCAGTGCGAACATTTTGGATTAATGGTTATGGGCCTCTTTGATTGAAGTCATCGGATTTAAAAAGCAGCCTGGGGCTGGGAAATATTTTTGTTCTTGGAAGTGTGTGCTACCCAAGTATGTGAACCTGAGTTCAACCCTACAGAACCTACATATAAAGCCAGGTTTAATCCCAGCACTGGTGAGGTAGAGACAGGAGGATTCTCTGGAGCTCATTAGCCAGCCACTTTGGTAGAATGAAAAAGTTTCAGTTTCCGTGAGAGACCCTGTCTCAAAAACCAAAGGGGATGGTACCTGAGGAATGATGTTCAGAATTGAGTACCCTGCACACACCTGAGCGCACGCGCGTGCGCACACACATATATACACACACACACACACACAACACACACACACACTTAAAAATAAACACAAGGCAGTCTATTGCCAATTGTTTTCTCACTTCCTTCTTCCAAACAATCTTTTCTCAGGCAGGGAAATAACGTGAAAAGAAAAAAGATGGCAAACTAGGGATTTTAGGGGACAGGCAAGAAGCAATGACTGTGGGTGTGAGACTGTAGGGAGTGGCAAGAACTGTGGCAAACAGGTGGGTCTGGCCTAATGGAGTCAGCCACTACCCACTCCAGCTGACTATGGTCGTGGGCAAAAGTGGAACCAGAGCAGCAGGATTTTATTTGTTCCAAAGAAGTCAGAAGACTATGGTTATCGACAAAGTCTTTAGTGTTTTTTTAATGCACTTTATTTATTTAGTGTGTGTGTATATGTCTGTGTGGAGGCACGCACATGTCACAGCACATGTGGGGAGGTCAAAGGACACCTTATGGGAGTCAGTTCTCTCCTTCTACCATGTGGGTCCTGGAGACCAAACTCAGGCCTTTCTTCAAACTTAGCAAGTGTCCTTGCTGACTGAGCCATCTTGTTGGCTCTTACATTTCCCTTTTGCTTTTTAATTTAAGATAATGGTAAATCTATGTATAGTTTAAAAAAAAATACAAAGAGAGGGCTTCAGGGGTGGCATCTTATAAAATTATTCTATAGTTTTTACAGTTTAGACACTAAGATGCCCAGGTCAAAGAGCCCTTCCATAGCTAGATGATTCTTCTTGTTGCCCCTTATAGCCACACCTACTTCTCTCCCATCTCCCACCCGTAACTCTAGCTACTGACAATAGTACAGTTTTATTATTTCAGGAATATTATAGAAAGAAGGTCTATGATAGTCTGAACGAAATTGGCCCCCATAATCTCACAGGGAGTGGCACTATTAGGAGGTATGACTTGGTTGGAGTAGATATGCCTTGTTGGAGGAAGTGTATCACTATGGGGGCGGCAGGCTTTGAGGTTTCCTATGCTCAAGATACCACCCAATGTAGAAGACCACTTCCTGTTGCCTTCAAGTCAACATGTAACAGCACCTTATCCAGTACCATGTCTGCCTGCACACTGCCATGCTCCCACCATGATGATAATGGAACTAAACCTTTGAAGCTGTAAGCTGCCACCTCAATTAAATGTTTTCCTGTATAAGAGTTGCCATGGTCATGGTGTCTCTTCACAGCGATAGAAACCCTAGCTAAGTCAGGGTCAGACAGCATGTTATCTTTTAGAACTGACTTTTTTCAGTGGGCAGAATGCTTTTGACATACACCCACACTGTTGTGCAGCAGAGTCTGTTCCCTGTCACTATGGACTTGTAGTCCATGGAGGTACAATACAGTTTTTTGGTCATTCCCCCATCAAAGCATTTCTGCTTTGTTTCTAGTTTTTGGCTATTCCAAATGACGTTGTCATGTGCATTTTATGTACAGGCACAAATGCACAAACACACACTCAAGTGTGTGTGTGTGTGTCTGTGTGTGTGTGTGTCTGTGTGTATATTTGTATATACTCATTTTCATTTCTCTGAGATAAGTACCCAAGTGTTCAATTTCTGGTTCCTATAATGATTGCATGCTTAGTTTCATTGTCAAACTGTTTCCCAGTAACTATGGTCCCCAGTCACCATGTTTCCTGGTCACTATGCCTTCCTCTCTTCTTCCCACAGTACACTATAAAAGATCAGTTTCCCTGCATCTGAAAAGCATCAGTAGAACTTTCTTAGAATGCCTTGCTCTGAGCTGCAGGGGTGGGAATCAGTCACTGAAGACACAATACATGCTACATAGGCTACTATCCATTAGTCACTTAGTAGCAGTCTCAGGTTCCAGACCAACCGTACTGTAATGTTTGTCTTCAAGCTACCTGTCCACAGCAGCCCAAATCTACATCACAGTGCCTACCATGCGTCTATCTCCCTCCCATCATCCCATAGGCAATCTTACACTGCCATATGGAGGGTGCACACAGCACAATAAGATGTTTGAGGCCGGGAGAGAGGCGAAGAACACTTGCTGCTCTTGCAGAGGATAAGAATTTAGTTCCCAGCACCCTCGTCAGGTGGTTTACAAATACCTTGTAATTCCATCTCCAGGGTATCCCAGTGCCCTCTTCTGGCTTCTTTGGACATCTGTACCCACATTCACAAATAGAGACATACAGACACACCCAGGCACATACACACACATACCCACACAAGTATATTTTTAAAAAGATGTTTGAAGGAGAAAAAGAAACCAGTCATAACATTTACTATAGTATACTGTCTTGGTTTTTTTTTTTTTTTTTTTTTTTGGTTTTTCGAGACAGGGTTTCTCTGTAACTTTGGAGCCTGTTCTGGAACTAGCTCTTGTAGCCCAGGCTGACCTCAAACTCACAGAGATTCACCTGCCTCTGCCTCCCAAATTCTGGGATTAAAGGCATGCGCCACCGCCGCCCGGCTACTGTCTTGTTTTTTATTAGTTGTTGTTATTCTCTTAGTCAACCACTTTGTAAGCAAACTTCATCCGAGGTCTATATGTACAGCAAAGAGCAGAATCAGTGCAGGTTCAGAGCCGCCCACCAATTCTTCCCACCTTGCGGCCTCCAGGGTCTAGGAGGGAATGTGGATAAGAGACAACTAATCTCTTTGGTAAAATATCTTTTGCTCATTTTCTGTCATTATCATTAGTGTTGTATTTTGGGAGTTCTTTACATAGTCTAGAAGTCAGACTGTAATTTGTAGATGATTTGTAGATTGCCCTATAACTTATTTTTCCATCCTCTGAATAATGTCTTGTGTAAAACAGAATATTTTAATTATAGTGAGGTATAGTATATTCATTTTTCTTATAGATAGTTCTGCTGTTAAGTCTGCCTAGCTATACATCCTGGAGATTTTCTTTTTTTCTAAAATCTTTAAAGTTCAACATTTTATATTTAAGTCTGTGATGCATGAATTAACTTTTGTATGGTACAGGGTCTAAGTTTGAGGCTCATCCATTTTTCCTTTTTTCCTCTCTGTCTGTCTCTGTCTATCTCTCTGTCTCTCTCTCTGTCTCTGTCTCTCCCTGTCTCTGTCTCTGTCTCTCCCTGTCTCTGTCTCTCTCTCTCCCTGTCTCTGTCTCTCTCTGTTTCTGTCTCTCTCTCTCTCTGTCTCTCTCTCTCTCTCTGTCTCTCTCTCTCTCTCTCTCTCACACACACACACACACACACACACAGTCAATAGGGTCTCATGTACCCAGGCTGGCCTTGAGCTCCCTATGTTGCTGAGGTTGGCCTTGAACTCTTGATCTTCCTGTCTTCACTTCCCAAGTGCTACAATTACAGGTCCGTGCCACTTGCCACCACACTGACTTTTGGTTTCTTTTCTTAGATTAGTTTTAGCTTCATAGTCATCCTCCTTATCAGCTTCCTCCACCAGATTGGTGCATTTGATAGAACTGACACAGACTAAGATTGACACATTTTATCACTCACTGTTCATACATTATGTAAAGATTCTTCTTGATGGCATGCATTTGGTAGACTTTGACATACGTAATCACATGCAGTTTACGCAATAGTACCCTATTCCTAAAATCCTCTATGTCTGACTTCTCCCCATCCTTCAGGTCCTGACAACCACAGCTCTTCAAAAAAACCTACTTTTCCTATGTTATCGTCATCAGTGTGTGTATGTTTGAGTCCGTGTACCATAGGACACCTCTGTGGAGTCAGTTCACACCTTCCACTATTATATGGATTCTGGGGATAGAATCCAAGCTGCCAGGCATGCATGGCAGGTATCTTTATCTCAGAAGCCATCTTGCTGATCCAACCACAGACCTTTTTATTGTTTCAATGGAGTATCTTCTCCACAAAGTCATATGATTAGAATTACATAGTGTGCAGTCCTTTCTGATCAGCTTCTTTGATTTAGCAAAATCTATCTAAAATTTCTATTTATTTTCATGGATTGATAATTTATCTTTTTTTTTCCTGAATAACGTCCTATTTTCTAGATAAAGTTTGCTTAACTACCCAGCACCATCCTGGATGCTCCCAAGTGTTGTACAAACTTGCGTGGATATCCATGGTTATGTCTTCTATGAACATAAGCTGTAGCTCCTTGGAGTAGATAAGAAGTGTGGTTGCTCTATCATGTGTAGGAGGAGGACCCGCTTGTTTGTCCTGGCTGCCCAGAACCAAAATAATCACACAGAAACCATATTCATTAAAACACTGCTTGGCCCATTAGCTCTAGCTTCTTATTGGCTAACTCTTATATTAATTTAACCCATTTCTATTAATCTGTATATTGCCACATAGCAGCAGCTTACTGGGTAAAATTCCCAGTGTTTGTCTCCAGCAGATCCATGGTGTCTCCCTGACTTGGCCCTTCTTTCTCCCAGAATTCAGTTCTGTCTTCCTTGCCTACCTAAGTTTTGCCCTATCAACAGGCCAAGGCAGTTTCTTTATTCATTAATGGTAATCACAGCACACAGAGGGGACTCCCACATCAATCATGTGGTAAGGGAAAGTTTAGCTTTGTAAGAACCCATCCAGCTACCTGCTCCAACTGTTCCTCCATCTCACGCTCCTTCTGTTGACAAATGGATGTCCTCTTGGTTCCCATCCTCCCCGGTGCTGGATATTGGCAGTGATCTGGATCGTAGTCATCCTCACAGGGACATAGTGGTGTCCCACTGTTCTTTTAGCTTGCTCTTCCCAGATGATATATTGTAAGAAGCATTCTGTCCTGTGCTGTTTACCTCTGCTTGTCTCCTTTGCTGAGTCTTCAAAGACTTGGGATCATTTTTTAATAAGCTTGTTGACTTTGTTTTAATAATTTTTTTTGAGACAACGTATATGTAGCTTTGGCTGATCTGGGCCTTCCTATGTAGATTCTGCTGGTCTCAAACTTGCAAAGTGTTGGGATTAAAGGCACACCCCCACCATGGTCGGCATCTTATTACTGAATGTTAAGGGTTCATTTTAAATATATTTTGAATAGCAGTTCTCTTTTAGATGTTTCTTTTGCAAATACTGTCTCCTAATTTCTGGTTTATGTTCTCATACTCTTGAAGATGAAGGTTTGTTTGTTTGTTATTTTGACATTTATTGTTTTGGCCATGAATGCCCATGTCCCAGCTTTATTGTTGAAAAGAGAGTGTTTTCATTCCCATTGAATAGATCTTGCACCTTTTTCACAAATTGGTTAGGTATATTTGTGTAGGTTTAGCCTAGGTCCTCTGTTCTACAACACTGATTCAGAATCATCTTTATAATTAGATTTTTAAAAAAGAATTTGTAAACTTTATTTTTAAAACTCTTGCAAATAAAAACATCACACCAACATTAACCAGATCTGAAGTCTAGAACCTCAATGAACTTCTATACACTTAGAATAGGCACACAGAATGGAAGCTGTGATGGCTCTCTTGGTTGTGGCAGTTGTGTGTTGTCCTAAGGTCAAATAGAGTGAGTCTTCACCATGATCTGTGGGTTTTCCATATAAATGCTAGAATAAACCTATGTCTACAAACGAGTTACTGGGATTTTGATAAGAATCACATTAAGGAATAGATAAAGTAGAGAAGAATTGATTTCCTTGATCATTTGAGATGTTTTCTGGCTCCATTTATAGGGCCATTTCTTTCTTTCTTTCTTTCTTTCTTTCTTTCTTTCTTTCTTTCTTTCTTTCTTTCTTTCAAAAAATCATTTGATAATCCTTAGCAAACAAATCCTACCTATTTGTTGTCAGGAAGTTTTTACCTAAGTGCTGCATTTTTCTTTAGAGTGACTATAGATAGATAATCATCCAGGTGGCACTCAGGAGGCAGAGGCAGGCAGATCTCTGTGAGTTCAAGGACAGCCTGGTCTACAAGAGCTAGTTCCAGGATAGACTCCAAAGCTACAGAGAAACCCTGTTTTTTTTAAAAAAAAAAAAAAAAAAAAAAAAAAAAAAAAAAAAAAAAAACAAGGTAAGAATCACTTCAGGGCCCACATGTTTATATTTAGGGAATTGGGTTTTGTGTGCTGTTATATTCTGTGGTTAACTCAGTTATTAGTTCCAATGATTTTTTTGGTGTTGCTGTTTTCATTGTTTCTTTGAGATTTACTATGAAATTATGTAATTTGTAAATAGGGACAGTTTTACTCCCTCCACAACCTCTGAGCAGTTTTAATTTCTTCTTCTTTATCCTTTCTCTTCTTTTTCTTATTTTATAGTGACAGGGATGCCCATTGCTTTGTTAACTAAGGGTAGAAAGAATGAATATTTTGCCCTTTTTCCTAATCTTAAGGGAAGATTGTAGAGTTTTCTAATGTTAAGGAAGCTAATAGCTATAAGATTTATTTTGTTGGTTTGTATGGTTTTGGTTTTGCAAGACAGGGTTTCTCTGTGAAACCTTGGCTGTCCTGGAACTTGCTCTATAGACCAGGTTTGCCTCAAACTCATAGTGATTTGCCTGCCTCTGCTTCCCAAGTGCAGGGATTAAAGACATGTGTCACCACTGCCTGGTTAGGTTTGTTTTTCAAACAAACGTGGTTTATCAAGTTGAGACATCTAGTTTATTTAGAATGTTTTAAAATCATTCAGTTGGATTTTGTTGGAGATTTCTCTGCATCGATTGATGTAATTATATTATTTCCTTCTTGCATAACTAGAATAAATCTCATGTGGCCATTGCATATAAATATTTTGATACTATGTTACAGTGGTTTTGTTTTTGTTTTTTGTTGTTGTTAATATATTGTTTGGACTTTTGTGTCCAAGTTCATAAGGAAGATACTCTGGGGGTCTGGTTTATTATTAACCCCACAAAGTGTGTCGGGAACTGGTTACACCTGTGAGTCTCAAAATCGTAGAAAGAAGGCTTATATTTAAAAACATGCTCACAGCTGGGCATGGTGGCACATAACTTTAATAGGAAGCAAAGGCATGTGGATCTCCTTAGAGTTCAAGGCCAGCCTGGTCTATGAAGCAGAAGACTCTGTCTCAAAAGCAAAACATACAAACAAACAAAAACACCCTCAAAACCATAAAAACATGTTAACACTTTATTTCAATTATTTTAAAATACCCTGTGAGTCAATAAAGGTGCCTGTTGGCTGGTCAGCCTTCTTGAACTTGTCCCTTATGGGAACATTCCATCATGAGCTTGAGTGGAGGCAGGCATGGCCATCAGATGAGAGCCCTTGAGGGGCACTAGACATACTTTGGCCCCTATTCCTCCTCATACACCAGCCAGCTTCCCTTCCCTTCTGAGGTTTACAGATCTGTATAGACTTCAACTTATAGGCCCTGTTGCTAGCTACCAACAGGATGGAACTGTAGTTCTTATCTGGGGGCCATGCTGTCTTCCATGGGAAAGGGTCATGTGGCGATATCTAGCAATAGTCTTGGTTGTCACCACAGTGACAAAGGGTGTTCTTAGTCTGTAGTTGGAAGAAGTCATAATTCTGCAAAACATTCTGCAGTCTCCAAAAGAATTATCTAACACAAGCCTTCAGCCCTGAAGAACACCCCTAGACTGGAGGAATATCTGCTTTAGCTACTTTAACACAACCCTAGGGATGATGAGCAAACCTGCTGTGACAAAGCATGGCCAACCCAACCTGTAGAAGAAAGGATGTATTTGAGACTTTCGGTTTCATTGGACAGGCCATGGCCATCATGGTGGGGATCATGGCATCAGGTAGGCAGGCACAACACTGGAGCAGTAGCTGAGAGCTCACATCTTGAGACACAACCACAAGGCAGACACACACACACACACACAGAGGAGAGAGAGAGAGAGAGAGAGAGAGAGAGAGAGAGAGAGAGAGAGAGAGAGAGAGAGAGAGAGAGAGAGAGAGAGAGAGAGAGAGGAAGAGAGAATGGTACATTTGAAGCCTTAAAAGCCCACCCCCAATGACACACCTCCTCCAAGTCACACCTCCTAATCCTTACCAAATAGTACCACAAACCATAGACCATATATTCAAACATCTACCTATGGAAGTCTTTCTCATTCAAACTACCACACCTGCCTTACTCAAGATGAACTTCAACCTGAATATTGACAATTTAGGATGGCTTACATTTTCTCCCCATTATTCTTTTTTTTTAAACATTTATTTATTTATTATGTATACAATATTCTGTCTGTGTGTATGCCTGCAGGCCAGAAGAGGGCACCAGACCCTGTTATAGATGGTTGTGAGCCACCATGTGGTTGCTGGGAATTGAACTCAGGACCTTTGGAAGAGCAGGCAATGCTCTTAACCTCTGAGCCATCTCTCCAGCCCCCTCTCCCCATTATTCTTACAAATCACGCTGTCCAGAATGAGATACTTATTATTTACCAAGCACAGATTCCATAGAGATGGAACTTCTGGGTCCTAGGGCAAGGACTTTTGCAAGGCTCTTACTATATATGTTGCAAAATGCTTTCCAAAAAGATGCTATCTTGCTCTTCCGTCATCTCACTGTATTCTCACCAGCAACGTCTATTTTAATGCTCCAAGTCTTTGCTAGTTTAAAACAAAGATGTTCTAGAAGTGAAATACCTTCCTCCCACTCTTTCCCTCAGTTCCCACCTCCTATCAGCTCCATTCCTATCCTCTATCCTCTAGCTCTGCCTTCTGAGGGTGGGTACACAGGGAATCCTTCATGGCTCTGGGAGTTTCCACATCTCTAGTCAAACCAGGCACAAGCTGGTGGGCCTTTGTAGAGTTGTCTTAGGATTCCAGGAGCAGGATGAGGTTTGCCTTCCACAGAGAAGCAGAGAGATAAAGTATGGGAGTGTTCAGCTGCAGGTTAGGGTTCCTCGTGGAGATGAAGCCCTGGGCTCGTCTTTCTACACCTTCTAGAGACCTCTACTGGTACGACCACACCCTACTGAGTTCCTCAACCCCAGCTCAACCTCTCTCATCATTCTGTTTCTCATCCTGCATTTCTCCATCTGGGCAGCATGAACTCTCCTGACATCTAAAAACCACAATCTGAAGGTCACCCTGACTCCACCCACTGTCTCTTTACACGCCTAATACAACATCCTATGATTGGTCATTGAGTTAGTGGGTGGTTTGGCCGTTTAGCCTTGTGAATTTCTGTTCAGGCCTTTAGAGGATTCTAAGAGACAGGTACCCCATGTCTACAAATGATCACAAGCAGAGAAGTGGGGGCTGGCTTACAGAACTGAGAAGGCCATGGCTCTATTTACAGTGTTGACTGAGTCCAGGGCTTCAGTAGATAATGCAAGAGCTTTCCCCTTTGGATCTTGCTCTATTTCCTCCTTTCTAAATGTTCAGGAGATACCTCTAGTCTAGTGGGGTGAAAAGAGGTGATGACAAGTAGATAAGTGGCCATGTTTTCCCCAGCTAGTGGTCCAGCCTGACCTGACCCCTGTAAAGAATCAGACCCATTCTGAGTGTGTTGTATTCCCACTCCGGGGTCAGACACTGTGTCTACATGTGAAGTGGTCCACCCCAAGTCTTATATCCACCCTGCAGGGCACAATGACAGCCTGTCAGCATTGCTTGGAGCCATTTCTTAAAGGAGAAGGGAAGACAGAGCCTTCCTATCTCCCTGTCCAACCACTTTCTCCCTTGATAAGTCCGTGTCCCCTTTATTTCACACCTGCAGCACTGGTAATGCTTCTCACTGGGTTCTCTGCCTCCCACACTCTCCTGCCCTGCCCAAGTGTCCATTTCTTAGAGTCTTCATCTGTGAAGATACCCTTGGCAGAGGGTCCCTCTGTAGTCTGCCTAAAAGTGGGTCCTTAGAAGAAAGGACGTGAGTTTTGGTGATCCTCCTCTCCCTACATTAAGGATCAGCTTTTTCACCAGCACAAAGGATGAGGAGAACGTCTGCTGAATCCTGCCCCTGGCTGTCTCCCACATCTTCATGCTATAGATTCCCCTCCCTCTGGTGTCTGACTTCCCTTGGGTATCTGTGCTGGCTAGTTTTACGTCAATTTGAGACAAGCTAGAGTCATTTTGAAAGAGGAAACCTCAATTGAAAAAATGCCCCCACCAGACTGGCCTGTGAGCAAGCCTGTGGGGCATTTTTTAATATCATTATTGATGAGGGAGGGCCCAGGCCACAGAAGGTGATGTCATCCTGGGCTACAGCAACCACAAGCTGAGCAGGTGTTAAAACTAAAAGTCCTGGAAGATGCTTCTTTCTCACCCTGTGTACTAACAGGAAGACCCTTTGCTTTCAACAGGAGGACACTGGCTCCCACAACACCGTCCTGTGGCCTCCAAGTCCTGCCCCTCCACAGGTATAGATGTGTGTACTTTGCATGCCTGGCCTCTCAGTTGTCTTTCGTCTAGGAGGCTACTGACAATGGGCATAGCACAGGCATAGAAATATTTAGCTCGTCCCCTCCCTCTCTAATGTCTAGCCCTATCCATCCCTATTAAGCTGCAAACCACACTAGAAATCAGCAACATGGCCTTAGAATTTTAGAAATACCATGTTGAATGTGGCTCTTTGAGAACTAGCTTGCCGATGGGCTGTGAGCTGCTGAATAAGGTCTGTGTTGTCAGCAAGAGAGAATGCAGACACTGGGAGCCAGCGCTAATCCTTCCAAAGGCTTTGACTTTGATGCCTTTTGTCCTCAACGGAGGCTGGGGAATGGCATGGTGGCCCCACCTTCCATGCCAGTGGGCAAAATGATTTGTCATTATAAAGAGTCAGTTCAGTGTCAGCTGTGGGTGTCATCGCACGGTAATGCAGTTAGCTGAGCTCATAGCTTCAGCTCGGGGTGTTTGCAGCTGAAAGAAAGGGGAGCTTTCTGGAGGGGTTGTGAGGGTGCGTGCTTCTGGGTGTGGCTAGGGGGAGGCCTGTTCTACAATCCTGATCCTGCCTGCACAGGTGTGTCTGTCATCAGGTGATGTTGTGATTTGCTTTAAAAAGCCACTCCACCCTGAAGGCGGCTGCCAGGTAGGCGTGCTCCAGGCATTTGTCTCACACAACCTGGCAGTTCTGAAGTCGCGTGGTATCACAGCTCGCCCATGGTGTTTGCACGAGCTGTGTCCTTTGGCTTCTTCACAGTCCCGTGAGTGAGCAGCCCGTGTGCATTGCTCACATTTTGCAGAAAATGGGAGACTTGGCTGTTAATCAGCTCGGCCATTTGAATGAGTGGAGGAGTAAGAATTACAACCCTGGCCTCCAGCAAGTTGCAAGATAGATAGATAGATAGATAGATAGATAGATAGATAGATAGATAGATAGATAAATCCAGGGCCAGTTGGTTTCCAAGTGGAGTTCTTCTATCCTTGAGGACTGGCCCAAGGTCAAAGAGGAAGTTGCTGTGGAGAATGCAGGTCACCAGGCAGCGCAGCCTGTCTAAGATGGCAGGTCTCTAAGGCTCGGAGTCAAGGCTGGAAGAAAGCCACCACTTCACATTTCCATCTCGATTGTTTTTCAGTTTTACGTGTTCGATCAGAAGGTCAAGGCATTTGCCCACTTCCATAAATCTGTGACAGATTCATGACAAACAGGCTGTCCTGGGGCCCTAGGTCCAGGCTCCTAAGAGTACCTCTGCCAGGCTAGGAGCAGTATGGTCTTCTGGCTTAGGATACTTTGTAATGATTCATCGCAGAACCTAAGACCTAGGCACAGACTCCTATTCAACGGCCATTTGTGGAGACCATCCCCACCCCCACCCAATCCAAAGGAGAGGCAGGTGAACCCTTACCTTGTGGAACATACCTGCAAACCAGGCAAGTGAATGAACAAATAAATCAGCCAGTAAATGGGTGAAAAGAACTGAACCGCTTTGGGTAATAGACGTGAGCCAGGCGCACAAAGACAATGCCTTGTGGTATTACTCTCACGGGCTCAGCAAAGGTTGATATCACAGAAATCAAGAGTCCACCGGAGGTTACCAGAGAACGAGGAGGCTGGGGAAGGGGGCAGGGGAGACTAGGGTGGCCAGTGAGCCAGGTTCCAGCGAGCCGGAGTGAGCAGCTCTGTGACCATAGCTAACTATTACGTACTGTAACTGTTGACAAGTCAGAAGGAAGGGCGCTTGAAAGGGTTTTCACTGGGATTGGAGAGGTGGCTCCGTGGTCAGGAGCACATCCTGCTTTTGCAGGGGATCAGAGTTCAGCTCCCAGCACCCACATCAAGCAACTCACCAATGGCCTGTACCTCTAGCTTCAGGGGACTCAACCCCCTCTTCCGGTCTCTTCGTGTACCTACATGTATGTAACATACACATGGATAGATACACATATACATAAATAAAAGTTAAAAATAAATCCTTTTATAAAAAAAGAAATGTCTTTAAATTTTTTATTAATATATATTAATTACATATAATAATAGCTTTGGTTTTATTTTCATATATATGTATGTATATATATATAATATAGTATTTTTATGTTTACCCTTCATTACCCTTTGTTTTCCCCCTCCTACTCCTAGTGATTCCCTTTCTCTCCCCCAACTAGTCCCCTCCCGTTTCCATGTCTATTTCTTTTGGTGAGCCTCTGGGTTTAGAGTTACTTACAGAAGCGTAGATGAGGTATAGTTTGTAGGCGCTTGAGTACCCTACCCTTACACCTTACAGCACTCAAGAAAATGTTTCTCCCTTCCTCCTCAACCATCAGCTGCCCAGAGATCCTCAGGAAGGCACTGGACTCCAGGAGTCCCTTTCCTGCTCCACACGGAATGTTTATAGGTCAAATCTTGTGTCTACTTATTTATTTATCTATCTTAAGACAGGGTTGAACTAAATAGCCATGGCTGGCCTGGAACTGGTACACCAAGCTGTCTTTGAATCCACAGAGATCTGTTTGTTTCTGCCTTCTAAGTCCCAAGATTAAAGGTGTATATCACCACACCCAGCCTTATGTCTTTTTTAAATTAAATTTGTAGAGTACTTCAGACTTATTGAAAAGTTTCAGATAATGCAGTCTCTCGTGTGGCAACTCTACCAGCTTCTACAACAACTATCACCTTACCTGATACCTTTCATTTATAGCTACTGAGAACCAGGGCTCTTGCTGCCCAACAGGTGTGCGTGTGCACACACACACACATGTACACATACACACATACACATGCACACACAGAGAGGCATGTACACACGTACACACACACATGCATATGTACACACATGCACACACACACGCACACATGCACACACACATGTGCGTGCAGGCGCTATAAATTTATGCTCACTAACAATTCAAGGAAGAGCAAGGACCCAGACCTCTTTGCTCTTCCCAGAGCTGTGAATCCCTCCTGGGCCATCATGCTGATCCACACTAGAGACTAGCGTCTAATGGGCTGAGACCCCACCCTGAGGGCTTCTCCCTTGCCAACCTAACTGAAGTGTCTCCTGCCTGATTTTGGGGTGTCCTCTCAGCTTGTGTTGGGGAGTCTTCTTTCCTGTGTTCCCCTTCGGAGGAAGGACTCGGGCTGATCAGAACTGGTGTGCGCAGCTGCCTTTGTCTGACAAGCAGACGGGCAGCCTCCTGGACGTGTGCTCATCTCCCGTATTTGGCCAGCCTGGCAGTCATTTCTGAAACCTGACTCTTAGTACCATGGGGATGACCTATGATCTACTTCCCAGCATTCACCTGCACTTATCCTGCTCTCTAGACACTCATCCAAGGAGCGGACGGCGTAGGTAGACACTCTGGGAAGATCTAGCCTTGTTGATTAAGCATGCTTTAATTAATTTTATTGGCATGGTCTAGAGAGATGGAGCACATTTAAAAGGTAAGAATGGTGAAAAAATGTTTAATGGTAACTGCTTTACTCTTGATGGAGGATGCTTTTAGGACTGGAAAGTTGCTGTCATTGTCTAAAGATTGCTTTATACGGAGGGCTCTGAGTATTTCCGGGCCAAGGAAGGCTGTTTCTTTACTCAAGCAGTGACAGCTCAGAGGGGATGTGAAGAAGCAACTGGGCAGCTGGCTTGTCATGTGAGTGCTGCTTCCAACCTTTCCAGCCTGCAGTTTGGAAGCGGAGGGAGGGTAACGTTAGAAGGACATGGGGTTTTACAGTGATGTCTGTTGACACAGCAGGAATCCCGCACACAGGTCGTCTCAGGACCATTGCTAAGGAAGGGAAACCGGAAAGGTGGATTCAAAGGCACCATTGGAAACACAACAAAGACATCTTGTGGAAGTAGCTACCAGATTGAATAGGTATAAGATGTGTGTGCTTCATGTATTTAGCAAACAATCTAAACGGCCTCTTCCATGCCAGGTGCGACTCTAGTCATCAGATCTAGGTCTTGGGCTGCATTAGTCGTGATGGTCCAGTTGTTCTGGAGCATGAAGGAACATGGTAACATGGCAGAGATCGTAAAGCAGATGTTCCCACTGCATAGTAAAACTGAGTTCAGGCCGGGCGGTGGAGGCGCACGCCTTTAATCCCAGCACTCAGTAGGCAGAGGCAGGGGGATCTCTGAGTTTGAGGCCAGCCTGGTCTACAAGAGCTAGTTCTAGGACAGGCTCTAGAAACTACAGGGAAACCCTGTCTCGAAAAACCAAAAAAAAAAAAAAAAAAAACACAAACCAAAAAAACTGAGTTTAGTATGGCAGTACAGGCCTTTAATCCCAGCACTTGGGGTGGAGGTAGAAGAATCTCTGTGCATTCCAGGCCAGTCAGGGCTACAGAGAGATCCTGTCTCTAGAATAAAAAAGAGCACAGACCAGCCAGGTCCAAATCCACCACTTCCATGGTGATCTTTGGCAAGTGACTTAACCTCTCAGTTTATCTGTGTGTTTATTTACCAGGATTACATGGTTTTAAATATGTGGACTAGTTAAGAGGACATATCTAATAATGCATTTGCTATTTTCTGCCATAGCAGGGTGTTCTCTATGTGGCAGTTGTTAATACTGCTGGGGAAAGAGCAGACTTCCAGTCAGAAGACCGGGACAAACCCCTTAGTTCCCCATTTCTTATCTAGAAAATGTAAAACATTTTTTATTGTCTGTTTAGTAAATAGAGTCACAGGGGTGTCTTTGAAAAGCTTGTATACCACGTATGTGGATTGCTTTGTTGCCTTTATTTTATGATGACGACAACAAGGACCATGACAGCAATTACTGCTGTTTTGACAAAGGGAGAGTTAAACCCACGCCAGCCTGTGCGCCATCACCGAGCTATGCCTCTGTCCTGCGGCTTTTCTTTGAATTCTGACCAGACCGGTTTCTGCTATGAGAGCTGGGCTGTGCCAGGGGAAAAGCTGGGCTGATGAAATTGGCCTGAGCCTTTGATTCCTTCAGAGACCGAGCCCTTGTTCTGCCCGCTTTGCCTTTAGCTAGAACAGAGATCTGCGGTCGGCCTCCTTTTCCTTCTGTTAGTTGTATCTGCCCGAGCTGCTAGATGAATTGATGTATTTCCAGAGTTACTTGATCAAGGACCCTGGGGTAAGGGATCTATCTGACAATTACTTGCAGAGTATTCAGCACGGGTCCCATAGTAATGAGAAGGGTGCGGGTGTTACAGGTTGACACTTGCACAGCAGACCAGCAAAAACTACATAGTGATTTAAAAAAAAATTAAGACCCTGGGACCGGATAGATGGCTCAGCAGTTAAGAGTGCTCTTCTAGAGGGCCTGAGTTTAGTCCCCAGCAACCACATTGGCTGACTCACAACTGCCTGTAACTCCAACTCCAGAGGAATCAGATCCCTCCATGGGCACCCATATACACATGTGCGCGCGTGCACACAATTAAAAGTAATAAAAATAAATCATCATACATTCAAGACCCTGGCATAGAAGTGTCACTCCTTTTGAACTGTGATTCTTGAGTTACTGTAGAAAACCACTCATGAAAGTGTAGAGCTATCAAATAGATGAGGAGCCTTCCTCTGAAGAGTACAGGGTGCACTGTCTTGCTACTGCCCTAGGGATGGGTGTTCCCTAGGTGCTCAATTGGGAGGCTGAGCCCTACAAGCAGGGTAGGGGACTTTGTCAACTCCCAGCACTGCAGCAGGGACCTCCCCTAAGGTGGGGACCAGGTTCCAGCTTTTTCTGCTTCCTTCTTCACTCCCTTGTTGAGGTGGCCAGGAAAAGAAATGTCCTGTCCCAGCTCTGGGATCAGAGAGAAGCAGGTCCACTTGGGCCCTTGTAGTTGGACTTTCCTTGGGCTACCAGTCTCCCCAGTAATGACACGGAGATAATAATCTACATTCTGCCATGTGTTGTTACCTCTCTTGTATTCTGTACGTCTGACTTGCTCCATGCCTCGCTGGCATCTACCATGTGCCTCTCTGTCCCCAGAAGCCCCTCCTATTCTCTCCTGCCTAACTATCACTGTTTAGCTTTTTTAAAAAAAATATTTATTTATTTATTTATTTATTATGTAGACAATATTCTGTCTGTGTGTATGTCTGCAGGCCAGAAGAGGGCATCAGACCTCATTACAGATGGTTGTGAGCCACCATGTGGTTGGTTGCCAGGAATTGAACACGGGACCTTTGGAAGAGCAGGCAATGCTCTTAACCCCTGACCCATCTCTCCAGCCCTGCTGTTTAGCTTTTTATTAAACCACTCACAGTACTACAACTTCACAAAGTGTGCAAAAAAAAAATCACATAGTGTAGAAACAGGCCCCTGCTCTGTGGTCCAAGTTATCGAACCTCTGAAAGCCCTGGCTCTAAAGCAAGGATGTAGGCAGCATCTTTCTATAAATGGTGTGGTTTGCTGAGAGTTCATGAGAAGATGTTAGCCCAGTGCTTCTGTTACTGAGTGGTTCATGAACAGGAGCCATTGTTCCTTCTCTTGCTCATAATTGTTTGCTTTTGAAAAAGGACCTTGTTCTGTAGCTTCAAGCTCACCTTCCCCCATCTCAGTCTCTCAAGGGCTAGGGTTATAGGCAGGCAGGCATTCCTTCCTCATCTTACCGTCTGTCAGCTAAAGCAAAGGGAGAGTTCACACTGTAGTGTTCATGTTCACTCCAGACCATCCAGGCTCTGGCTAGTGACATATTCTTTATGGTTTATCTTTGGACACAATTGCATAAACCCAGATAAGGAAGCAGGCAAAGTCAGGGAAAGGCAATGGCCATGTAACAGGAGATTTGAGAACTCAAAAAGAGCCCCAGGTTCAGAGAGGGTAGAAGGTTCATGTTCTGTCCTTCAAAACTCCAAAATTAACTTTCAAAGTCCCATGCCTAAAGGTTGTTTCTTGTTTTGTTTTTTAGGGGGAGGGGGATTGGGGGAAAATCCCCCGCCTAAAGGTTGTTTCTTGTTTTTTTTAGTGGGGAGGGGAGTGGGGGGGGGGAATGCACATGCACATGTGTCACAGAGTGATCCCCCTTGAGAGCCTAGAGACTGTGTGCCATTCCTCCAGTGGGAGCCATTCTTTGGCATCCCTCATATTACACCCTCCAACCATGCTTTTGGTGTGTGTCATCCTAACCTGTGAGCAGCATTCCCCTGCCCACTTTCTAGGTAGGCTTTTGACAAATGTTTTTTGGGGTGGTTGAATAAATCAACAACCAGTGAAAACAATTCTTCCCCAAGAATATTTGAGAGGAGATGCTTATCACATGTTCTGCTACAGCAGGGTCCATGGTTTGAGTTGATGAATTTACTGGTCTGTGGGAGGGCTTCTGTGTCTCTAGTTGTCCCAGAGAAGTTCAGGGGCAGAGGAAGTCCCTCTGTCTAAGCCATGTGAAGGACAGTGCCACTGAGAAGAGAAAGGTGGTCAGCAGTCAGCATCAGGGACTGCAGTATTTTTTCTTGTCCAGAGTCTAGTGTCCATCCTCACCACTCCCTCATGATGGTGAGAACACCCTAAAGAGGCATAGACAGCTCTCAAACTATGCCTCTGACCCTGAAGCATGCTATCTTCCCAGTCATAAAGGCAAAGGCACCAGGACATCTTATTCTGAGGATTTGGATCATTTTCTAAATTGAATAAGCAAGGGCAGAAGGAAGGAAGCCACGAGCTAACAGCCTTCCAAAGTATCTTCTGGTACCATGAGTACTATGAGATATTATCAGGTGGGTCACAAACACGGGGTTGTCAGGAAGTTGGGTACTCTGAGTCAAAGTTCAATGAATTAATCTGGTCATGGTGGTACATACCTATAAACCTAACATTGGGGAGACAGAGACAGAAAATTACAAATTTCAGTCCTACCTGTCTTACATAAGAAGACTGCCTCAAAAAAAGGTAAAATCCAAGCCAGGTGGTGTTGGCGCATGCCTTTAATCCCAGCACTAGGGAGGCAGAGGCAGGCGGATCTCTGAGTTTGAGGCCAGCCTGGTTTATAAGAGCTAGTTCCAGGACAGGCTCTAGAAACTACAGTGAAACCCTGTCTCGAAAAACAAAAAAAAAAAAAAAAGAAAGAAAGGTGAAATCCAGTAAGTTATTTCATGTAGGACCCCCCCCCCGAACCTTTAAGTTGTTAACACGTTCTGTGGGTTTCTGAAAGAGGGCTATGAAATAGAGCACCTCAGATTCATTTGTCCACAGAAAGCATTGCTTCCTTCCAAGATGACCAAGTAACAGTAGTGTGAAAAATGTCCAACTTGTACCAGAAAGGTAAAATATTGAGTTCAACACCTTTTCCAATCACCTCTAGTTAGATGGGCCTGTAAGCATGGATCCATGGGTCCAGCTACACCAGAGCACTCTCCTTGGTGAGTGCTCATCTTGTTCTACATGGTCTTCCCTCCCTTGCTTGTAGGATGCCTTCTCCACCATGACTACGCTCAAGGTGCTCAGAAATCCATCCACCACCAGACCCGAACATCTCTGTTCCTTCAAGGAGTCCCGTAGAAGGACCAGACCATACCTATGCCTGTTCACACTCTAGTGGGTGGGCGAGGGGCCTCGTGCTTTACATTTTCTAAGAGACCCCGAGGGTCAGAGGGCATAGGTGAAACACTTAAACAGAGGCAGATCATTCCCCAAAGGGTGCACTGTTTAGGGGGAGATGGGGGTACAAGGCCATTCCTGGGAAGACAAAACACAATGACTGCCTTTGGAAGTATGGCTTGGGGTTTACAGGAGCCTCTTGCCCTCTCCTGATTTCTGAACTATGCCTCAGCAAGTATCACTTAAATCAAGTGTTGGGAAAAACATTTCATTGTTCTGTTCTGTGACTTAAATTCTTAACCTGATACTTGTATGATTTGGTTCTAAAAATCAATAGTGAAGCCAGGTGGTGGTAGTGCACGCTTTTAATCCCAGCACCTGGGAGGCAGAGGCAGGCGGATCTCTGAGTTCGAGGCCAGCCTGGTCTACAAGAGCTAGTTCCAGGACAGGCTCTAGAAACTACAGGGAAACCCTGTCTCGAAAAACCAAAAAAAAAAAAAAAAAAAAAAAAAAAACAAAAACCACAGCAATACTTTTCAATGAGCCACTAACCCAAGACATGCACGGGATAGCCTGTGGTCCACAGGAGCTCTGCCATCAGACAGACAAGTGAGCAAGGCTGAGAGGATATAGAGGACACATGGAAAGCTGAGATGAGGTGACACAGCTGTCTTCAAACACACAGTTCCAGTCTAGCAGGATAACTGCTTCAGTATGAAACCAAGAGTGGGAGCTAGAGAGATGGCTCAGTGGTTAAGAGCACTGACTGCTCTTCCAGTAGATCCAGGTTCAATTCCCAGTACCCACAGGGCAGCTCACAACCATTTGTAACTCCAATATCCTCTTTTGGCCTATGTGGGCACTAGACATGCACATGATGTATGTACATACATGTAGACATGAAAGGAAGGAAGGAAGAAACGAAAGCAAGCCAAGACTGGTGATAGCTATCAAATTCTGGAGGGTTCCTGGAGAAAGAAGGTATACTTTATTTTTCTATCTTCCTTCTTTTTTCTATTTTTGGCAGAGTTTCTATGTGTAGACCTGGCTATCCTGGAACTTGCTCTATAGAGTGGGTTGGCCTCGAACTCAGAGATCTGCCTGCCTCTGCATCCCCAGGACTGGGACTAAAGGTGTGTGCCACCACTGCTTTGTTAATTTATTTTTATCTATTTCTCTTTGTCTCTGTCTCTGTCTCTGTCTCTCTCTCTCTATACCAGTGCTAGGGGTTGAGCCCAGGACCATGTATATACTATGCAAATGTTCTACCTCTAGTGCCATATCTCCATTCCCAGTCACTATTGGTTTTTATTTTTTTATTCTCATTTTTTATTTTTTGCATTGTATTTATTTGGTTTTTCGAGACAGGGTTTCTCTGTAGCTTTGGGGTCTGTGCTGGAACTAGCTCTTGTAGACCAGGCTGGCTTTGAACTCTCAGAGATCCACCTGCCTCTGCCTCCCAGGTGCTGGGATTAAAGGCGTGCGCCACCACCGCCCGGTTTATTGCTGTGGTTTTGCAGATTCCTAACTTTATTCCTGATATCTTTTCCTTCTGGTTCAGAGGACTTCACCAGTTCAGAGTCCAAGATCATCGCAACCACCTGGGAAGAGTCAGTCTCTACAGAAGAAGCAAGGGGACTCTCCTGGAAGCGGGGCTTGCAGGTAGGGAGCTGGCTCCGGAGCATGGGGAGATGCAGCCTGCAGCATGATCCACTCACTGCTTGTCCCAGCCCCTGCTTTACTGCATCTGCGCTGGGAAATTCAGTCATGTGAGGAGTCTAAGGGGTGCGCTCTCAGACCAATGATTCATGGAACACTGAGTTTGACTTAAGCCTGCAGGGATTGGAAAAGTCATAGTTTTTCTGCCCAAAGATGAAGTTCGTAACCAGACATTTTGATTCCAGCAATGTTTCAAGTAGTTTAGCTTCAGGATCAGAGCTAAAAATGAGAAAGAGTGAGGCTTCCAAGGGACTTAATATGTGGTTATGTGCAGTCTGTACTCCAGGGTGGAGGCCGTAGAGAGAGGTGTGGCACTCGGCCACAGACACAAGATCCAGAAAGCCCTTCCTCAGGCCACCCAGGGAGGCTGGTGGATAGATTCCAGAAGTCAACACGCCACATTGTGGCCATGGCATGTGGCCAGTTCAAGTGTAGCCCGTTGGTCAGTGGCCCCTCATTGTGACCATGGACAAGCCTGGTTTTCATGGCTTCCTATGAAACCTTTTTTCTACCCAGTGTTCTGCACTCTCAATTCTAGAGATATTCACAAGCTGAAAGCCAGTGGATGTGAAAACTTGGTCCCCAGCAGGGACACAGGCCAAGCACAGTGGGGTTCATTAGGGACCACTTGTGGGCTCAAGTCATGAACAGGCCTTGGATCTGGTTGGTGTAACCCTCTCAGACAGCTCCCAGAGCCTGTAATTTCAGGCTCTGATGGAAAAAAACAGGAGTTCCTAGGACCAAGACTTGGAAATCAAGTGTTCAGTCCCTGTCACAGACAGTGAAACCAGGTCACGGCATGTTTCGTCACAGGCATTTTTAAGCCTCCACGTAAAAAGTGGTAATGTTTTACTTTGGATGTGTGAAAGTGGCCCCTGGAGGCAGGTAATTGCCATGCTGAGAAAGTGAATGTTTTCTGGGTAGCTTGGGTAGTGGTGCCCAGAGGAAATTCTCGCTTCTTCTTGGCATGAACATTCGCTTCTTTAGGGGAATAGTCAGATGGGGCATAGTATTTTGTTGGGTCACAGGAGTGATTTTTTTTTTATTATTTTTGGATACATGGGTCTCACTATGTAGCCTTGACTGGCCTAGAACTCTATATGTAGACCAGACGGCCCTTAAACTCAGAATCCACCCACCTCTGCTTTTGGGGAACTGCGATCAAAGGTATACCCCGCTAGTCTGGGCACAGGAGTGACACTTTGCATTGCATCTGACCTTTGTTGTCTCAGCATGGGGGCCTCCTTTGTCCCCCTCCAGATCTCTCTCAGCTGTTCCATGTTCACAAACTTCTTATCCGAGTAACAGGGCAAAGCTTTTAGTAGTTGGAGCTATACAGACTTGTAGGTTGATTCCAATGACATGAGACTAATAGAATTATTATTTTTTTGTGGCATCCCACACCCGGGAACCCACTGCTAGCTGAGACTCAAGGTCCAGGTTTTCCTGTCTCATCCTCAGGGAGTCCTGGGGTTTCTGAGGAGACTAGGGGACACGTTCTCAATGTGCATCACAGATGGATTTCCGAGTACCTCAAGGCTCTTCTGTTGCTTGCTCCTCGGTGTTAGTCAACTATTATTTTTCCCTTGAAGAACTGTCTCTCGTGGGCATGTGACCTGGCTATGAAAAAGATGGTGGGTGTCTAGAAACAGGCAACATCCTAGTCACAGCTGAAAACAGGGCAGACCTCACTAAATGAATGCTTGTCCCCACGCAAAGCTGGGATTCATCCCAAAGCCACCCTGGCCCTGTATCCTTCATGCACTCAGGATGTTTATAGGAGGCGAGAAAGGGTTAGGCTCTGTGTGGGTCACAGCAGCCTTGGCCTCACTCAGAAGAATGGCAGTGAGATACTCACTTGCACACAGGTGCCAGACAGCACACCAAATCAGCTATGGCTACCAAATGAAATTTTGCTCTCTTTGTACCAATTCAGCTTTGCTTCTAGATCCTTAATTCTGCCAGGCTGGCAGGAATTCCCACAACTGCTGTCCTTGGGACACTCCTTTTCCACTGTATGTGTGTGTGTGTGTATGTATGTATGTATGTATGTATGTATTTGTTGAGAGATGGCCTCTCTCTACATAGACCTGGTCATCCTAGCCCAGGCTGGCCTTGAATGTACAGAGATTCAACTGTCTCTGCCTCTCAAGTGCTGGGATTAAGGGTATACACCACCATACCCAGACTGATATCCCTTGTCTAAAGTTTGGTATATTGAGGTTGTCACATGATCTCTACTCCCCCATACCACCACTAAGATATCTATTGGTCCGGCCACATTATCCACTGACCCCATGACTATACTGTCTCCCTGTAACCTTTGCCACATGACCATTCTCTTGAGGCTGCTTCCTCAATATTCATCCACCTTTGCAGTAAGCTTTCTTGTAAGACTATCTTTGGATTTCCAGCCCCCAAATAATGACACAGAGACTTATTATTAATTATTAAAGCTTGACCTTTAGGTTAGACTAGCTCTTATAACTTAATCAACCTGTATTTTTAATCTACATTCTGCCACATGGCTCTCCTCAGGACGGTGTATCCAACTTGCTCTGATGAAATCCGTGTGCCTAGATTCCTCCTCCTCTTCTCTCTCTCTTCCCAGAAATCCTGCCTATCTTTTCCTGCCTTGCTATTGCCATTCAGCTTTTTATTACACCAATCACAGCAACACATCTTCATACAGTGTACACATATCCCACAAAACACCTCTGAGCGTCAGAACATGGTCAGGAAGCCAAGGGAGGGATCCTCACCATTACGCCCCCCCACGCCTACCCACCTACCCCACCCCACCTCCGTCCCCACCCCATCCAGGACTTTGCTATCTCGTCTTTAAATCCATTTGCCTTCTTTGATGGCCCTAGTTGAACAACCAGCATCCACCCTGAAAGGATACAGGGTTTTACAGAAGCTAGGAACAGCTTCTGTAAACAGTCTGACTGTGTTTTCTCCTTGCCAAAGCTGCAGAGGTGAGAAATGCAGGAAGATCTGCAGTGGCTGGGGTGTGGGAGGAAAACAGTTGCCCTCCTTATCCTTTGGCCTCTGCATCTATGAATACAGTGCCCTGCAGACAGGGGAAATGCACTCATAATGAACATACACAGATTTAAAAATTGTTCCCCAAACAATATAGTGGGATATCTATTTTTATTGTTAGATATAAGTAATCTAGTAAGTCATAGTGGAGTGGAACTCTGAACCCAGCACTTGGAGCCGAGGCAGAAGGATCACCATGAGTTAGAGGCCAGGGTAGGCTACAGCAGAGCGTACAGCCAGACATTGTCCAAAAACAACAGACAGACAGATTTTAAAAAGAATCAAGATGATTTAAAGTATTTGGGAGAATACACTGTGGATTTGGGTAGGGGGAACTTGAGCACCCTTTGATTGGCGGGTGGAGGGGGGAGGCTAGAGCCAGCAAATATTCTCCATATTCCCATATCCTCAGTAAATATGGAGAATGTAGAAAGAAAAAGGCACAAATTAATATCACCAAAGAGTCTCTCAGCTCAGACTTTATCGCTACACCACAGACAGGGACACAGACTTGGAGCACTGCCTGACCTTCATTAACAGTAGAAAGTCCACTGATTTGCCTCAAGAACTGTCCCTCTCAGCCGGGCGGTGGTGGCCTTTAATCCCAGCACTCGGGAGGCAGAGGCAGGCAGATCTCTGTGAGTTCGAGGCCAGCCTGGTCTACAAGAGCTAGTTCCAGGACAGGCTCTAAAAAAGCTGCAGAGAAACCCTGTCTCGAAAAACCAAAAAAAAAAAGAAAAAAAAAAGAAAAAAAAAGAACTGTCCCTCTCAGCCCGTGCAGTGGCACCTCCAGGTGCATGAACTGGCATTTTGGAGCCCATTCCCTACTGTGGGATACCTTGTTCAGCCTTGATACTGGGGAAGGGGCTTGGCCCTGCCTCAAGCTGGTATCCCAGACCTTGACAACTGCCCAAGGAAGGCCTTACCCCCTCTGAGGAGTAGATGGGGGATGGAAAACGGGAGTCGGGGTGGGAAAAGGGGAGGGAGGGGGAACCGGGGTTGGTATGTAAAATGAAAAGTAAATTTTTTTAACAAAATAATATGAAAACTAAGACCCACCCCACTCTTGGAACTGTAGAAGATCCAGGGGCTTACATGGAATCCCCGGGGTAGGTTGCTAATCTAGAGAGGAGCTTGTCCAACTGCCTTCTTCCTGATTGCCACACGGTGTCACTGTTATAACTTGACCTTACATAGTCCAAACTCATTAAGTGTCCATCCCTGCCTGGATTTGGGTTCTTGAGGGAAGTCAGTCCTGGGCCCCCCCCAGAGTAACACTATCTTAATCTAGGTAACACCCCTGCCTGCTCCCCTGTCTACCCAATCCAGCCGGCCCAGATGTCTGCATCTGGACTGGTGCCAACAATTAAGAGTGGTAGCCCTACAAAATGCAGCTGACCTTGTCACATAACCGTCATAGAAGAGCCGAGCTATGGGGCCTCAGTGGAGGAAGCAGGGCAGGAGTCCCGGAGCTTTTTTGGAGAAACTTCCACTCAGGTGAAGCCAGGATCTTTGACTATGCTACAGAACATACAATATGAAGCAAAGTTAGAGTTTAGTGAGAACAGATTTTAAAAGATATTCAAGGGGCTGGAGAGGTGACTCAGCAGTTAGGCATGCTTACTGCTCTTGCAGAAGACCAGAGTTCAGGTCCCAGCATCCAGATCAGGTGTCTCACAACTGCCTATACTTCCAGCTCCAAGGTAATCCAGCACTCCAGTGTGTCTTCTGAAGATGCACACGTTCACATACAAATAAGTAAAAATAAATCATTTTAAAGATGAAATAAACTAGATTGAAGCGTGTGTGTTATAGATCAGAAAGATGCTCGTGAGAGAAACAACACACACTCAAGACACAAAGACAGGATCCTCAGGAAGGACAGGTATATATGTGACTACCTTAATACTAGTTATATAACTAGTTATATGGGACAATATTGGTGGCTCCTGAAGTCATTGTTGAGTGTTTCTTTTATAATGGCACTTATTTATAGGGGTGTAGCTGTGCCATGGTGCACTTAGGAAGGCCTGAGAACAATTTGTGGTAGCTGGTTCTCTCTGACCATATGGTTCTCAGGGATCAAACTCACTCATGGCATCAGGCTTGGTGGCAAGTGCCTTTATCTGCTGCGCCACCTTGCTGGCTCTGTTCATAGCATTCATAAGGAACTTCTTTCTTTCTTTCTTTCTTTCTTTCTTTCTTTCTTTCCTCCTCCTCCTCCTCCTCCTCCTCCTCCTCCTCCTCCTCCTCCTCCTCCTCCTTCTTCTTCTTCTTCTTCTTCTTCTCCTTCTTCTTCTAGAATGAGATTGTAACATAGTTTCTCAGATACATTGGCCAGGATTATAGTCTAGTTAAAAAAATAAGTCAAAAGGTCAAAGGACTCTGTTGTAAGAAGGTCACTAGGAAGGTAAAGCATTTGTTTTGACTGTAGACAAGGCTCATAATCTCAGCAAATTACTGTTTACAGCTGGCAAGGGTGGGGTCACTTGTGCTCAGGCCTCAAGTATGATTGATTGCTAATTTTACATTCTCATTTGCGAGCCCTATAAAACAAATTATTGTGGGGGGTGTGATGGCACATGCCTTTAATGCCATAGGCAGAGACTCTGAGCATCCGTGAATCTGAAGCCAGCCTGGTCTGTGTGATGTAAATTTTGGGCCAGTCTATAATCCTGTCCAATGTATCTGAGAAACAACCCTATGATCTTATAGTGCTCCCTAGGGGTGGGTAGAAATGGTGAGTCAAAGATGCTAAGGTTTGGGACCAAGAATCCCCAAAACAACCCTGCAGTATGCTTGCAAGCAAGTGTGGAGAAAGGGATCAACTTAGACGTGGTGGAGGAAAGACTGTATGAGAAGGACACATTAGCTGGGAAGATTCCTGGGCTGGTCTTTATCTAAGCAAGCCCCTGGCAGTAGGGAAGAGTGCAAGCAGAGACTTCATGTTGGTTTCCTGGCCACCCAGAAGTGAATAATCACACAGATACTATATTAATTACAACTCTGTTTGGCCAATGGCTCAGGCGTATTCCTACTAGCTCTTACATCTTAAATTAACCCATTTCTATTCATCTGTGTATCGCCACAAGGCTGTGGCTTCCTGGTAAGGTTCTGGCATTCTTCTCCTTAGGCACCTATATGGCATCTCCCTGACTACTTCTTTCTCCCTGCATTCATTTAGTCCCCTGTAACCCTCCCCCACCCGCCTAGCTCTATTCTGCCCTGCCATAGGCCAAAGCACTTTCTTGCAGTTTCTTTATTAACCAATGGTAATAAAACATTTTCTTAGCATACAGAGGGGAATCCTATATCAGAAGAGTGACAATTTAAGGGAAAATTAAGGCTCAAATCCTATGAGGTCCTTGCTGTGGTTTCTATAATTTATATAGCTATTGCCAGATAGACCAGCTCATGCCAACATTCTTATTCCAGTGACTTTAAACCATATTGTGGATCAGAGGAATGGAGCAGGGCTGGGATGGATCACAGTAGATGGACTCATGGGGTGGGGGGGGAGTGGTAGTCTTAAGTCTCCCTGATTATAAGATTTACCTGTGTGTTGGGTAAATGAAGCAACACCCATGCCCCTGTCAGTTCTGTAGCATCAGCGCCTAGATGCTTCCTCTGAGCAGGACAGACTCATATGAGCACTGGATAAACCATCTTTTTCCTAGCTGATTTTCATAAGACAGCCTCCTGCTTCAAGTGAAAATCCTTTGTGTCTGAGTAAAAGCAGTGTAGAGATAGGTGGCCACGAGTTTAAAAAAAAATAAAATTAATGGGCTTCACTGAAAGGCAAGGGTGTCTCCTATTGCTCTCTGCAAACATGGCTGCTGTGTGCTAGACATGAGGTCCAAGGTTGAACATATCCCCATGCAAAGCAATTCTGTATACATGCTTATAGATGACCCAAGGGAACCCTGAGAGGCTGGACAGCCCACCGAGGCTCACACAGACAGGAGGGAACACGATGGAATTAGAAGCGTTTCTGGTCGATGCCACCCTAACTAAATCGAGTCCCATAACCACAGACTTGCTTTCCTAAGGGCCTGAAAGTATATTTTGGGAGCAGAAGACCCAGTCAACCCTTAGTGTCTAATTTTCTTGTAAACAGTCGGGTCTTAGAGAAAACTTAAGGGGATTTGACCTGAGTTATGAGCTGCTGTGTGGTCAGTTCTTTAGGTCCCCAGGTCCCCAGCACACTGCACTCTCTTGCCAGCCATCTTTCCAACATCCTGGCTTCTGCCTAAGGGGAAGAGTCAGCCAACCTCTGTCCATCTTCTGACTCATTGTTTACCGCTGGCCAGAAGGCACCCTGAGGGGAGGGGAAGGCGCGCGTAACCTGGTGGCGCCCTAGACGCTGGCTGGAAGTGGCTAAGCAGGTCTCAGCTGCTGGCTGGAACGGAGCCTTGGGTCTGCTCTCTCCCCTTTTGGGGCAGCAGGCCATTTTAAATTTTGAAAAGAGGAAAGGGAGTCTTTTTCCTTCGTGAAACAATACCCATTCTCTGGGACAGCTGGGAACACAGAGGGGAATGGAGAGCAGAAAGCCTCTCTGTTTTTCCTATCTACAGATAATGACGCTCAAAATGCTAATGTCTCCCTTGCTTTCCTGGGTGTGTTTTCTAGCTCTTTTCTCAACTGTGAGAAAGCTACATTTTTTGCGCATATATATGTACGTGTGTGTATGTATGTAGATATAAACACATTTCACATATACACAAATACACAAACACACACATATATACTTTTAAAATAATAGGCTATTTTAAAAATAGTTTTAGATGTACAGAAAAGTTTTGAAGACAATGTAAGGGCTGAAGAGATAGACCAGCAGTTAAGAGCAAAGGACTTGAGTTTGGTACAGTGCACTCATGTGCACCCCCATACACACACACTCACACACACACACACACACACATACATACATACACACACATACACACATATACATACATACACACACATACATACCTACCTACATACATACAAACAATATTTTTAAAATTATAGGCACGGGCCACAGTGGTTTTAAAAACTAAAAAAAAGAAAAAGAAGAGAAGGAGGATAAAGAGGAAGACGAGGAGGAGAAAGACTGAATAGAAACTCCCCAGGCGCCGGGCGGTGGTGGCGCACGCCTTTAATCCCAGCATTCGGGAGGCAGAGGCAGGCGGATCTCTGTGAGTTCGAGACCAGCCTGGTCTACAAGAGCTAGTTCCAGGACAGGCTCCAAAGCCACAGAGAAACCCTGTCTCGAAAAACCAAAAAAAAAAAAAAAAAAGAAAGTCCCCAGGCACCTTGCTCTCCCTCTATATGGTTTCTGCTTTTGTGAATATCTTGAATTAACTGGTATGTTTGTTCCCATCACAGAGCTAATGCTAGAGCCCTGTTGTTCCCTGCAGTCCAGCACACACACTAAGGATCACTATGACGCACGTGCTATGGGTTTCACAGGCCTGTCGTGTCATGTGCCCTTCATGGTGATGTCATACAGAATAGTTCCCTGCCTTGACAGTCCCCTGGGCTTCACCTAGTCATCACTCCCTTCTCTGTCCCCCATCCCAGACCCTGACCATTGCTAATCCTTTCAGGAATCCCTAAAGTTTATTTTTGTGTTTTTTTTTAAATTGGTAGCCAGTTGTGGTAGCACACACCTTTAATCCCAGCACTTAGAGACTGGTGGATCTCTGTGTGTTCAAGACAAGCTTGGGTCTACACAGTGAGATCTAGGCTAGCCAGCTAGGACTGCACAGTGAAACCCTTTCTCAAAAAAAAAGATTTGGTATAGAATAAATACTGGCAGATATCTAGCCCTGAGAATTTGGTGAACACATAGACCGCTCCATACCCATGTAATCACATCCAAACCTAGGCTGAGATCTTGTCTGTCACCCGAATGTTCTCTCTTTCATTCCCAGTTAGTTTCCTGCCCAAGAGTGGCAGCTCTCCTGACTTCTGTCATCATTGATTGGTTGATTGGTTTTGCTAATTCTTTTTTTTGGGGGGGGTGGGGGGTTCAAGACAGGGTTTCTCAGTGTAGCTTTGCTTGTCCTGGAACTCACTCTGTAGACCAGGCTGGCCTCGAACTCACACAAATCTGCCTTCTTCCCAAGTGTATCAACACTGCCCGGCAGTTTTGCTAATTCTTAACTTCCTAGTAATGGGATTAAATGGTAGTGTGTGTGTGTGGGTGGGGGGGGGTGGCTTGGCACTTGATTTTTATGCTCTGCTATTTATTATTTTTTAAATATCATTTCCTTGTAGTAAGAATACAGGTACTATTTAAGCCATTGTAGGAGCACATGCCCTAGGCTATGCTGAAGAGACACAGATGAGAGGATCATGAATTCAGAGCCAGCTTGGGCTACATTTGGGCTAGAGCAATGCCGCAGAGGGTAACAGCCCTTGCTGCCCAGCTTGACAATCTGAGCTGAATCCTCAGAACCCGCATGGTGGAAGGAACTGACCCCTTCATACCATCCTCTGGCATACACATCCACATAAAACAAACAAATACAGATATTCTAATAATTGGTGTCGATTGGGTCAGGCAGGATGATGGTGATGTCAGAGCCTGGACAGGCAGAACGATTTTCCACCTACTTGTTCACTTGGCTATTAAGAAAGTGAGCAGAGTAGACACATCAGACTACAATACAGCTTTGTCCGTTTCTCCATCACCCCACCCTGTTTTTTGTTTGCCCACATTTTTTTTTTTTTTTTTGTCTTGAGATAGTCTCAACTAGCCTGGGCTGGTTTTGAGCTCAGTGCTCAGCCAAGAATGAACTTGAACTCCTGATGCTCCTACTTCACCTCCAAGTGCTGGGATTATAGACGGCACAATTGCCACAAGAGGCAACTTCTCCTTTTCTTTCTTTTAGAATATTTATTTTATTTTTATTTGAGTGTGTGTGTGTGTGTGTGTGTGTGTGTGTGTGCATGCGTGAGTGTGCATGCATGCATTCGGGTATGTGGGTGCCCACAGAGACCAGAAGAGGGGGTCAGATACCCTGGAGCTGGAGTTGCAGGTGGTGGTGAGCTGCTTGACGTGGGTTCTGGGAACCAAATTCAGGTTTTCTGCAGGAGCAGCAAGAGCCCTTAAGCACTAAGCCATTGCTCTGGCACCCCATTTCTCCTTTCTGTTCTGTCAATTTTTGATTTTTTTTTTTTTTGTATTTTGAAGCTCTGTTGTTATTAGGTACATAGAGTTTTAGACAATTTTAATATCTTCTTGATGAATTGAACCATTTTATTATGAAGTGATCTTTATGCCTATAGTGTTCTTTGCACAAAGATCTGTTTTGTCTGATGTAAGATAAACATAGATCCCTTCCTTCCTTCCTTCCTTCCTTCCTTCTTTCTTTCTTTCTTTCTTTCTTTCTTTCTTTCTTTCTTTCTTTCTTTCTTTCTTTCTTTCTCTGTATTTGTATAGTATACCCTTCCTCCTCCTCTTCCTCCTTCTTTTGGAGACAGGGTCACACTATGTAGCCTTTGCTAGTCTGAAACTCACTATGTAGAGCAGGCTGGCCTGAGGCTCACAGAGACCTGCTTGCCTGTCTTCTAAATACTGGGATTAAAGGTGTGTACCGCTCCATCCAGCCTCCCATTCTTACTTTTAACTTATATGTACTTAAAAAAATCAGTGGTTAGCCGGGCGGCGGTGGCGCACGCCTTTAATCCCAGCACTCGGGAGGCAGAGACAGGCAAATCTCTGAGTTCGAGGCCAGCCTGGTCTACAAGAGCTAGCTCCAGGACAGGCTCTAGAAACTACAGGGAACCCTGTCTCGAAAAACCAAAAAAAAAAATCAGTGGTTAACAGTCACTGTTGTAAGTAGGCAAAGTATAGTTGGGTCTAGGTCATTAGTCCACTTTGAAAAATGTAAGCCTTTTAATTAGAGGCGTAATAATATTAAATGTGATTATTAAATGGTTGACTTGATTCTGTAGTCTACAGTAAATAATCTAGAGTTGTTTTCTAGTCATCCATCTCTTTTGTTTTGATTATCTTTGTGACTTTTTTTTCTCCTTTTGACTTAGTGGCCACAAATCTTGTTTTTCATGGTGGCTTTAGGAACTAGCATATGTATTGTTAGCATATCACGATCTGCTTTGAAGTGAGGGGATAGCATCACATATACATTAGGAGCGGCTTGCAAGAGTAAGCTTCCAGGGGCTGGAGAGACAGCCCAGTGTTTAAGATCCTTGGCTCTTACAGAGGACCCAGGATCAGTTCATAACTGCCTGTTCTCACAACTGCAAGCATGTAGTTCTAGTTTTAGGGGAAATCTGATGCCCCCTTCTGGCCTCCAAGGGTACTGCATGCACATGGTGCACAGACAAAGGTACAGAAATTTAGCATACAACATAAAAATAGATCTCATAAAAGAAATAAAAGAGCAAACTCCCATTTTGCCTCTTTTACCCTTTCTTCTATTGTTATAGCACATTTTATTCCTGTGTATGTTGCAAATGCGGCAATAGATTCTTTTGCTTCAAGCAACTAGTTATGTTTTAAATGAGATTTAGACTATAAAGGGGAAAAATATGTGCACAGTGCCCGTTTGTTGTACTTTGATCCTATTTTGTAGGATCTGGCCATCATCTGGCATTCTTTCCCTCCTGGTGAAGGGCTTCCTTTAACATTTCTTGAAAGATAAATCTGGCATGGGGAAGTAGAGTTCCCCTTTAACCCCAGGCAGATCTCTGAGCTCCAGGTCAGTCAGGGCTACATAGTACCCACTCTCAGCAACAATAAAAACAACAGTAAATCTATTGGTTCTCCTCCTCCTCCTCCTCCTCCTCCTCCTCCTCCTCCTCCTCCTCCTCCTCCTCCTCCTTCTGAGACAGGATCTCATTGTGTAGCTCTGGCTATCCTGGATTCACAGAGATCCACCTGCTTTTACCTCCTGAGTGCTGGAACTAAAAACACTGTACTACCGTACTTGGCTGGTTAATTCTTTTAGCTTTAACTTGTCTAAAAAATTGTATTTCAGAAAGATATTTCTCTGAGCAAAGAACTCTCAATAGACAGGTTTATCGCTGGGGTTGTGGTTGTTTCTCTATCAAACGTTACCTCACTCTATTTCCGCTTACTTTATTTCTGATACTAAATCTGCTATCATCCTTAACTTCGTTCTTTTATTTTCTCTAGTTGCTTTTCCTATTTTATTTCTCACTAGTGCTAAGCAACTTGACAGTGATATACCTTGGTGCGGTTTCTTGTTGTTTCCTGCACATATAACAGGTATTCTTGACCGTGATATGGATTTATAGTTTAAAGTGAATTCTGAAACTTTTCGGCCTTTATTTTCTCAAAACTGTCCTCTATGTGCTGTCTTTCTCTGAGGACTCCTGTGACACACATATTGACCCACGGGTAGCCACCCCACACTTCACCCATGATTCTGTGCGTCTCCTTTAGTCTCTGTCCTCTGTTTGGACATTTCTATTGTAGCCCCTGCAAGGACACTGGCCTCTGTCTCTGAACATTGAATCCACCATTCTCAACCAGTGTGTTCTTCATTCATGTGACTGCTTTTACCCCTGAAAATCAGATCTGGGTCTTTTTTTTTTTTTCCCCTCTCATGCCTGTGTTTGAGAGGCTCAGACTTTCCTCTAACCCAGTGGACATATCAAATACAGTTTTCTTATTTCCATGCAGCTGAATATTAATCCCAGGCCCCTGTACATGCTAAGCAAGCACTTCTACTAGGCTGTGCCCTGAGCCCTGTGATAGCTTTTGTGAACTCCGGGTCGGTTTTGACAAGTTGTGTTTTCTTTTCATCATGGCTCATCTGTCCCTGATTCTTTGCATGCCAGGCATTGTGAGCATTAAGCTTTTGGGGAGTAGATATTTTTATATTTCTATAAATATTCTTGAACTCTGCTGTGGGACAGTTATTTGGAATAGCTCAATCTTTTCAAATCTCGCTTTGGAAGGTGGGGCCACTGCCATGTTTATGTGCGGGTTCATTTCCCACCATGGAGACCAAGCCCTTCTTGGTCCCCTGACAGATGCCCTGTGAGCCGTAGACATTTTCCACTCTGGATGGTGGGAACCAGAGCCATTCCCAGCTCTGTGCGACTCTGAGGTCTGCTCCATGTATCTCCTTTCAGATGATCTCTGTATGGGCATATGCCAGTCCGGGACCTCTCTATTTCTAGAACTTTCTCTCTGTCCAGCCTTCTCCGTGCTAGTATTCACTCTGGCCTGGGAATTCTAGCTGCCTTGGTCTCCCTAGACACCTACCTCTGTCTCCTCAAGGAAGGGAGACTGTCAGTCTTCACTGCCTCTAGCCTTCACGTCACCATCTCCAGCCCTAGGCTGGGGACAGCAGGGCGGCTTTTCCTTCTCTGCAGGGCTTGCCATCTCTCTTCCCTGTCACGTTTAGCAGTCCCATTCCTGTGACTGGGAACTCTTGTTTATTTATTTATCTATTTATTTTGTCAGTGAACTTCAGAGCTTTATTGTGCAGGAGAGAACTCTTTTCTAATTAGTAATTCTCGCTATGACATTTTGCAGCAGCTCAGGCACTCTGAAAACATTGAAATAGCCTGTCCAGTTTCTAAGACAGAAAGAAACTTGGTTTGTAACTAGAGATGAGCAAAACCCCTGGCACTTGTTCTGGAAAGAGTGAGGAGATCCTTCTAGGCAAAAAAAAAAAAAGAGAGAGAGAGAGAAAAGAAAAAGAAAGAAAAGAAAAGAAAAGAAAAGAAAAGAAAAGAAAAAGAACAAGGGTGGTTTGGAGTGCATCTCTCTCTTCCCTCTAAAAGGTCCTTGTGTCATAGGCATGTGCAGTCCCCTGGGTCTGTTTACGGTCTCAGATGCCAACCACGACAGCAGTTAATCTTTCCAAGATCAGCCCCGCAGCTGTGGCAGCCCCGGAAGGAGGCTGGGATGTCTTTATGACTTTGATATCAAAGCAGCTTGGTTCCCAGTGATGTGGACTCGTGGCCTCCCACTTTCCTACCACATAGTACAAGGAGGCAAATAGCACAATAGACGGGACTGAGGTTTAGGATAAAGAGGAATCTCTTCGTCACATTTTGCGCTCAGTAAACAAGTACACAAGTGGCGTCTGCTTGGGAGAAGGCAGCGAATTCTCTGAATACTCAGTGGACGAGCACCTGCCTGGGTTTGAGCCCTAGCCTATAAAAACAAACAACACACACAGAGTACAGTTGGCAAGTTATTTACCAGGCAAGCATGAAGACCTAAGTTCTACCCCCAGAACACATACTGGAAAAAAAAAAAAACGGGTGGAAGTGGTGCATGCTTTTAATTCCAATACCAAGACCAGAGGATCTCTGGGACTCACTGGCCACTCGGCCAGCCTGCTTTGTGAGTTGCAGGCCACTGAGAGAGCCTATCTCAAAACAACAACTAAAACAAGCAACTCTCTCCAAGAAAACCAAAGCAGACCCCAAGCCAAAGCAACATGGAAGGCACCTGGAGAAAGTACTTGAGGTTCCTTCTGGCTTCCACACAAACCTATGCACACATGTATGTCCTCATCTGTAGCCATATACACATAAACACGCATGCACACAAGATTTTCAGTCACGGAGAGATGCTTCCGTTATGTTCCCTGTTTTGCACTGCATTACCTGCAGCACACAAATTGTTTTTATTCACCCTGAAAGTCCTATCAAAAGGCACAGGGCAACAATGCATTCACCAGAATTTCTACCCTTGAGGTAACAAGATAAAAAAAAATCCAATTCTAGGAGCAAATCACACTTTTCCATAAATGACTGGCGGGGTTTGCCTTTGAATGGATGACATGCTCACGTTTAGATGAATATTCTGCCACATTCCTTGATTTGGGTTTATCTGATCTTTAAAGACTTTTCTTTGATATGAATAAAAATGGATGTTGTGGTCTACCAAAGGCCAAGGCTTATAACCCAAACAGATGGCTTCTCTAAGGGGGTGGTTCATTTGGTTTTTTGATTCGATCCCTGAAAGTCTGGATCTAGACGCGTGTGAAGAACAGTATGTGAGAGATGGGAGAGGCATTGACGGTCCCAGCAGTGGGTAGCTCTTGTGTGTAACAATTCAGCCTCTTTGAAGTTCTAGCCCAAGTCATGAAACTGGGTCACTCTTCTATCTTTTAGGTGCCCGTGGGAGAGTTGCTGAGAAACCTGGCTAAGTTGTCGTTTTTCAATTTTCTTTTCTTCTTTCCCTCCCCTGCATGAAGCTAGCTGGTGGATGAGTTAATGACACCTTGATCTCGAAATGATATAAAAGTTCACTTTGATATAAATGGTGGTACTCACCCATGATCCAAGAACTAGGGAGACTAAGCAGAAGGACTGCAAGTTCGAGGCCAACCTGAGCTACACACTGAGACTTTGTAAGAAAGAACTGATAAGAGGTGGTGTCTAATTTGATGGCCAAGGCAGGAGTGTGGAGACCTGGGCAACAGCTCTCATGCCCGCCTCAGTATGGCCCCCAATCTCTGGACAAGAATCAGGGCTGGCAACTCCCAGGCCTGTTCTAACTCACTTGCTTCCGCTCTGCCCTGGCTCCTCTTTTCCAGAAAGAGCATTGGAATGCCATGAGTAATGGTAACAATGCTATATGGGGAGATCTTTTAATCTTTGGATTAGGTTGATTTATGAATAGAAGTCATTCGCAGACATCTGGGCTGTATAGTTGCTAATAAGTTACTTGCTATACACCTATAATGGATGTAACCTGCCGGGAGACACAGGGCCTGGGGCTCAGGCATACCGCCTCACCAGGACTTTCCCAAGAACCATTTAAAAAAATACTTTGCCTTTGTGCCTTCCCCATTTGTAAAACAAGAGGCTTAGACAAGTAGGTTATAGAAATGCTGTGGCTCTAGGGGAGAAAAACACTTCCTAATCTTCAAGTGAGACACTGATTTGAGAACATTACTGAATATTTACTATCCTTCATTTGAGTTCACTTGTATCCATCCGTCTATCTGTCCATCTGTCTACCTATCCATCTTCCCATTTGTCCACTTATCCCTCTATCCACCCATATGTCTATCCAGCTGCCCATTTATCTATCTGTTCATCTACCCATCATCTACATCCATCCATCCATCCATCCACCCATCCATCTATCCATTTAGCCATCCATCCACCCACCCACCCACCCACCCACCCATCCATCCACCCACCCACCCACCCACCCACCCATCCATCCATCCACCCACCCACCCATCCATCCATCCATCTACTCATATGTCCATCTCTTTCACAGTATTATCTACTGAGTATTGCCATATGACAGGCATTGTACATACAGTGTTGAAAGCAGGCAAGGGTCCAGCTTCCAGGGAAGGAAATTATCATCAATCCCAGGGATGGTTACTGTGTCTAATACTAGGTGACCCTGTATAAGAGCTGTAATTTGGGAGTCAAAGCCAGAGGGACTTCTCTGAGATTTCTGGGGAGGGGCAGAAAGGCTCCAGGTTCCAGGTAGCTTTGTATAGGATAGAGCAGGAGATGAAGGCCAGGCCACAGATGTCAGAAAAATCCACACAGATGACATCTCTAAGCCACTGCTCTGTCTGCCACTTGGAGTTCAGAAAGAAGGGGACTAGGGTGCATGGAAGAAAGAGACCTGTACCTGCCCAGGCGAGAGGCCGGTGTAGACAGCACGCAAAGAAAGCAGCTCTGGAGCGAGGCAGTGCCAGGCCTTGATCTTGCCTTACATCTGCAGTTCATCCCCTCCTTCTGGGCTAGATCTTTTCTGGGAACAATTTTCCATGTATACCATGGGGGGGGGGGCATCTCCTCTGCCAAGCTGCTGTGTGGGTTAAATGAAATTGTAACTCAGAGTTGTTAACACGGACCTGGCGTGGCAACTCTCCCCCACTGCTATTTTGTTTTGCAGTTTGTTGGTCTTAATGGTCAGGGATACAGCCGTCACATTTACATCTCCCAGTCAGCCTCCTTGTAGAAACACATTGCTGCGTGTCTTCAGACCTGTGCATTTAGGAGCCTGCATTGATATGTTTGTTCGTACCAAGGTCGTGAGGAACACTTTTTCTGTACCCCACAGTATTTGCTTAGCAGATTGCTGCTGCTCTTGGGCCAACACCCTTAGGCTGCTCCTTCCGAGTGCTATAGGCAGAGTCTGCCTCGGAAAGAACCTGGGGTCCTTTGTCCTTCAGACCTCACTCCAGAGCTGAAAGGCCTCCGCTAAGGACACTTGTGGCCCCAACTGATTGTGAGTACAGCCATGTCCCGCGCGTCTCTACTCAATCTTGAGGCATAAAAGGACTTATGTCAGCTTAATTAACATAGAGCCCTCAGCAGACCAGTTCTTAGAATTTCTCCGGCCCTTAGGCAAATCTGCTTCTGGTGAGTACCTTTCATCTGGCGTTAAGAATTGCTTCTGATGGGTAATCAAAGAGATCCCTGGTTCTGGCTTTCTGCAGAGGAGACCAACCTCTGGTCTCATATTCAGAGGGAGTTGCTTGTGTCCCGCACTCCATGGAAGATTCATTCCTAGTTGCTCTCCGATAAGAATGAGTAAGTTTACAGGGTGTCAGAATGGTACATTTAGTAGTCTCTGTCAGATAGCAATGACTTCCATCAGCCTAAGAGAAGCCATGGGCTACGCTTCACTGGCTATTCCTGTCGGAAGGCAGTCACGGAAATGGCTTTGTTTGTGTCATTTCCAGTGGGATAGAGGGGACACGAAGGGGCTGCTCCTGCAGTTCTCAAGCCAGACGACATATACAGGAACACTCTAGTAATCTCATCCTCTGCTAAACTTTTTGACCCCGTTCACGGATGGAACACACCGATATATAAAGTCCTTGCTGAAAGGAAGAGCCTCCAGATGGGGTCACAGCAGTGCTGGTAACAGGCCATCTGGCTGATAGATCATCACAGTTCTGGATCCCTGCTGGGTACTTTCTGGAAGGCCAAGTGCACATGCTTTACTCAAATTCTAGGCAGTTTTGCACATACCTTCCAGGGCTGGGCTGGGTGTCTCTGTGGTTGCTTGGGTGATCACATAGACACTGGAGTGATGTATATATCTCTCTCGCCTTCATATTTCTCTACTCTGCCTTTGCCCGCATTGCTTTTGGGTGAGAAAATGCTGAGTCCCTTGAAACTGTAGCCAGCTCTCTCGTGGGTCCTCGGGTACCCATCGCTCCTCTTATGTGCAGGAACTGGCATTTAGGCGAAGATGGCTGCCATGGCAATAGGATGTATATACCTCCCTAAAGGTTTTAGATCATGTCCCATGCAGAGGTGACTGGCTTGGCAGAGAGGCTGCACTGGGTGGAGGACAGAGTCTCCTCTCTCCCTGGGAGGTTTTGTTCTTCCAGGCAGCATGCCGAGAGAATAGGAAGATGTCCAACCAAGATCCAAGCTCAGCCTCCCTGTTCTGTGTTCTCATCTGCAAATAGCAGTGGTAACACCCATCACATCTACTTACTGGGTTTAATGAGATGGCCTATGCCAAGCTCTGAGACCATTGCATCCATTCTCATTTCTCAGCTTGTTATGTGGGAAAGACTGAAACCTCAAAAACATCGAAAAGAAAGGACGATAGATGCCCGTTCACACAATAGATACCCGTACATACAATAGATGCCCGTTCATACAATAGATACCCGTACATACAATAGATGCCCGTACATACAATAGATGCCCGTACATACAATAGATGCCCGTACATACAATAGATGCCCGTACATACAATAGATGCCCGTACATACAATAGATGCCCGTACATACAATAGATGCCCGTTCATACAATAGATGCCCGTACATACAATAGATGCCCGTACATACAATAGATTCCCGTATATACGGTAGATGCCCATACATACAATAGATTCCCGTACATATGGTAGATGCCCATACATACAATAGATTCCCGTACATATGGTAGATGCCCATATATACAATAGATGCCCATACATACAATAGATTCCCGTACATATGGTAGATGCCCATACATACAATAGATTCCCGTACATATGGTAGATGCCCATATATACAATAGATGCCCATACATACAATAGATTCCCGTACATATGGTAGATTCCCGTACATACAATAGATGTCCATACGTACAATAGATGCCCATACATACAATAGATGCCCTACATACAATAGATGCCCGTACATACAATAGATGCCCACATGTACAATAGACGCCCGTATGCTTGTTTTATTCATGCTTGGGTTGCCATCATAGACCACCACAGACTGCCAACGTAAACGACAGACATGTTTTTCTCACAGTGCTGGCTGCTGAAAGTCCAGGGCAAGGTGCCGTAGGGCTGGCTTCTGGGGAGGCCTCTCTTCCTGGCTTGCAGAAGTCATCTGCTCACTGTGTCCTCATATGACCCGCCTCTGCATGTGCACCCCTGCTGTCTGTCTTTCTACATACGGACACCAGTCCTTCTGGATTAGGCACCCGCCCCATGATCTCATTTAACTTTTCCTCCTAATCTCCAAAGAGTTATTCTGAAGCCTAGGGCTTCAACGCAGATATGGAGAGACATATGGATCGGTCTAGAGCATGTATTTATAACTGGGGAGGGGGAGCTGGTGAGTAGTGTGTTTGTTGTATGTGCACATGTATGTGTGTGCATATGTATATGTGTATGTTCACCTGTACAAGTGTGGAGGGTAGATGTTGGCATTGAGAGTCTTTTTTCTATTGCTTTCCACCTCATTTCTTTTCATTTAATTTATTTTATTAAAATAACATAATTGAAGAACAATTAGATAACTATCTATCTTATCAGATACAATAAAAACAAAATTAACACTCCAAATCATTACAAAACTTGCATGCCTGGCTTTCTTCCAGATGATGATGTGTATGGAGACCAGATAGGGCCCACCTTGTTTTGGGGGACCAGGTCTCTCATTGGACTTGGAATGGCTGTTTTGACTAGACTGGTCAACCAGTGAGCCCCTGAGATCTACATGATTCTCACCCTTCTTCCAGTGTTGGGGTTGCACCACAACACCTGGCTCCGTGTGGGTGCTGGGGATCCAGACTCGGATCCTTAGGCTCGTTTAGCAAACAAGCTCCCCACTGAGCCCCATCTCTGACCTTGTCACATTTAATAGGAATATACTCCACCTCTCCTTCTATCCTAGGCTTCCTGCAAGTATGAAAGCAAGTTTGGGAGATTTTTTGGTGGGTATGGAGACCAGAGACCATCCTCTGAATACAGTGGGTCTATAGATGTATATATGTAACAGTTATCAACAGTTCTAGAAGCTTCCTTTGCTATTTTTGCCATAAAATATCTTAAAAGAAAATGATTTTTTTTAAAGTCCTAGATGGAGCTGGAGAGATAGCTCAGCAATCAAATGTGCATACGGATTTAGCAGAGGACCTGAATTTGGTTCCCTACACCCATGTCAGGTGGCTCACAACCACCTGCCGCTCCAGCTCAGAACATCCAGCAACTTCTTTCAGCCTCCATGAGCACTACATACATATACACCCCCACACCTCCCACCTAATTAAAAAGAAAATAAAACATTTACAATAAAAATGTAAAGCTTTAGAAAAATTGTATTTCTGTTAACTTTGACTTACGTCATAACTTCTCTTGATACTAGAAAATATAGAGTCATGGCAAGTACATAGAATCACAGCCAAATAAATAACAAAGCTCACATCCTACAGCCCAGCACAGGAAACCAGGAAGAGGGTGACTGGACTACTGCCAGCAGAAAGCACACAAACATGTTTTCACGGTTCTGTGTCAGTCATGCCTGGTTTATAAAATTAAAAGGCAGCTGGGTATAGTGGTATGCACCTGCAATCCCAGTGTTTGGGAGGTGGAGGCAGGAAGATCAGAAATTTAACGTCAGCCTTAAGGTTGCAAGTTCCAACCCAGCTAGACTACATGAGACCCTGCCTCAAAGTCATAAAAATAAAATAAAACAAAAAATGCACTTAAAACAGTAGAGAGCTGAGTAACGTATTCAAATATAGCATCAGTGGTCTGTGTTAGAAGAGTGGGAGGTTGGTAAGTGCTCTAACTCTGAGCCAAGGTCCTCCCAGTTCTCTGAGTGTGTCGTGCGTTCTCTAGGTAAGCATATTCAAGTCAGGACAAACAGGTCTGAAGGGATTTCAGCTCTTGGGGATATCTGCTGGCCAGTGGAGAAATTCCATAGAAACGACAAGTGACTTGGATTATTCCTCTCACTGTACCACCCTACACTGAAGCATCAGCTGTCTTCAAGAATATATTCAAGGGGGCTGGAGAGATGGCTCAGAGGTTAAGAGCATTGCCTGCTCTTCCAAAGGTCCTGAGTTCGATTCCCGGCAACTACATGGTGGCTCACAACAATCTCTGATGGGGTCTGGTGCCCTCTTCTGGCGTGCAGGCATACACACAGACAGAATATTGTATACATAATAAATAAAAAAATATTTAAAAAAAAGAAAAAAAAGAATATATTCAAGGGGATGGTGACGCACACCTTTAATCCCAACACTCGGGAGTCAGAGGCAGGTAGTTCTCTGAGTTCGAGGCCAGCCTGGTCTACAGAGTGAGTTCCAGGACAGCCAGAGCTCCATATTAAGACCCTGTCTCAAAAACCAACCAAACAAAAAAGAATAGCCCTCAATTTCAAAATCACAGCTTTTCTAATTTATGCCCTTTCCCCAAATACAAAATGATCCAAGGAATGCTTGAGACCATCTTGTAATTATCCAGAACTTTTTCACCCCGCCCTACTGTACTCTACATTTTGAGGAGGGTGATGGTTTGGATTTTTGTTTCTCATGACAGGGTTCCTCTGTAGCTTTGGAGCCTGTCCTGGAACTAGCTCTTATAAACCAGGCTGGCCTCGAACTCAGAGATCTGCCTGCCTCTGCCTCCTGAGTACTGGGATTAAAGGCGTGCGCCACCACCGCCCAGCCCTACTGTACATTTTGATTGATTGATTGATTGATTGATTGATTGATTCAAAGGCTCCCTGGGAAGCTGAGGAAAGTGTTTGCCTGTCAAGAATGAGGGCCTGAATTAAATTCCCAGAATCTACATTTTTAAAAGGCAGGATTATGGAGTATGCTTATAATCCAAGTAATAGGCTCCTGGAGAGAGACATATCCCTGGGGCTCAATGGCCAGCCAGCCTAGCATGCTTAGCAAGCTCCAGGCCTGTGATATTCTGTCTCAGAAAAATGAGACATTGGAGCTAGAGAAATGGGTCAGCAGATAAAAGCACTTGCTGAGCAAGCATGGGGACCTGAGTTCATACCCCCAAGCCCCCACAAAAGCCAGAAATGTAGTACATGCCTCTCTAAGTCCATGCTAAAATGGAAGACGAGAAACAAAGACAGGAGATTCCTCCTGTTGTACACTGCAGAAAAATTGTCAAAAGATTCTCGATCGACTCTCAAGGTCATCCTCTGGCCTCCACATGTGTGCACCTACAAACACACACACACACACACACACACACACACACACACACACACACACTCCTGGGTTGCCTGCATTCCTTATTATTTCAATGAGTTTCCATATTTCCCTGCTCACTACTGACCCGCACAGAAAGCCCCACACCTGGATGTCTGAGACTTCTTGCATTGGCTTTTGAAGAAGCAAGGGCACGTATAATGATTATGGGAAGAGGGAGCTGGGGGTTCCCTGTGGTGCTCCCTGCATGGGGGTCAGTATGTTTTTGGTAGAGGCTCCTGGTAGCTTTCTGTGGGGGTCAGGTTGGGGGTCATTCTGCCTGTCTATGGTTCCGCTTTGGGCATCTGTGAGGACCAATGAAACAATCCATGTTTTCATTGTTGGCAGCACTGGGCTAGGAGGCTCCTGCTCTGCTTCTGAGAGTGCTGCCAGCCTGGATCCATGTAGTGTGTCCCCAGAGGTGACCGAGCCAGGAAAGCACCCCCAGGAATCCAGGGGGCCAGAAGGTTCTCCAGTACCCAGCTCATCACTGCCCTGGGAACAGACGTGCCCCTCATCCCCCATGCCCTTCACTGAGTGTACCCCAGAAGGTTGCTTGGCAAGCTCAGAAGCAGCACCTGAAGATGGTACCCTTACCCATCACCCTAGAAAGGAAGCTTCCTCTAATATCCAAGGAGACGTCTTAGCAACACTTACTCCTAAAGGGAATGGCTCCACACAGCACATAATGGCCACCACAGCCCCCAGCACTGAAGAAGACACAGAACCGAAGGGAGAGGGACCGAACTCATCCTCCAGAGGCACTGGCCAATTGCCAGAAATTTCCCTAGTGCCTCCCCGGGAGCCAAGGACAGAGCTGCTGTGTGGAGAGAGTGACTGGCCTGGTGGTTTTGAGTCCCAAGAGAAAACAGATATAGATGACTTCTCTCCCCCAGGGTCTGCCACTAAGGCCCTTGCTGCCACTGGGCTGGGGACGGGGAGCTCAGATGTCCCAGAGGAGTCCCCCCCAAAACTTGAGACCATGTTCCCACAAGATCCAGTCCTAAGATCATCTGATAAAGAAAGAGGGGCAGTGGAGGTGCTACCTACATATTCAGTCAAGAACTTGGAGTCTCTCGGAGGACAACATCCTTCTAAAAGCAACTTGGGGGCTAAGCCTGGAGTTGGAGCAATGGCTGCCTCCCAGGAAAGCTGCCAGCAGAAGGTGGAAAAGCAGCTGCCACAGGCAGAACGGCCCTCAGACCCTCTAGATTTTGCCACAGCACCGGGAGATAGTGACCTCTGGAAGGAGACTCGAGGAGACACCAGAGATGTTCAAAGCCAACCACAGACAGGGACATCAGGACCTGGGCCCCAGCGAGTTGTCTGTGTGGCATCAGGTAACCAGCCGGATGGTAGCTTGCTTGGGAGTGCTAAGGCCCCTCCATTTCCTAGAACAGAGGAAACACATACAGCCTCCAGTCCCGCTGCACAGCCTGTTGCTTGGAATTCTGTCACCGTAGACAAGCCCAGCTTGTCCAAGGAGACAGATTCTGAGGCTAAGATGCCACTTTCTACAGATCTGGCCACAGAGCAGGTTGATATGGGGGTGGTGGAACTGAAGCCAGCATCAAATCTAGGAAGAACACCAGAAGAACAACCGGAAGGCAGCCTCCGAGGGGCCCTTGCCCCTTTCTTGAAGGGGCAAAATGATACAGTCCTAGAAGGGCTGTTGCTGCCAACTTTCTCCCATGGGGCTTCAAAGGAAAGTTCTAGAAAGTCAGTGGGATCAAGTGATGGTCCTAAGGCCCCCGAGAATACTGAAACCAGAGTTGTGGCTAGAGAAGAAAGCAGATCACTGGGAGACAACCCTAAGGGACAAGAAGCCATCAGCGTCCTTGATGGTATGGAGTCTGGGAATCACGGGGAAGAGAGGTCTCAAGCCTTTCACAGCAAGCTCCATCTGAAGTCTGACAAAGATGAAGTTGCAAAGCCACACAGTGACTCTCCCGACTTAGACTCAACACAGCCACCCAGACAGGAGGTTGCTGACCACAAGGATGGGCCCCTCTCTGGGTCAGCAGAGGCAGTGAGGCAGGTTGGTACTGAATCCCATATAACTGGCACATCCACCCCACTGCACGAACACCATGAGGAGGACCCCATCCTGTCCTCAGCATCGGCTGGAACTGCTGAGCACTCTCCTCCCCAAGAAGCCACCTGGGCAAGTTCAGGATCTCAGACCAAAAGCCCCAGCATGCTTCAGGGCAGTGGAGAATTGGGAACAACAGAGTCACATCCTGCTTTAGACTCTGAGAAATCAGGTTTCCTGTCTGCTCCAGCAGTGGAGGAGGAACCCAAAGTTGGGGAGGCGGAGAACATATTGGAAATAAAGAAGAGCCACTCACCCTTGCAGAGGCTGGAGAAGGTCGAACCTGGACAGGAAGTTCATACCAATGTGTCACCTCCCCTCAGTGGGAAGAACTCAGTAGTGGGTCATGGACACACTATGCTTGGTTTGGAAGTAGACTGTCAGGGAAAACTGTCCTGCCCAGAGGACAGCCTCCCACCATCTCCAAAGAACCCACTCCAGCCATCTAAACTGGACCCAGAAGCATCTGTCTTTGCTATTCTTTGTGAGAAGGCCCAGTCACCTAGAAACGCGCAAGGGGCTTGTCCAAGTGACCCAGGTCTGAAGAAGGAGGGTACAAATCCTTCCCCAATCCTAGTACCCACGGAAGGGGAGCCGTGCGTAGGTGCGAGCTTGCTCACTCATGAAGAAAAGGAGCAGGCTTCAGAACTTCCCCCCAAAGGCAGTCCTTGCAATACTCCAAGTTCAGCACCCAAGGATTCAGATCTGGAAAAGGCACCATCAGAGCAGTCAGAACCGCCAACCCCACTGGGACAGAAGCTGCCTGCATTAGGAGAAAATGAGCAAGGGGGCGTGGGCAGTGGTGGTCAGCCCTCGGAGATCCTGCATCCTGCAGAAGACACCGCTCTTACAGGAAACTTGGGTGGAAAAGAGAGTTGCTGTATCGGGCAGGGGCCGAGCAAGTCCCAACAGGAGCTGGGTGATACTTTGAAAGCAGGCAGCCAGCGTGAAGAAGCACGTTATGGGGACTCAGGTATTTCTGAAGCAAGTGATGGACTGCCCCTGCCTCAAGGCTTGGGTAAGACAGAGGTGGCAAGTAGAAACACAGTGGAGGCCCCACCTTGTCCACCTGACTCAGTAGCTCTCCTGGATACAGCACACTGCACTCCAGTCCCAGTGCCTACCAGAGTCACGCCCACCCAGGATGCCCTAGAGAGTGAGGCCCGTGATGAGAGTCAGGAAGAGTCGGCCCCACAGCTGGAAATGGAGCAGCTGGCCACCTTCGGTGCAGAAGCACAGAGGCCTCTTGGCAGTTTCCCCAGAGGGGCAGAGCAAGATGGTATCGGTGGATCTGTGGAGGCTAATGTTGATGCCCAGGAAGGAGACCCTGGGATGCAGCAGGCTTCCGAGGGACCATACGCGGCTCCGCATGGTGGCTTCTTTCAGACTGATCAGCGCCTCACGTCTGGGAAAGAAGGTTACACCTCCACCCTGACTGAGCTGTGCCAACTTGAACAGCTTGAGCCCCACTGTGGGGATTCCTTAGGGCCAGCTGGAGAATCAGATAGGATTCCCGGAAGTACAGTGGATGTTCTGGCACACGGCGCTGTTTCAGATCCACAGAGGCTCCTGCCTGCTCGACCACCTGAAGAGATTGTGCCTGGCGTCCCTTACCTGCATATCAATGGCACTGCCGGGGAGGATGCAGGAGATGGTAGCATGAGACCGGTTTCCTCTGAAGGCCCCAGAGCACCTCATGAACACTTCTGTCCCACAAAGGAGTTCCCACCTGCTTTGGAAAATGACACTCCTGGAAAGGTATCAGCTGTCTCCTTCACCACACTCTTGCAACCAGGAACTGCAGGCGGGGAACTCTCCTCAGCAGGGGCTGGTAGTGGTGGCCCTCAAGCTGGAACCGCTGAGGGACCGGTGAGTCTCATGCCCTACCTGGACAGGATGACATCCCTGGCCAAAAATGAGCAGATGACAGGAGAGCTGCATGTGACTGCAGCTCCAGAAGCAAATGCCAGGCCCTCTGAGGTTGCAGCACCCGCTGCCAGTGAGGATGCAGCAGGAGAGACAGGCGATCACGAGGAGAGTGCAGTAGAACTTACCCCAGATCTGAGGGTTGGTGCATCTGGTAGCGAGGGTGCAAGCTCCAAACAGACCAGCATAATTACGGGTCTTCCTGACTTCAGAGAGCACATCACCAAGATCTTTGAGCAGTCTGTGCTTGGAGCCCTGGCTGCCGATCGGCCCCATTGTTTACCTGGTGAAAAGGCAGGAGCATCAAGGCATTTTCTGGTCGAGGGACCCGGCATATCACCGAACCCAGAGAAGCTTCTAGATGGGGCTCAAGGAGTGGCTGCTGCCCATCTCTCTGTACCTCCTGCTGGACTCCAGGTGGAGAAGAAGCAAGAGTCGACCATGGAGGCTGAGATTTCTCATCTGCTTCCCCAGGATCCAGCATCTGAGAAGCTGGGGGTTCTGGCCAAGACAGCCTTGGAGGAGAACCTTCCAGGTGCCAGGGTTGAGGGGGAAGTGACCTGTGACCCATTGATGGTGACCAGGGAGAGGCTAGAAGGGACTGGGGAGTCTGACCAGGGAGCTCAGGCTCATTTGCAGCAGGGAAAAAGCAGGCAGGACTCAGCATTGGGCCTTCCCTCCTCTGCAGCTGTTCAGGGAGTACCAGCAGAAAGAGCTCCTGGCTTCCCTGTGGCTCCCCAGAGCCACACAGAAGAGGCTTCTGTTCGAGGGGACAGCAGTCCTTCTGGAAAAGAGAACTTTAAAACACTGGCCAGCGATAGTCAGCACAGAGGAGCTGGCACCAGGGCCCCTGTTCACACTGAGTGTTCAAGTAATCTACAAGGATCCACCAGTGCCCTGGAGGGCTCTTCTACTCATGGAAGTCTTTTGACTGTGCCTGAATCTAACAGTGAGCCGTGGATCCCTGCCACACCTGGGAGTGAAAGAAGCCCTAAAGCTGCTGTCAGTACTGCAGAAATGCAAAATGTGCTGGCCTACCAGGATACCCCCAAACCCCTGGCTGGAGAAGCGTTGGATACTCCTCCTGGGCCTAGCAAAATGGCGGGAGCCGCTGAGGCAGCAGAAGGTGACATCACACCAAGCACAGCTGAGACGTGGGCATGTGTGTCTGGTGACCTCCTTGAAACAGGTACTGCAAGGATACTTCCCGCTGTGGCAGGTGAGTCAGCACTGCCTGGGAGCTGTCAGGACCCAGGATGTGCCAACAGAACTCAAACAATGGAAGGCACAGCCACCCTTCAAGGGGACAGCCAGGCCAGATACCAGCAGGACCAGGAACAACTGGGCCCTCAGCTCCCTGCTTTGGTAGGGCACGGGAAGACGAATGTCTCTTCACCTCCAGAGCCCAATGGAAGCAAAGACGTGAAGCTGGACCTGTTAGCTCCAGAACTCTACACTGGCAGGTACTTAGATGCAATGCCCTAATAGGTTCAGATCCAATACTATCCTGACCCGGATGTCAGGGACTCTAACAGGAGGCTAGCTTCGTCTATGTCTGAAGGGTTAAGTGGCCCCGCTTACCCTTTCTGGATGTGCTGGGATTCTGAGAGGCAGGAGAGGGGAGGTTGGAGGCATGGGATCTATGTAGTTGACATGTCTTGTTCCTTTCTTATGTGCTTTAATTCTTCTAAAACCACTGGAAATGCGTGAAGCGTTGGTTGACTATGTGTGATTGGGTGATAGGCTTCAGGCAGTCATGTTCTCTGGAGTGCAGACACGGCTGCTTTTAAACGTGGAATTGTTTAGGTGAAGGGGCCCTGTGTGATTCAAAACAGCTCCCAGCCTATTGCTACCCAAGGATCTCTTCTCCCTGGGGATATTGGTATGGTGACCACTTAGTGTTTACTGGGCAATGTGCTTTTGAAAATAGGATTTGGGGAAGGGACAGCACTCTCCAGCTATCTGATCCTAGTAATCAATTTCTTTCCTCATCTCAGAAAGAGCCCAGGGCCCTGCTCAGCCACCGTATCTTCAGTTCCTGAGACATGTGCTTCGCAAGCCTTTTCAGCAGAGGCCAGAGAGTCAGGAGGACCAGAAAGGTCAGTGACCCATAGGCTTTGGCAGTCTATGGCACCTTCCTCAGAAGCCTTATTGATTGCACAAAGGACAGCAGTGTTTGTCTGTTTAAGTAGACATGTAATCCATGCTAGCCTCAAATTCAGTCAGAAGTCGAGGACGTCTTTGAATTCCTAATCCTCTGCCTCCACTGCCTGAGTGCTGGGCTTGTAGACATACACCACCATGCCAGGCTGAGAGCAGTTGTTTGTGTGTGAGCTATCATATGTGAGAGGCAGCCAGGGCTGGTGCGACACACGTGTAGTCCCAACATTTAGGAAGCTGAGGCAGGAGAATGATGAGTTGGGTCTGAGCTTCGTTTAAGATGCTGCCTCAGGTGTATGTGGGGAGATGGGGCAGATACCATTTCTCTGCCATGTGCACTTCAGTAGTGGGCGGTGACACAGGGCAGCATTGTTGCCCAAAGGGGTGTTTGCTTCCATGCCAAACAACTTCACTAAGCTACAGTTCACACAGCATATAATTCACTCATTTAAAGTCTAGATGCCCATACACACACACACACACACACAGCAAGAGAGAGAGAGAGAGAGAGAGAGAGAGAGAGAGAGAGAGAGAAAGAGAGAGAGAGAGAGAGAGAGCAAGTCTTAGTATGCTTAGAGATCTATGGTGAAGGCCATAATTAATTTCAGTACTCTGTCACACACACACCCCACATAACCCCTAGATGTCACACCCTAGTCCCCTAAAGCCTTGGCACAGACTCACTGATCTAGCTGATGCCTTTGGAGGCCAACACTGGCCAACACTGCTTTAATCTATGAGGCAAGAGCAGCTCATCACAGCGGAAGCCACACTACAGAGATCGTCAGATTAGGAGGGTGGATGACAGATGGAACCATGTCACTCAGACCTTATCCCCTGCTCTACCCCAAGTGAGTGAGTGTCACCTGTGGTCCTGCAGAAGCTGCTGCTTAAATTTATCCTTAGTGGATAGGGAGGCACTGTGGACATGACTTTGTGCATAAGCTTTGCTGAATACCTAGACCTTTGGTTGTTGTTGAAGCGCTGTGTGTGTGTGTATGTGTGTGTGTGTGTGTGTGGAGAGAGAGAGAGAGAGAGAGAGAGAGAGAGAGAGAGAGAGAGAGGGAGTGTGTCTTAAGAGTCTAAATTAGTACCTGTGCCATGCCTCCTACCAACAGCTGTGGGTGTTTTGCAAATTATTTGATTCATATTTTCACATGCTGGAAGAATGCATGGTCACCTGTTTTTCGAGTCTCAACACTTCCCCCAGCTGCCTCTGCTGCCCCACAAGGACAACTCCCATGACTCTGGGCCAGCACATGTGGTCTGACCCGCCCAAACAGATCTTCCACGAACATTTGCCTGCGGCACTCACTGGCATGGATCGCTTGCATTCCACCTTTAGGTATAGGAAAAATAACTGTAGCCAGAAAATCTCTGCTGCCCCATGACAAACAGTATCAACACCTTCCTTCTCTGCATCCAGAGGCATGTGATCGTCTTCCTGGGGAAGCTTGGGGCCAGACGTAGAGTAGTCCCGTAGATAGTTCATGGCTCACTGCTTTTCATTGCTTCAGAATTAAAAGCTGTATTTTCTAAGTAAATATTAGAAATTAGGGTTTCTTTTCTACCACATCTGTAAAGCATGGGAAAAAGAGAAGAAAAGAGAGAGCTGGGGAGTTGGCTCCACAGTTCGAGCCCATCCTGTTGCTCTTACACAGGACCTGAGTTCTGTTCCCAGAACACAACTGGAGAGGCATGTGTGGCTCACCCCTTGTAAACCCAGCTCTAAGAGCTCTAGCTCCCTCTGCTGGCCTCCACGCATACCTGCACTCATACACACATCCACACCCACACCATACTCAAGACACCCCACATATGCATAATTAGAAGTAAAAAGAAATCTTAGGAAAAATTATAATTGCTGGGCATTGGTAGCTCATGATTTTAATCCCAGCACTCAGGAGGGAAAGGCAGGCAAAGCTCCATGAGTTCGAGGCCAGCCTGGTCTATAGGGCAAGTTCCAGGACAGTTCAGACTACACAGAGAGGCCCTGTCTCAAAAATCACAGAAAAATAGAAAGAAAAAGAGGGGCTGGAGAGATGGCTCAGGGGTTAAGAGCACTAACTACTTTTCCAGAGGCCCTGAGTTCAATTCCCAGCATCTATAATAAAATCAGGTGTCCTCTTCTGGTGTGCAGGTATATGTGCAGGCAGAACACTGTATGCATAATAAAAAATTTTAAAAAGAAAAAAAAAGACAAAAGAATAATTATAATCACATTACTTGTTACTGTTATGTAAGGTTGTAGAATAATTTCACCTATTGAAATATTTAGGCTCCCCCCCCCCCATCTCATCAAAACTCTTTGCAGACCTAGGCCCTTGTAGTCAGCACAGGATGATCAATTCCAGTCTTCACAGCCATGAATCTCAGATGCTGTTGTCCTCCCATTAAAGACTTTTACATGCTCTGGACCTTTGTGATCCAATGTGGCAGCTGCCATCTACCATGTGATGTGTGAGTGTGTGTTTGTATGTGTGTGTGTGTGTGTATGTGTGTGCACGCGTGCACGCGCATGTTTAAGGTAGCACATATCATATGTTGATGATCTAATATTTTTAAAAGAGAGTGCAAAATATATCATTAATTGCTTTTATGCTGCTTATCTGTGAAATAATAATATCTAGAATTTGGGGGCATGTCAAAATATATTATCAAAATTAGTTTCATTTCTTTTTTTGCATCTTTTATGAGGCTCCCCAAATTTTAAAAGTCACATGTGTAGGAGGCCTGGAGAGAGATGGTTCAGTGGCTGAGAGCATTTGCTGCTCTTGTAGAGGACCCAGGTTTGACTCCTAGCACCCGCATGATGTCTTCCAGCTGACTGTCACTCCAGTTCCAGGGCATCTGGCACCCTCTTCTTACTTCTTTAAGCACACAGGCAGTGCACATACATAGATGCAGACAAAACACTCACACATACAAAATAAAATATTAAACTAGAGTGAAACAATTACATTTGTGGACTTCACATGCATGGAGTACATCCCTTTGCAGATCATTTGGCTCCCTGACTCTTTTTCTTTGGCCCTTGAAAGAAGACAGGATGGTAGAGAGTTGGCCTGATCTCTGCTTTGTTCTCTTGGGGGGAAGATCCCAATACAGCCCGCTATCAGCTGAAGCCCCCTGGAAAGAACTCTCCAGCCTGTCAAGGGGGTGTGGCTTTCGACACCTCTCCCTTAAAGAGAATTTTAGGGAAGACAGCATCTGAGTAAAAAGACCCTATAGGCTTAGGGGACAAGCAGAGGTCTCTGGAAGGACACGGACCAGCTCTGCCCAATAGAAATGTGTTACAAACTTAAAAGGTAATCTTAAATTTTCTAATAGCCACATTAAAAAACTAACCAGGGGATGCTTACCTTTCTATTTTATTGATATGCTGGATTCTGGTTTTGTTTTTGTTTTCTGGTTTTTCGAGACAGGGTTTCTCTGTAGCTTTGGAACCTGTCCTGGAACTAGCTCTTGTAAACCAGGCTGGCCTCAAACTCACAGAGATCCGCCTGCCTCTGCTTCCTGAGTGCTGGGATTAAAGGTGTGCACCACCACCACCCGGCTCTCTTGTTTTTTCATATTGAGTCTGTACTTAGTAGACGCTCAGAGAACGTCTCAATGGGGACCTGAAACTGTCCACACTCAGCAGCCACAGAGGGCCAGTGGCTGCGGTCTTGGATGCTCTTAGATGCCGTTCTAACAGTTTTCATGCTTGATCCAGAAGGCTGCACCTTTCACCATAACCCTAAAAGCCCCTGTCTCTCTGCCTAGCAAGCTCATGCCTATGGATCTACCACAAATGAGGAGGATGCTTCTTCCTGAAAAAGTGTGTACCTCAGGGAGTATATATGACCCTGACAAATTTCTGTAGGGGAAATAGGCATTGACTGGGGCAATAGGCATTGATTGGGGCAATAGGCATTGACTGGGGCAATAGGCATTGACTGGGGCAATAGGCATTGATTGGGGCAATAGGCATTGATTGGGGCAATAGGCATTGACTGGGGCAATAGGCATTGATTGGGGCAATAGGCATTGACTGGGGCAATAGGCATTTCATGTAAAAGTCCAAATGGGCAGCTGTCTGTGGGAGACAGTGAATGGATGCTGACAGAAGCTGTGTGCCAAAAGTCAAGGCCAAAGCTCTGAATCCACACCCTTCTCTGCTCCTCATGGCTTACACAGGAAACCTCAGTTTGTCTGTAGGATGGTAATGGCAGTAAGTGTACCTGCTTTGCCAGAGGGTTGAAGGAGCTCACTGGCTCAAGTGCCACACTGGTGTTCCCTGTGTGGGTTAAGCTCTTGCAGCTTTGTGACCGGCTTTTCTAGTAGGATGAGCTCAGCCACCAAGCATCTCTCTCCAGTGTGGAAATGATTCCTGGGATCTCCGTATATGTACCCGAGTTGAGGTTCCAATCTGCTAATTTCTGTTTTCCAGAAGTGAAAATTTTGCAAGCTAAAATATTTGGAAGGCAGCGGTGCTCACTACTATACCGTCAATACCATGCCATCCAAAAATACACCGCCACACACCACCCTAAAATATCATATGGGCTGAGAAAGACCCCTTTCTTACTCCCACCCAGAGCCCACAGATGTTGCTGACATAAGCTAATATTGAAATGAGTTTTCACTGGAATGCTTTATGTATCTTTGTTTTTGTGTGTGCCCCATTGTATTCCAGCATCAAAATAATGTTTCAAGATGCACATCCAGTCACACCTAAATTTCTACTCTCTTGTTGGTCGGTGGTAGAGAGCTGCTCCCATGGAATCTACTGAACTCAGAAATCTTGCTGACTTGGGATGGCAGCACCTGTCACCTGTCATCTTCAGTATCTTAGACAAATGCTCTTCCCTTCACCTACAGCCCTAGTCCTGCCCTCAGTGTCTTAGAAGTGACACTTTATGTTTTTAGTAATAAAAGGGTGAGCTGATAGCCTTATCTCCTACACTTATGTAGAAGTGGGTGCTACCTACCTACCTACATCTATCTATCTATCTATCTATCTATCTATCTATCTATCTATCTATCTATCATCTATCTATCTATCTATCATCTATCTATCTATCTATTACCTACCTACCTTCCAGTTTACAGTATCTGACTGGCTCTACTGGTGACAAGCCACAGGTAGCCTGTGGCTTTGCATCTCTTCACCCATTCTGAGAAGTCAGCTCAGATACATCATTTGCAGAATCTTTCTGTGCTTAGTGCAGTCCTGATATGAAGAGAAGTCATGGAGTCAAGACGTCCCATGTGGAGCACTGATTTTATCTCACCATTGTTAGATTATCTTGTGTTGGTGGAATAGCTTGGGTTTGGCATTTTGATTGTGAATGTTTAGGCAAGAGGCTCTGAGTAAGTCTTGGACACTGAATTTTTACTTAATGTAAGGGAGGTATCTTCAGTTCCACACGGGAAAACGGTTGACAAGGCATCTTGCCCAATTATTTGTGCATTTTCTTTTTGAGACAGGGTCTCATTGTGTAGCCCTGACTGACCTGTAACTGACACATAGACCCATATGTCCTTGAACTCACAGAGATCCACTTGTCTCAGGCTCCGGAGTGCTGGGACTAAAGGTGTGTGCCACCATGCCTGACTCAATTCCTAGTGTGTTTTAAAAGAATCCAAGCGTGTTCCCAGATGCTTAGGCCCTGCATAGACCGAGGCTAACCACAAAGGGCAGAGGGTTGAAAAGTTGACAGAAGAGGTAAGAGAGACGGCTGACTGCTGCCACGGAAGCCCTGGCAGGACCTAAAAGGTCACACCGGGCATTTGCTCTTCTTCCTCCCATACTATGTTCCCACATGGTCTCTGAGTCTTCCTTCTCTCTCCGTCCCTTCTAAAATTACCAGCGGTACAGTGACACCAGAGTTTAAGAATACAGTTAGAGGAGGCCACAGCTGTGCAAATTAAGGAAAAGGAAAACGGCTTCTCAGTACCGTTTGCTCAGCTGAGAGCAAGGACAACGGCGCACGCGTGCACACGCAGCCTCCTGGCTTTGATTTTATAGTAGTATCACGTTCTTCTAACCTGATGAACTGCTCGGAAGACAGACCCTACTCACGTCTCTGCTGTCAGCCTTAGAAGAGCTTCCTGACTTTGTACCCTTCCCCCATTTCCATAGCTCTAAGGTAGGGCAGTGAAAATCACACCTTTCTGGTTGGAGTGGGGGTGATCTTGGGACCAGGCCTGGTATGTAGCGGGAACTTTCTTACAAACGGCGGCTGCTGCTCCCCAGAAGGAAAGGGGCCCACAAGAGTAGAAACCGAATCTACGTGTAGTAGTCATAAGCCCCATTGCTGTCTGTCCAGTGGACCTCCACTCACCCCATTCTGCCCACAAGGAGTTCCCCCATGGACTTAGAACACAGATCAAAACGTCCTTAGGAAACCAAAGAGAATAGTCAGGATGGGTTGGTGTTACAGCAGCCCCTCAGTCACTGCAAACAGCCCTATAAAAGAGGCCAGAAGCCCTTTAACATGTAGCCTTCACGTTCTGAAGCTTTTGTGTTTCACGACTGAGACCGATTTCCTAAGAGATGAATGTGTCCTTTGAAAAGGTGCCAAGTTTCTTTATGAGGTGCCCAGTCTCCTCAGAGACTGGCTTCTGTCCGTGGGGGCTGTGGTGGGAACACAATTACCTTGACTAACAGCTGTTCCCTCTTGGTAGCCCCTCTGCTCTGGCATCTGCCCACACTCTTCCTGAACCCAGCTCCTCCACTGGAAAGGCCAGGGCTGGTCCCAGAGCAAGGTGGTCATTTTCCAAATTGCATGAGGCCAGGCTGACATAGCTCCTCTTACAGTCTTTCATTATCATCAACAGGGGAAGCTACACTCAGGCTGGAACTCCGGCCTGACTCAGGAGGAAGGTTGGGGAAATCAACATCTTACATACCACCTGGAGTAAAACTCGGCGAATTCTTGTCAGGCCTCGGATTAATAGAGGGGAAACTGAGGCTCCAAATAGGGAGAGCCTGTGGCATAGAGCTAGAACTGGCCTCTGGCCACTTTAGCACTTAATATGGTGTTTCTCCTGCATGCATGGGCTGCACTTACTCTTCCTGCTAATACCAGTCACCTTGACACCCCCTTCTAGACTTTCCAGAGAAGACTGCATGAGTAAGGTCAAGATTAGGACACACAGACATGGACATTGGCTGAGTTCAAATTCTAGGTCAGGTTCAAGCTCTGTTACCATAGGAACTGGTGTCACCCTTTCTGAACCTGTTTAGTAACTGTGCCACAAGGCCACACAGTGAGATCTGTGTTGTGGTTGGGATGAAGCAAGACACCGTGTCAATGACAGCTGATGCTAAGTTCTCTATGTCAAATCTATTCCTTTTATTTCTGTGCCTTCAAACCTAGCTTTGCCCCGCATGTCTTCTCAACCCACAGTGAGGTTCTGTTTTTTTTCTTTTTTTTTTTTTTTTTTTTTTTTTTTAAGAGAAAAAAATGGAGGCTCCAACAGGCAACCTGGTCAGAGCACTCGGACTAGAACCTTTCTTCTAGGAAAGTTCTTTACATCTCAAGAGAGTATTTTAAAATGCTGGCCATCAACCCAGTGGATTCTTGGGGAGGTGAGAGTTTTAGAATCAGCATGTCCATTGAAGACATCTGTAGTGATGGAATGTTCTACATCTCCCTACCCAATACAGTAGCCAAAAGCCTTGTGTGGTTTTGTGTCCTTGTAATGAGGCAAGTGTTGGGAGCTAGAGAGCTGACTCAGTGGCTAAGAGAACTTGCTGGGTTGGTTCCCTGCAGCCATGAGGTGGCTCACAACCACCTGTAACTCCAGTTCCATGGGATTTGACTCCTTCTTCTAGCTCCAGTGGGGTACCATGTATGGACGTAATGCTCATATATACACCCTGGCAAAACACTCATCCACACAAAATAGAAATAAATAAACCATCAACTAGAACTGAGGCTAGTGCTGGACAGTGGTGGCACATATCTTTAATTTAGTACTTGGGAGGCAGAGGCAGATAGATTCTCTGTGAATTCAGTCTACAAAATGAATTCCAGGACAGCCAGTTACACAGAGAAACCCTGTCTCAAAAAAAAAAAAAAAAAAAGAAAAAGAAAAAAAATTGAGGGTAGTGTCACTGAGGACCCAAATTGCTATCTTAGTTTAATGGGGCTGGAGGCTTCTGTCTGAGGAAGCCTGGAGTCCATTGTTTTGCAACAGCTATAAAAGAGCTCTGTCTTCACCACTGGAGCTAGAGTGGGTTCTGTGAGTGACGTTCTGGAACTTTCTAACACACCTGCTGGTGCTCAGGTATTAGATCCTTCTTCCTCACTACCCCCATCACTACTTCCCTCCTGTTGCCTAGTTCTGGGAGCTGTGAAGACCAGGGCCTCCTCATGCATGCTAGGCAGGTGACCTCCCTCTGAGCCACATCTTACCCTGGGGATGTGTGGCTATGAGGTACAGCCTGAGGTGTGTTTATGGTACTGCTGCCCAGTCATGCAGGCCAGCAGGAAGGGTCCTAGTGCACTCATCTAAGAAATATGCTGATCCCGTGATCTTGGCTTTGCTTGCTGACTACACACTTGGCCTACAGACCTGTTTGTCTTTGGATTGTCTGCATTGTAAGACAGCCCCAGGTCATTGGGGGCAGTTAGTGCACTCAGGAGGAATCTTCTCTGCCTACACATCTCCAGGTGGCTGCATCTGCCAGGGCTCTTCTTGGTGGTTCCTGGGGGAGCCAGGCAGCAGTGCTGACTTTGAGTTACTGTTTCTGTGTTGTTCTTGTCCTGAGAATCTGGAAGGGTCCAGAAAAGGCTTAAAAGGCCTGATGTGCAAGATCAATAGGACCCAGATCACTGAATCTTCATTTTGACTCTTGTTTCCTTTTTCCTCATTCTCTCCCCCTACATCCTCCCCATTCTTGCTCCTTTCCTCCCTCCTTCCTTCCTTACTTTTCTTCCTTCTCTTTCTCTCTGTCTGTCTCTCTCTTTCTCCCTTCCCTTTCTTCCCCTTCCTTCCTTCCTTCCTTCCTTCCTTCCTTCCTTCCTTCCTTCCTGACAGCTCTCATCCTCTCAGGACTCACTGTTTATCCTAGGCTATTCTCAAACTCATGGGACCTCCTGTTACCTCAACTATCCAAGTGCTTGCATTCCAAAAATGATCAGCCATGTCCTTTCTTTCTTAATGCTTCTTGGTTATCTGGTGTTAAATACTTTAGCAGTTCATTGAATTGCACATAGATGCTGAACACATTTTTCTGTTTGCAGAGAAGGTACTGGAATGGGTCTGGTTACTGCTTTGCTTAATCTCTCTCATTTTTTTAAGGTCAGTGTGAGAGGGTTGGGATAAAAATATCAGGAGATGGGTGCAGCCATCCTCTACAGAGGTGCATGGTGGCTTGGGTCAGCACTGGCTTCTTGGGCCAGATTCCCCATCTCTGAGGAGGACAGCCAGACACTGCAGGTGCTCCAGGTACCCGGGAAAGTGCAGGGGAAGGTCCAGGACATGAAGCTTTGGAGGATAGCAGGCTCAGAGGCAAGCTCAGCTCCCACACTCAGCTCCTAGCCCTCATGTTGGGAGGTATCAGGAATGCACCAAATTACAATGATTGTGCAGGTGAACAAGACTGGTTGTCTCTCTTGGTAAGAAAGGAGTGTCGAAATAGGAAGCAAGTGAGCAAGGCACAAAGCACACTGTCCAGTCAGCTCACAGCAAATGGTGACTAGCTATAACAGAGCAGAGGCCATCAACTCCTGCAGGCTATGTGGACAAGAACCCTGGGCTGTGAGCATCTGTGGACCGCAGCATTCCCAGAGCTGACTCAGCAGTTACCTAGTGAGTGTGCACCAGGGTGCATGCTGAGAACAAGAGGCCAGCGTCTGTCTCATCAGGGGAAGCACTGCGATGAGTGTTCACAGTACATTGGGCACAGGCTCCTCCCCTTAGAAGGATGTGGGATAGACAGTCAAACACATAGGCAAGGGTTGTAAGGGGCTGCTTGTTCATTTCCCGGCCACCCAGACTCCCAAAGTAATCACACAGAAACTGTATTATTTAAATTACTGCTTGGCCCATTAGCTCTAGCTTCTTATTTGCTAACTCTTACATCTAGAATTTAACCCATCTCCATTAATCTGTGCATCACCACGAGGTCGTGGCCTGTCAGCAAAGTTTTAGTGCGCCTGTCTCCAGTGGCTCCATGGCTTCTCTCTGACTCTACCTTCTTTCTCCCAGCATTCAGTTTAGTTTTCCCCACTTAACTAAGTTCTACCTTATCAATAGGCCAAGGCAGTCACTTTATTAACCAATGGTATAGACAGCATACAGAGGGGAAATTCCACATCAGGCAAGTTGTCTCACTGCATGTGGGTGGTGTATGTGGTTTGCTGGTGCCTAGCCTAGGGCTCAGCTGAGAAGTCAAGCTGCCCCTGGGAATCTGTCTGTTCCCCTGGTGCCCTCTAAAAGCAATAACATACCCTCTACTGTAGTGAGGAGCAGCGGGCTGTATTCCTGCCACCCAGCTCTCGGCCGCCTGGCTAGCTTATGCCCCGAAATAACAACATACAAACTGTATTCATTTAAACACTGCCTGGCCCATTAGTTTCAGCCTCTTATTAGCTAATTCTCACATATCTTGCTTTAACCCATATCTAATAATCTATGTAGCACCACTAGGTGGTGGCTTACCCAGAAGATTCTGGCGTATGTTCATCTTGGGCCAGAGCTTCATCACATCTGACCCAGAGAGGAGACTCATGGCGATTGCCCGAGGCATCTGCCTCACTCCCAGCATCCTGTTCTGTCTACTCCACCCACCTAAATCCTGCCCTATCAAAAAGCCAAGGCAGTTTCTTTATTAACCAATAAGAGTCCTCCATCACTCTACCTGCCTGAGCAGCAGGTTGACCTTCTGCACAGGTTGGGAAGCTGGATGTTAGGGTCCTTAGCTCTTGGACTAGCCATGGTAACGTGGACAGACAGTGGGTGTTGGCCTCTAGCCAAAAGGATATCCCACATCCATGTTTCTTTAGGAAATCGGGCTTGCGGGGCCTAGCTCTTCTTGATTACCAAGCACCCGATACTATATGACTCCCTAAGTGTCTGCTGAATAATTAAACGCCACCAGCTCTCTGGTAAATTTAAAGGCAGCCAGGTCTGCTGCTACCTCTTCAACCGTACACACGCTCTTAAGGCCGGTTTCCTCATCCAGAACCATGTGTAATACTTGCAGCCTTGGAGAACTACTATGGGGGTTGTATAAAAACAGACAAGCACTGGGGCTAGTGAGCTGGACCAGAGGGTAAAGGCACCTGCTGCCAAACCTACTCACCTGGACCTACGTGGTTCAAGGGAAGAATGACACCTGCAGACTGACCTGTGATCTTCACACATGCACACACACATTCACACACTCACACACACACTCTCTCTCACACACAAAATGAATAAAACAAAATGAAAAACAGCATGTATAAAAAGCCTATCAGAGTCCCTGTGTCAACTGCAATAAACACCTAAATATTAAGGGTTATTTTCATTGATAATATTCTTTTTATCGTCATCATCATTTGGATTGACGCTAATACTATCCAGGCACACAAACAAAGCTGTAAAGACTATTTTTACACAGTGGACACTGGGAACTTGCTGACGTTCACACGAGTCTGCTCTGCATTCCCTGGAATGTGCCAGTTCCCTTTCACTCCCCCACTCCTCCATCCTGCAGCCGCAACCCTCAGTGTTGCGATATTGTATTGGAGGCAAGGTCAAGTCTGCGGGCACTCACGGAGAAAGCATTCTCTTCCTTGTGGAAACCAGGGCTTTGGGGTTAACCTCTCACCAAGGGCGGCTGCAAAAGGCTACAAGCTAACATTAGTGGGTGAGCCAGGGCATGGCATTGGGAAGTGAGCCCTGAGAGCCTTAACTGTCTTGGCAGGATGTTCAGGGCTGCCAACCCACCGAGGCCTCCTAGAGAGGGGGATGTGGAAAGTATCTGGCCCTGCTGCCTGCTGGACACCTGGCAGATGATCAAGCAATGGGTAGTAAATACTCATGTCTGGAGCTGGCAGACAGGATTTGGGGGAGGGTGGGAATGCCAAGCCTGGGCTTGACTGCCTTACCAGGCCACCTATGGAGGAGATCTTGAGGATTCCTCTACTGTCTCCTGCATCTGGCAGTAAGGATGCTGGCCTTTGTAATGGAAACCACTCCGTGACTGGCTCAACCATTCACAGTAGAGCTAGAAGGATCTCCAGGGACCTTCAGCCTCCTCATTTTGCAGATAAGAGACCTGAAACCCAGAGAGGGTATGTAACTTCTCTAAGCCTTTCAGGGTACCACTGCTGTTGAACGTGGTTCGTTAGCTTCCGCCCTGCAGGCCTTGCAGCAAGCAAGCAGGCTGCCCCTCTGCAGCAGAAGGAGTACCCCCGGGGAGCATCTTAGAAGCTGGTATTCTAGACTGTTTTATGAACGGACTGGTAGTTTATCCAAGGTAATCTCGACCTTGGGTTGTTTCCAAGGAAGCTGCTCCTGCAGGTTCACTCTGGCCTTTTATAAACTAAGTAGGCTGGAGTCTCCATACCCGAGCAGCTGGCTCTCGACGGTGTCTAGGAGCTTTTGTGGGAGAGGGTTGACACGCATGCAGATTCTCTAATTTACAGTGACGTGGGGAATATGTGGAATGTTAACAGGGGAGGCGAATCTCGCTTAGAGCCCACCAGGGAAAAGATCTGCTGAAACCTGAGCTTCCTCTCCCGGGCTGCGAGTCGGCAAGCATCCCATTGAGGAAACCTCAGAGGACAGGACTGGCTGGCTCAAGTTTCCCTGTGAGCAGCGGGGCCATGGATCTCTCGCAGATACTGTGCTGTTTCTCAAAGGTCATTGCAGGGCTTGATTTGGTTTTGCCTGAAGATGAGAAATGCATCTGTGAGAAACCACCAAGCCCCACCCCAACCTGGAACCAGTGTTCACACCTATTAGTTTCATGCCAGTGGCTGGGACTCTGGACAAATGAGGTCTAGAAATGGCTCCAGATGGGGGAAAGTCTTTGCTTTTGGAAATTGTTTTTCCTTTGCATTTTTGTATGTGGGATCTAGGGATGATGCAAATAGGAAAACAAGCCACTGGGTTAGAGCCTATCCAAGGTCATGCAGGTCCTCTCTGCTAAGCCTCTCTAGAGCCCTTTGTTATAACCGTGTAGAGAAATGTGCAAACGCAGAGGTAGGCTCAGACTTGAAGACACTTAGAAGCAGCTCTAGCAGGTCTGAGATGCTGGCCAGAGCTACACACTTTCATCGAGTGTGTGTGTGTGTGTATTTAGAGAAAGAGAGACAGACATATACACAGATTGTGGTGTATGCATGTGGTGTAAATACATATGTGGAGGAAGGCACTGAGTGTCCTCTGTCACTCTACCCTATTCCTTTGAGTTAGCGTCTCTCTCTGACCCTGGAGCTCACAGCCAGCAAGCCCTAGAAATCTTCCTGTCTTTGCCTCCCACAGTGCTGGGGTTATAGATACATGTGTGCCTACTCCTGGCTTGTTACGAGGGTGCTGGGATGCACACTGGTCCTTACGGTTGTGCTGCAAGTGCTCTGAACCATCAAGCCATCTCTCCGTCTCTCTGCTCTCAGATTCTGCTGACCCTTCAGCCTGCCTTGCCTCTCCCCCTTCTCCTGGGTCTGATTTAAGACAGTTGAGGCTCCCACGCAGCCTGCCCATTTCTCCACCTACCCAGAAATCCCTTCAGTCCTTGTCCAAGTAGAGAGAGTCTTTTCTGCAGCTTGGCTCCATTTTGAAGGCAAGAACAAGGGTGCCCTGGTTAGTTGACTGGCATTTCATCCTCTGCCGAAGAGCTGGGTTGATCTGAGCTGGACAGATATGGGCTCACGTCTGTCGCTTAGTCACAGTAGGGCAGTTGTCTCTTACTCAGTCTCTTCTGGCCACTTTCCTCAGCTCTAAAATGGGTATAACATTGGTCCCTACCTTGTGAGGATTCAGTGTCATGGTGTATGGGAAGGGCTTGCTCGGGGCTGGCCCAAGCACAGGTTCTGGGGATATACATTAGTGTGGGAGAGTGAGCCTTGCAGGGGCAAGGGCCATGCTGGACCCCTAACCTTTAGTTCAATTAATTACAACCAACCCTCAACAGATGTTTTTAGGATGGCATGTCTCACCTAGCAGACACGGGTGTGTCTGGATCTTCCATCAAGAAGAAAATGGTTGGCCAAGCTAGTTCATCAGACAGCAAGGTCATTGCCACTAGAAGTTGTTCACTCGTTCATTATCTGACCATTCACATGGTGGGGGGCTTCCTACAGCTAAGGGCTTAGTCCGAGCCCTCTGGGCAAAGGCTCTCACCTTCAGCATTGCTGACATTTTGACTGGCTAACTGTGGCGAGAGGCTCTCTTAGGCATAGAAGGGTGGTCGCAGTATTAGATGTCAGTACCATCCCCCAAATCACGACAGGCAAAATGTTTCCAAAGGCGAGAGCAAACTGGGAAAGCCTGAAGACCCAAGTCTGATCCCCAGCTCCCATGTGAAAACACTTGTGATCCCAACACTGGAAAGGCAGAGAGAGTCTAATTAACACTGATTCCTAGAGCTAATTGGCCAGCCAACCTGGACTAATTGGTGATCTCCAGGCCCCAAAGCAAAATTGGCAGGATTGGAGAGATGGCCAAGTGGTTAAAACACTTAATATTCTTCTAGGGAACCTAAGTTCAGTTCCTAACACCCACATCAGGCGGCTCACAGTCACCTGTTTTAGGGATTTTTATTGCTGTGAAGAGACACCGCGATCACAGCAACTCTTAGAAATAAAAACATTTAACTGGGACTTGCTTACAGTTTTAGAGGTTTAGTTCATTATTACCATGGTAGGGAGCATGGCAGCATGCAGGCAGACATAGGACAGGAGAGAGAGCTGAGAGTCCTACATCTTGCAGGCAACAGGAAGTCAACTGAGACACTGAACAGTATTCTGAGCATAGGAAACCTCAGAGTCCGCCCCCACAGTGACACCTTTTTCCCAACAAGGCCATACCCACTCCAAAAAAGCCACACCTCCTAATGGCGCCACTCCCTATGAGATTATGGGGGCCAATTACATTCAAACTACCACAACCTCTAACTCCAGTTCTGAGAGGGTCTGCTGCCTCTGGCTTTCAAGGTCACCTGCACTCATGCACACATACCTACACACAGACACACATACATACACATATTAAAAATGATAAGAATATCCAGGCACTGATAGCACACGCTTTTAATCCCAGCACTTGGGAAGCAGAGGCAGGTGAATCTCTGAGTTCAAGACCAGCCTGGTCTGCAGAGCAAGCTCCTGGACAGCCAAGGCTACACAAAGAAACCTGTCTTGAAAAAAAAAATAATAATAAATTAAAAACATACAAAGCAAACAGCACTTGGGGAATGAGGAGACCTTTGGTCTCTACATGAACATACCTGTACATATGTGTGCATACCCCCCCAAAAGTCCCTTCAGAGCCACAGGTCAGGATTCTAATGCCTGAGACATGGCTCCTTAGATTAAGAGCCTCTCCTGAGAGCTTGTAGAACAGTGTTTCAGGCGCTACCTCAGGCCTGTTTAGTGGGCATCTGTATTTTAGCAACATACTCCATGACTTTTCACCCACAGAACACTGCTACTCATGTGCCACCCCTATCTTGGCTGCACATTGAGATATTCTCAGGAACTGTGAAAAATGTGGATGGCATAGCTCTATGATACAGTATTTGCCTAGCAAGCTCAAAGCCCTAGTGTCAATTCCCAACACACACACACACACACAAAGTCACCAAAACCCCAAGGGATGATGCTCACTTCCCAGCCCCAGGGTCTCAGCTTTAACTGACACAGTACAGCAGGATTTGGAAGACTTTAACTGTCTGAGCTACATCCGCCCAGTAGTCTTTAGACGTTTATCGTTTAGTTGAAGATGACAGGTACGCATTACCACTATGGAGAAGGCATTGGAACCTCCCTCACCTCAGTCCTGCCAGACCCGGAAGCACTGCCATCGCTGCTCCTCAGATGTTTTATTTTCCACCCTTGCCCTGATACCACGTGAATATACGATTCTGTTTCCTGGAGAAAGCCTTTTGCCTGCCAAGGCAGATAGGATGGCTTCTGCCTTCTATTTACTCAAGATATAGTTAAAGTTTAGACTGGGCCGAGTTCAAGAACAAGAGCACCTTGACCTTGTGGGTCAACACCTTGGTGCTATACGCATGTTGGAGCAATATAGGTCTGAAGCGTGTGGGGTGCACTTCACGGGTCTACGAGGAAAACCCGGTGACCACACCTAGAACTTTTGGACAGGAAGCTGCCTTCGAGGGTGTCGCTCCTTGTGTACTTTGGGTTCAAGGCTGATATTTCATCTTAACATGGGTGGAGGCAATGGCTAAATGTCTTAGAAGGCCTGAGGAAATATGTCTTTCTGCCCTACAACCGTTTCTGGGTAGCAGTTGAAGAATGTGTCTTACGACTTAACAACACTGCACGGACTGTGAGGAGTTAGCTCACAGAGATTCTTTCTAGGGAAAATAATAAAAAGTTCTGATGGAGGACTTTCATTGGTTAATTAAGACAGTTTCCGTGTAGTTATTTTGGGTAAAGCTAGCCGGGTGGCGGGACACAGCCCCGCCACTCCATCAACAAAGTTCCTTCAAGCTCACCATTGAGATGGATGTTGTTGTCGTGAGTGTGAGGGCTGAGCCCTTATGGCACGAGGCAGAGCACGCTGGTGCTGGGTGTGCTCTGATGTCCTCTCCAGGTTTGCAGAATATACAGAAAACTTACAAAAGTCCTTCATTCCTGTGGGCTGCGGAGGAATTTGGGCTCTGCAGACACCCAGTCTTGTCATGTCATCCCCCTAAGCCTGGGTCCTCCCGTGCCAAGTAGGGGTTATGGCCGGGCCTACCACAAGGTTCACTGTGAGGATTAAAGGAAGAAAAAAGTGGCCCAGCGACCCCCACAGAGCGCTGGCCAGGCATCAGTGCTCACAGAGCTCACCTGGGGTCAGGGCCCGGAAGACATCTCAGTCAGTGGCGCTCTGGCAGTGTAGGCATGAAGACCTAAGTTGGAACCTCCATTACTCATGTGGAAGTCAGACAAGGTGGGATAACCCTGGTACTGGTGGGTGGAGACAGGTCAATCCCTGAAGGTGGCTAGCCAGCCATTCTAGCAAAATCCATGAAGTTCAAGTCCAGTGAGAGACCCTGACTCAGAAAACGAGGTAGAGAGTGACTAAGGAAGATGCTTGAACTTCTGACCTCCACATACGTAAGTGCACATACACACATGCGCACAAGCACACACACACAAGCTTAACGTGATATACAGTGCACTTTTGAAGGGAGAAAAGGTGTGCTTTGGTTCCATCGTGGTGGGGCATACATAACAGCAGGCAGAGAAGGCCCGGCAGCAGGAGCAGGAGACTGGCTTGTCACACTTAGGAAACAGAGGGTGAACAGGAAGTGGGGCCCAGCTATGAAGCCTCCCATTCTCAATGACTGACTTCCTCCAGTGGAGCTGCATCTCCTGAAGATCAAGCCTGTCCAGATGGTCCCTCCCAGCCTTTGAGGCTTCAGTCTGGGATTGTCGGGCTCCGTACTTTCAGGCCTCCAGCGAGGGAGTAGGATTATAGTGAAAATGCATGACGGAGCAAAGCTGCTCGCTTCACGGTGAAGGAGCAGCTTGCTTGTTAGAAACGGCGCGGCAGAGGGTGGGTGGACAGCTGGTGCTGGTGACGCCTGGCCCTGAAAGGCTCTCACCCCTTCACAATGTAACATGCATTCAGTTTGCCTGTCTGAGCTGCCAAAATCTTAAGGGTTCCAGCACTGCTCAAAACCTATGTTCAAAGTCTCCTTTAAGACCCAAGCTGTAAGCAGTGGTTTCAAAAACTTTTCGACTTCATGGTTATTGGTGGCCGTATCACTGCCCTATTTCTTGATTCCTGTGTTGATCAGTTCCTGTTGGTGTGGAACGCACAGTTCCAGAGAGCGAGGCCACGATGGTGGGAAGGTACGGCGGCAGGCAGCAGGAGCCGGAAACTGACTCTTCACATTTTTTTCTGTACACAGGGAGCAGAGAAAGCCAAACACCATTTCAAAAATAAGGACTTCTATTATGTTTTTCGTTTTCTTTAACTGATTATTAGTGGGGAGAGCTCTGAGAAAGTCTTCAGGTAACACCAGTCAGTTATCCGAAACTCAGCCCATGTCTTCCCTCTTCTGGAAAATCTCCCCATACCCAACACTGGGTTAAAGATTCTTTTTCAGTCTGTGTTGGGTGGCAGCCATCCTCTCCTGGAGGGAGGATTGAGCACAGAGGCCTCCACGCATATAACTTCAATCCTAGTGCTTTTCAGGCCCCAGAGTGTTACACCTAGCCCGCTATGCGCCACGAGGAAAGAGAGAGACAACTCTTACGGTTTCCAAAGGTTTAGTAAATGGCCACCTAAGCAGGGTTGCAGGGCAGGGACTTGGGAGACTTTTTCCTCCTGACAGCCCCAAGCAGGGGCAAAAGTGGGGCTCATAAGCATAAATTCACAAACATTTGTTGCCAAGTTACAGTTACAATTTTCACCAATCAGAAATCAAAGATGAGGGACCTTCCTTGAGGGCCCCATCATTGTCAACTGACATACAATGCAAGCCTTTCTGTCCAGCCAATAAGATTCATTTGTTCCTTCTGATGTTAGGAACAGCCATAACGTTGCTAGAGAGGGCTAAAGATGCATAACGACTCTTTCTACGGTTTAGGGAGGAGGGTGATCAGCCATTGGAGAGTTCTCAGACTCCCTAGGGCTTGGGGACCTGAACTTTATTTCACCCTGCTGGTAAAATGGAGTCTGAAGTCAAAATGACAGTACTCGGGCCAAGGTGCTTTTGCCTGTTCCTCTCACAAAGGATAGTGAGGCTCCATCAGAGCTCCTTTGGTGGAGCAGAGCTTATGATAGCTGGCATGTCTGTATGCCCAACTCTGAGGCCTGTGAGTCTCTGAAAATAATGTGCTGAAACTTTGGGTCCCTGTGCCTAAATGTTCCTTTGTGTCCATTAGCATATCAAAAAGATAGACTTCACCATGAACACTCAGCCTTCTAGCCTGGAGTGAGTGTGTTCTTTGTCTAGGGAGGCTTGGCCTCTGTCCTGCATTGTGTCTTTCCTGTCAGTTATAGCTGGCCTTCCATGTTTGCTGATGTAGTCCTCGTTACAAAGATTTCTCTGCGTATAAAACTGTGGCGTTGCTATCTCAGGAGTACAGTAACCAATGAGGGGCCCTTGGTCCAATGGGAAGAAGCAAGTCCTTGGGTAGAGTGGAAATTCTTCGTTGTTCACAGGGCAAAGCCGGGCACTGATGCCCGTTGGTATTCCGGGTATCACACTCCTGCTTCCTGTCTTTCCACTTGGGATGGAGCTTGTCTTCCCAGGCAGGGTCCTGTCTTTGACATCTTTAGGTCCGCACGGGCACTTGGGGTGGTGACTGCAGATATTCAGTGATTTCATCGGTTCATGGTGACGTCTCTGTTGCCCTAGTCCGAGTGCAGTTTTCCAGCCTGCCTCCCGTCTGCGTCCTCTGTCCACCAGATTTGTCCCCTCTCTGCACTGTTGCCACAGCAGGGTATTAACAGAAGCCGTGAACAGAACAAAACCTCCTTGGTAGACAGGACCGGGCCTTGTATTTCAGAAGACTCCACCCCCTCTCAGTCTGTCTCCCTCTTGCATTTAGAAGCACCTCTGCGGTTTAACTGGGTTCACTGGGACACCCAGATTACCTAAATGAATCTCCTTATTGTAAGGTCAGATGATTAGCAGTTTAATTCCACCTGCCAAAAGTAACTCAGGAGAGGAGGGGTTTGTTTTAGTTGACAGTTCCGGGTCACGCTCCATCGTGGGGTGACGCTAAGGCCGAAAACTTCAAGGAGCTAGTCACGCCACAGCCACAATAGGGGTGGGGAGGGGGAGGAAACATATGCGGCCTGTTTGGGCAGTACTCAGCAAGCCACCCTACTTTTAACAGTCCAGTACCGAAAACAAGGAAATGGTGCCACCTGCGGCAGCCTGGATCTTTTTACACAAATTAACTGTCAAGATAATCCCCCCATATACATGCCCACAGGCCAACCTGAGCTAGGTAATTTCTGGGTTGAGGCGCTTCCTAGGTGATTTCAGGTCCTGTCAGGTGGACAGTTAGAACTAGCCAGCACATCCTGGTTCACGGAATATAGTCACAGACTGGGGTGGGGAACGGGACTAGGATAGGGACATCCTTGGCAGGGTGGGGGGTTGGGAGGTGGGGGCATGGATAGCAGAGGAACTTTCCTCTACTATGAAGCAGCAGAAACTTGAACTAGGATCCTTCACAAATAGCTGATGGCGCATTTAAGCAAATCAGTAGATTGGGGTCCTAGTTTGTGAAATGAGCACAATAATACAATACCAGCTGGGCGATGGTGGCACACACCTTTAATTCCAGCACTCAGGAGGCCGAGGCAGGTAGATCTCTGTGAGTCTGGTGCACACACTGAGTTCCAGGACAGCCAAGACTACACAGAGAAACCCTGTCTCAAAAAACAAACAAACAAACAAACCGGTACTAATACACCCACAACAAGGGAGTGAACCGAGAATCTATTAAATAGTCCTCAAAATGTGACTCTTAGAAGTAGTGCTTTGTTTGTTTGTTTGGTTGGTTGGTTTTTTTGTGTAGCTTTGGGTTCTTCTGTGTAGCTTTGTGCCTGTCCTGGAACTCGCTGGTCTCAAACAGAGATCCACCTGCCTCTGCCTCCCAAGTACTGGGATTAAAGGCATGTGCCACCACTGCCTGGCCAGTAGTAGTAGTATTTTTTAAAATACAGAAAATATTTTTGTGGCTGCAAAGTCTACAAATCCAACTAGGGAATTCTCACCTGGGTGCTCCATCCCAGGGCATCTGTTTCTTTAAGGGGAGGAAAGGAAGTGTTGAGTCACAGCGAGTCTTCTGCCCTTTGGTCCCTGCATCTATAAAATAGAGCAATGGTTCCTTTGACACAAACCTTAAAATAGGAAGCCTAACACCCACGTACAGCCACATTCTCTTGTAAGTGGGGTCTAAAGGCAGTCATTTCCAGAGAAAAGGTATGGTGTGGGCAGGGAAGTACCACTTCTGTGTGTAAAGGGGATGCGAGCGAAAGAGTTCGTTTCAGACTCTAAAAGGAAAAACAAAACAACAAAAAAGCAAGTAGAAACGTACACAGTCCCTAGAAATAAGCCTGCTTTTGAAGCTGCAACAGCCAACGAGCAGGCAGGACAGCAGCTGTACAAGGTTTACTGAAAGTTTCTGTGGCTAAGCATCCGGAAGGCAGGCAGAAGACAGGCCAGAGTGTGGTTCCAGGTAGTGTCTCCACCCCACCCACTTCCAACTTCTTGCTAAGGTTTCTCCCGCTAGCAGGCAGGAACCAACCCCGCCCCAGCTCTGGACTCCAGTCCTTCCTTCACACAGGGTAAAGAGCCGTGGAAAAAAGACTAACAGTAACAAGTTGTTGTGACTCAAAACCTCCTGGAAGAAGTCGGCAGGGCGTTCGGGAGCGGGCCTGTCCCTGGGTCCCTTGCCTGCCGGTGCGCTTCGGGCGGGTCCCTGGGTGCGTGTGGGCGCGCCGGGCAGCACATTCCTGGCCGGGGAGGAGAGCGCGCCGGGCGCCCCTGCGAGCAGCTGGCTGCGCTGGCCCCGAGCGCTCGGAGCTGGGGGAGGAGCCTGGCCCGGTCGCGGGCGCTCTCCCAGTCATTGGCCTTTTGTGCTGCAACTTTTCCCGAGCCCTTCGGGGAGCCTGCGCCCGCCCCGGGCCGTTGCCCCGGGAAAGTTTGCGTTTCCTGGGTTCACCCGGTGGGGACCACGCCAGGCTCGGAGGACTCAGCCTGTCTCGGGGACTCTTTGGCAGTTGCGTCCCCGGAGGAAGGCAGCTACGCGAGGGCCAGCCCCGATAGTCCGGGTAAGTGCGCAGTGGCCCCGGCGGGCGCACGTGGGGTCAGGGAGGAGACAGACGACCCTAGGACCTTGGCCGACAGACAAAGCCGTGCTGGAAGGGGCTGCGAAGCTCCTTTCAGCTTTCCTAAGGGACTCGTGTAGGAGCTGAAAGTAGCAAAGTACACATTGTGTTCCCTGCCGGCTGAGGCGTGTGTCTGTCAGGGAACTAGCGGGACCCAAGCGTCAGTCCCAGAGGTTGGTTCCCCTGAGTGGGCCACCAGGAGTCAACGTCTGTGGGCGGAGTATTGGGGTCCTCCAGGTTTGGGGCGGGGGTGGGGTGTCCTTGTCCAGGGGCTGCCTCTATGCCGTCTCCGCTGGCCTCTTTTTCCTATTCGTGTTGGCCACACCGGGTCTCTTGGGGGCACCTTTGGCAGCCACTTAGATGCGTGTGTATGAGTCTTAAAGATCTGCACAGGATTTCCTCCGAGTTTGAGACTTTTAAATTCTCGAACAGTTACGTCAGCACAGCCGAGTGCACTTCTGGGCTCCAGCGCGGCACGTGACCCAGCCTCGCTTCCCCCTAGGCGTCCTTTGGCTCAGCTGGGCTGCCACAGGGTTCTCAGACTTTGCGTGTCCTGCACACGCAGCCTCAGGAGTGTTGTGATTGTCGCGGAACACCCCTCTGTTTGCCTGCTGTTCTCCTAACTTTGTCCAGCGTTGGTCTTTTCTTAAAAAATCGGCGACGGGGCACTGCTGTCTTCTGGGGTCAGATACAGAGACAGAAGTTTGTGGTAGCTGGTTGAAACAGAACTGAAACATTATGGGAGGTGGTAGAAGCCTACTGAAGAGGAGAGAGGGGAGGGGCTTGCTGAATGGGCTTACATGTGCACCTGTGACCACCCCAGGTCCCCACCGAACAGCACATGGAAAACTGAGGGTCCCAGGGTAGACTGCTGCCTGTTTTAGCCCAGGGAAAAGTACAGTTCTCTTAGGAAGCAGAGAGGACTCCCCCATTCATTTCTCTGATCTCCTTGTGGAGGCCAAGTTTCAAATGTACGTTCTTTCATAGGAAGCAATGACTTTGACATCCATTCAGAACCGCATGTAGCTGTCAGAGGTGAGTCTTCTCTCATGCTTTTAGGCTGACAGTTGGAAATTAGAAGGGAGACTAGGGCTGGGCTGGGCTGGGCAGGGCAGTGAGTGGAAGGATTCCCATGGGTCTCCTCTTCACAAACCCAGCCCTGTCCTAGGCATTTCCCTGTAAGGAAACTTGGAGCAGGAAATAGGCCAGCAGCTGCCCCCTTATACAGTCACCAGAGTGGATTCGGTCTCCAGGCCTCCTCCTCCTCCTCCTTCGGCTCTCTCTCAGATGTTAGGTCCCGAGTTGAGTGCATTGCTGTGTGCCTCTAATCACAGCTATTTGGGATGGCGTGTTGGATGTCGGCCGGCAAGGCATAACAAGACTCGTCTTAAAAAGAACTCTGAGGTTAGCTCAAGCGTCAGACTAGGTCTGTGGAATACGGCCTGCGTGTATTCCAGTCATTCATATACAGGCATTTTTTTGCTTATGGGAGTCTGCAGGGCAAATGTTGGGCCCCTGTGAGACCTAGACAGAATTGGTCCACCTCATCCCCGTCTCTGGTGCTTGAATGCTTGGACTATTTAAACTGGAAGGAAGCTTGAAGGTCAAGGTTTCCCTGTAACAGTTTTGAAAAAGAATTGTCAAAGGAGTCCAGGATCTTATTTAGGGTCACACTTCAAAGTGGGGTTCCAGTGCAAGACCCCAGACACCTGACCTGGTGCTATTGGTGCTAGGCCCCGCAGGCAGCCTCACTGGTTTTATTTGGTATTGCATTGGTGTTATTTGTTTGTTGTTTCCATGGAGACAGACTCCGAATGAGGAAAGACACATCCAGTTTACAGAACCACTCCAATAAAGTGACAGGGCCCTGGGTGGTTGATGGCAGTTGAATTATTAAATAAGATGCTAATTTGGCCTTCAAGACTCCAAGGGTGTGTATATTGGGGTGGGGTGGCAAGCGTATCTGTATCTGATGGGCAGACTTTGGTTGAGGCTGGAGCTCCCTGGAAGGGATATCTAGCAACACAGAAGGCTATAACTGGTTGCCTTGGTGACTGAGTGCACTGCAGGCATCTGGTGGGTGAGAGTCGGGGGCCTGCACAACCTGGAATTGCTACTCAGAGTACCAGTAGTGATCTACATAGAGGGCTCTGCCGAGGTCACAGGAATTCGAGAGAGAATCTTTAGGAGGGTGAGGAAAGGAGCCTACGGTTGCCAGGCTTCAAGTCATAGGTGCAGACGAGGGCAGCCTGCAAGGAGAGCTTGGTGGAGAGCATTTGCATGCGGATGTACACCTGATTGTGTGTGTTTCCTGGGATTTGGTCCTTGGATGGTTGGGGCTGGTCTGGCAGACTCTTGTTCATGCGCACTGATTATCAGAAGGTTTGAGAAGCCGGCAGCACCAATGGTTGAGGCTGTCTAGTGGAGCACACCTAAGAAAGAGAAGGCTTCAGGGCCAGATCCCCTGATCTCTCCCATTGAGATCCAGGTCTGTGAAATCCAACTGGGTGATAGAGATTTTTCTGCCTCTGCCCCATTGAGGCCACAGCCCTTGGTTTACAACCTTAATAATCACTACCACAGCAACTCCCTGGGATGACAAAACTATCCCACAGATTATGAAATCATTTGAGAGAAATGAGAGGCGTGAAAACAAAGACCCAGGGAAACAAAAGTTTGCAAGGCAAAGCCTCTAAAAATATAATTATGACCTCAAGAAAATACAGCGATTGACTGCGGCGGAGGTTCCACTCCAGATATGGGGACACTCAGCACCGCCCCCCTCTCTGCCATTCCTGTGTACTGTGTAATAGGGTTTCAGCTTCTCGTTTAACTAATGGATTCAGGACTGCCAGTTAAGAGAGAGCAATGTTCCCAAGACTTGTTACCCCTGGGCTGGAGAGGGGCAGTATAGAGAATGCTTAGGATTTAGAGACCTAGACCCAATCTTATGAGCCCCGTCTCTCCTCTTACAAGCTGTGTGACCTTGAAGGGGTCATGAACCATCTAGGAGTCTTTTTTCTTCTCTTTAATTAATGGTAGGGATAGTGTGAAGTAGGCCCCTCTGCTTCACAGAGCTGTGGATGCTGGTGAAGCCACGTATGTGAAGATACTGGCAAACTGTAGAGTGCTTTGTAAAGGGACAGCCATTTGTGTTAGTATTTTTACCTTATAGTTAAAGGTGCCTGTTTATTGGAGGTAGATTTCCTGGTGTCTCCTGTACTCTGTGTTCCTTCTTCTTCTTCTTCTTCTTCTTCTTCTTCTTCTTCTTCTTCTTCTTCTTCTTCTTCTTGTTATTATTATTATTATTATTATTATTATTATTATTTATTACTGAAAAATGTAAGCAAGGGGTGTAACTGAAGGTTTCTCTCCTGCCTGCCTGTTCCTGAATAATCACTTTGAGGCTTACTATTAATTACAACTGTTAGGCCTATTAGCGCAGGCTTATTCTTAACTAGCTCTTACAACTAAATTAACCCATTTCTATTCATCTGTGTATTGCCACATGGCCGTGGCATTACCTCACATCTTGCTTCTCCCGGCGGTTGCTGGCATCTCTCTGACTCTGTCCTCTTTTTTCCTATCTCTCTGCTTGGATTTTCTGCCTAGCTATAGACCAGATCAGCTTCTTTATTAACCAATGGTAATAAAACACATTCACAGCATACAGAGAGCCATCCCACATCAAAGGGGCTACACACATTAGAAGCTACTAACTAACCTTACTATCTAGGCCCAAATTATGGGGACTCCCTTATGGTTTCCCTGGATCTGGCACAAGTAAAGGATGTGTAACCTGATTCTGCTCACGGAGGGCAAATCTAGGCAGAAGGAGCTGGGAAGAGAAAGCCATTGCTCCCCTGGCTCACATCTCTGCTGAATTCAGCTCCATCATTCCTCTCATTTGGGGTCTTGTCCAGTCCATACTAAATCCCCCAAGGTCTATGAGCCATTTCTGTGTCTGTGCCATTTAGACTTAAAAGCACCCATTCACCATTCTTGCATTTAAAGCCCTTGAGGGCCTGGGGGCGTCAATCATACCTGTTCCTGGGGAGCACACAGTAAGAAGATCTGTCTGGTTAGCTCAGTCGCATCTTCTCCCTGCTTCCTGGTAATGTGCACACAGCCCTTCCTTAGCCCCAGGCTTCCTGTGGCTTTTGGTGTCCAGCTCCCTTTTTCCCCATGCTAGCTCTTCCACCTTGACTGAACTGTGTTCATCCCTGAGGTTTCCTGACCAAGGAGTGTTTCTAGACAAACCTGCTCATGTTCCCAGAACCCTAAGTCGGGTCTGGTTCTGGGAGGTCCTGCTGGCTCTGGGGAGACTACTATGTTCTGAGGGGCGGGGCAGAGTTCAGTTTTGGAAGAGATGATTGCTTGTCCTTGAAGGGCCATTTCAGTTCATCATGGGGTTATTGTCTTATAGGCTCACTGTTCCTGGCATTTGGAAAATGTCGTATGTCTTTCTTGGTGTCTTCAGCCCTGAAACAGGCCAGGAAAGGGTCAGTAAACTTAGGACCAATCAGCTTTGTATTAGTAATTTTCAGACAAGTGCCCCTTAAGTGAGTAGTTGTTTACCTGCAGAGTTGAACAGGAATCTGATCCAGAGGTTACAGCAGCCAAGATAGACAGCTGTAGGCCCAAGCGAAAAGTCAGGACTTTTAGCCGAAGCTGCTTCTAAGTCTCCGTTCCCCTTCCATTTCCCAGGTTGTCCTGTGGTCTTCCATGTCTCAAAGTCTGTCTCCTTGAGGTCTGAAAAGACCCTGCCTCATTTTTCTCTGTGTTCATCAGAGCTGTGTAGAACCTTTCTCTAGAAATTCCTCACTGGCTCAGGGACTAGATCCACTTCCCTCTTGACTTGTGAGAGGGAAGGATTTACTTCAGTCAAGAACTCAGCCTTCTTGTGTGACAGAAAATACTGAGTAATTTTACTGCTTGTGTGGTTTTAGAACCAGAGAAAAATCTGTGATTCTGATACATTTTTATTTTGGTGTTAATTTCAAAGTTGTCTCCCGTCTGCATAAACATACTGGAGGCCTCTGCCCCGCGTTCAGCTCATTGCTTATGGGTTGAATGCCTGTTCTCAGTTCAACATGTTAGAGGATGTTGGTTCTGGCCTGAATAAAGTGGAGGCCAGAAAGAGCCAGAGCAGACAGTTATGAGCATCATCTTGCTTGGGCCACTTCCCTGTAACCATATGATATTTATAACCCAATCCTGCCTCCTGATGACCCATGGTAAGGAGAGTGCCATCCCTTACTTGGGGATTTTATTGCATAGACCAGGCTAACCTGGAACTCAGTATGTAGCCCTGTAGTCCCGGCTGGCCTCTGACTCACCGTCTTCCTGTTTCTAACTTCCTAATGCTAAGGTTACTGGTGTGAGTTCCCACACCTGGCTAACCTATGTTTTTAAACCGCGCTTAAACAAATCACTTGTCGTAAAGTTTTGCATCTTAACTATACAGCTAAGTGTTCAGCTCAACAGTGTTGATGTAGTGATATTGCTGTGTGGTCAGATCCCCAGTACTCACCATATCAGTCGAATCAGTCTCTGTCTCTGTCTCTGTCTCTCTCTCTCTCTCTCTCCCTCTCTCTCTCTCTCTCTCTCTCTCTCTCTGTTAGACAGTCATGTCTAACACTACATGGTAGCCACCATTCTATTTTTGCGTCTATCAATTTTAATGTTTTTGTTGTTATTTTTTTTTCCTTTTTTTTTGAGATAGCGTCAAGTAGCTCAGGCTGGCCTCTAACCTCTAACTCGCTGTGTGGCAGAGGATGACTGAGGGGCTAGGACGAGCCTGGATCCTGCTGCCTATGCGAGCTAGGCAGCCACTCTCGCAGCTCAGTGCCCTTTCATGATTTTTCAGGTAATGCATTTCATCCTTAGGTTACAGCTTCAGAAACAGGGTCATGATAGTTTAATGAGCTTGCTTAAGATTACGATTGGCTAGTAAATAGTCCAGCTGGGTCAGAGCTTTACTCTGGGCTCCACTTGAGGTCCTTGCCAACTCTACCCAATTCCCAGCGACTCCTCCATTGTCTGAATTCTGTGCTGTATTCTTGGAGAAGCAATGCACCTGTGTACTTGGTGCTGTGGGACAGCAGCCCCCAGCGGCGGGGGTGGGGTGGGGGGTGGGGATCCTAACTTGAAGGACCTGCAGGTGCTAAATGAGCCTTGGCTCTGTGCTGTGCTTCTTTGATTAGGGAACAACTGTCATTATCCGCCTGACCTAGAAGGGTTTGTGTCTTAGTCTTTTGAGAAACATGGCGGCTGTTCTCTGCCCGTCCTGAGAATATCTCCTCCCCTGAGCTCCTCGTGAAACCCAGACCTGAGTTTATTAACTAGGAAGGTATGGGAACAAAAACAGCTTGGTTTGGAGGGATGGTTAAGTTGTAGATTCGAAAGCTTCCTGCCTTCTGCTCTCCTGCCTTCCTTTTCAGGGTCTCCTGGATGGCCAAAGGCTGGGGTCAGCAGGTCACACTCTATCTCCCATTCTTAGTCCTCACCCTTGAGGTTGCTCCAAAATGAGGACCTGCTCCCCTGTCATTTTTCAGCCCAACCAGGGGGCTGTCCCTCTAGAGCTTTGGGTTTCTGATCAGCTCTCTTTGGATTAGGTGGGATCCGTAAGACCAAACAGCCCAAATCTTCATATTGTTGGATGATGCCTGGGGCCCTGGAGAGGAAGGCCTCCATGGCTCAGACTTCCTGGAGGTAGCTCCCCATTGGCCCTTCTGCACTTCCTGTTACTAGATGCTGCCGAGACCACCATAACCTGCATGGGATCTGAGATCTCAGGCCTGGAGCTGGAACAGCTCGGATGGAATGTTCTGTCGAGTGTCTAGGGTGGAGGGATACCTTAGTTCATTTTATGTTCGTGACACAGTAATGTGTCACAGTTAATGACACACACTGAGTTACACAGGGGAAAAAAAGTTTGTTTTGATTGGTGGCTCTATCCGAGGTCAAAGGGATGCATCTGGTGATAGCCTTCTCACTGCCACGGCAACAAACCAGTGCAGGGCATCCCATGACAAGAGACTGGGAGTATGTGAGAGACCTAGCCAGACTGACTTTTATAACAGATCCACTCTCAAGATAATCCACTAATCCATTAGATGCCTAAATGGGTTAATCCACTCCTGAGGGCAGAGCCTTAATTACCTCTTACAGGTTGCCACCTGGTGCCACCTTTTAACATGCCTGGGTGGGGACTGCACTCCAGCTGAGTTTGGCAGGGGTGAACCATATTCAAGCCACCACGAGAATAAGCTCTTGATCTTTGTGAAGACAGGTCTGCAATATGGTGAGCACGTCCTATGTGCGAGCCTTAGTCCCATCGCTTGCTGCCATCTGTCCGCTGTCCATTCTTGATCCTCACTCTCCTGGTGCTCACACAGCCTGGGAGAAGGAGGAGTGTGTCCAACTGAGGAGGCATACCTGGCAGGGAAGGCGGGAGTGATGAAGGACCTGCTGTGTTTGTGCACCTTTCTCTTTGGACCACATCCCACTGGCCAGGCACCCTGCTGGAGAGATAGATGCTTTCAGGACTGGCGTTGAGAGTCTGTCCACTGCTGTTGCCGGGGTAACAAATTGGGAGACTGAGCTTCAGGCAAACCTGCTCTTTATTGCAGAGGGATGGTTCTGACTGAGATAGTCTGCCCTTACAGACTTTGCTGTCACTTGCTTCTCAAGAGGTGTTTTATTTCTTCATCAGCAAAGGCCCAGTACTAAAGCCCAGGGCTTTCCAGAAGTAGGCAAAATAAATTTGAGGCTTAAAAAAAATTGAGTCCTTACAAGATGTGAAAAACACAGGTCATAGTTGAATTGAGCAGAAGTTCAGCTTGAAATGAGATGCTGTAGTATATCAACCTCTGTGGCTATGGCTCCTTATGGCTGTACAACCATCGCTTATTGGTTCATTTGTTCACGCATTCATATGTTCCCATAAACTTGCTTTTGAGCTCCGAGCTGAGGTTTGTCAGCGAAGGGAAATATTCTTGCTTTTGTTGCTTTGGGTCCCAAGTTCCCTTCTGGACCTACTGTTTCTTCCTGTCTCCTGGGAAGTCTCATGACTGCTTGTGCCCCTCCTGATCCCTCCCTGCCTGTGCTCCAGTCAGGGCTGTGTACCTTTCAGGGCCCCTGAAGGATGTCAGTGGTGGGAGATCCAAATTCTCACTGGTATTCCCTTGCCAAGTCATTGCATTTTCAAGACCTGGTCTCCACCGCTGTAAAGCAATATGGTTACCCTCTTGTCAGGAGTCCTGAGGGATCACAGACAGCAGCTAGCAAAGCCCTGAGATACTGTGCAAATTTTCTCTAAAAAAAGAGTGTTTCTTTTTCTTTTCTTTTCTTTTCTTTTCTTTTCTTTTAACCAAAGGCCAAGTCTTCACCTTGCTAGTCTTGCTTATCTGTTTGTTTGTCTCTGCCTCAGAATCATTCCCACAAACCCCTTTCCTTAGAGCCCTGTGGGAGGCATCTTCCTGGTCCCTCCCTCCTGTCTGGTTGTGAGATTTCCTGACCCCTGTGCCCTTGGCCTCAGCTTGCCAAGGGAGGATGATGCCCTTCACACAGGCCTAGCGCGTGGCTCTTCTTCTAAATGAAGCTGTTAGGTTTATGTCGGTCTCTTTCCAAGTTCATGTACATCAGAGTGTTAGTAACAATAAGGCGAGCATTCCTAGATTATGGTCAAGGACCATCACAGCCTTGAGTTTCACGCCTGACCATAGGCAAGTTGATCTTGCTGGTCTAGGAATCTTAGTTCCACTTCTGCCTGGCCTGCAGAAATGCCAGGCCAAACTTGTCCCAATTTCACCTGCCAGATCTAGACAAAGAAAGCCCAGCTTGGTTTGCCCAGAGTCGTACATTAGTGAATACTGGCAGGAGCAGAGCAACTGTCCTCTCCACTCCCCAGAGGACAGATATTTGCCCAGGATGCTCAGGAGCGATGCTCTGGGAAGGCCACACCCGGGTGTGCTCCAGGTGTCATGCAGCCTCCCCTCCCCCTCCTGTATCATTCTAGCTCACAACTGGCCTATGGCTTCTGCAGGAGATTCGCAATCAGAGAAGCTTCCATTCTGCCAAACTTTGGCATGCCTTCCAAAACCCAGACAGCAGAAGTGAGCTGCCCTGGGCTGCCAGGCTCTGACTGCGAGAACTCATCCAGTTCTCTTCAGTGCAGCCCAGTTTCTGGGGAGCCCAGCCCTGAGGTTAGTGTTCTACTTTAGCTGACTCTGTGATGCACGACCACAGTCCCAGCTAGCCAAGAGGCCTTGGCATGAGAATGGACTGGTGTGGGCAACATGGTGAGACCCCACTGCAAAAACGTTACATTAGGAGAAAGAAGAAGGAACAGCCAGGGAAGAGTGGCGCTCAGTTGGTGCTTGCCTGGTATACACAAAGGCCTCAGTCAAATCCCCAGCTTCAGAAACCTGGCTCCAGAGCATCTAAACTGTAATCCCAGCACACTGGGGGCGGAGGCTGGAGGTCGAGAATTCAAGGTAAGATCATTCTTGCCCACATGGGCAGTTTAAAGCCAGCCTGGGCTACATGAGATCCTCAAAATAGAAAGAAAAAAAATTTAAAATATAGCAATGTCAACAACAAAGTGAAAAACTCCAGGGAACCGTGTTATTAGTCAGAATGATGTAAACTTATTTAAGTTGAACCGGACTTCCTTTAGAGCTAAGTAAATAATCTTTAACCCTTGTTAGAGATAAGTCCCTAATGACACAGGAAGTCCTAAGTTTTTCTCTCTGAGGCTTGCAGTTAAGAACTTGCCAAGCCATTAGATACTCAGATCACAAATAGTCCCTGATTGTTCCCTCTGCCGCTCTCCCGACCCTAGGACATCTTGAGCCTCCTCCTCTGCAGTGGCTTGTGTCCTCTCCAGCCTGACCTGGCTCCTGGATAGTCCCAGAGCTCCTTCTGAGGTCCCTCGCTTTTTCTCTTTGTTATCTCTACAGCAACGTGACAGTCAGTTTTCAAACGTCCCGCCACTTGCCTGCAAATAGCTCTGTGACTCATCTGTCACCCTGAGACTAGAGGTTGGTGTCCTGCTCTCCTGACACTCTGAGGCCACACAGAGTTGGCTCTAGCCCCAGCCATCTAGTGTCGGCCCTGAGACCACCTTAATCACCCTGCCCTCCCCACAGCCCGTGCTGCCCTCCAGAGCCACACCGAGCTCTGGGCGGCTGCCTGCAGGCCTTGCTCAGGAAGGCCTTGTTTAAGTGTCGCTACACACACTGCCGTTCCAGGAAAGCTGTGAGGATAGCGCAAAGAACGCCCACACTGACATTCACCCGAATTCTCCAATTGCTGATCGCTTCCCATGCAGGCTCTGCCCACCCCACCCCCACCTCCCGCTCTATGTGTATCTTTTACCATTACTCCATGCACCATTCAAGAACAAGCTGCATGGGGGCTGGAGAGATGGCTCAGTGGTTAAGAGCGCTGCCTGCTCTTCCAAAGGTCCTGAGTTCAATTCCCAGCAACCACATGGTGGCTCACAACCATCTGTAATGAGGTCTGGCGCCCTCTTCTGGCCTGCAGGCAGAGCACTGAGAATACTCTATACATAATAAATTAAAAAAAAATTAAAAAAAAAAGAACAAGCTGCATAAAGTTGTCCCCTCCAAACCACCCCCCCCCCCCAGCCCTCCAGAGCTCCAGTATACATTTTCCCAACAGCAGCACCCTCCAGCGTGGTGCCAATGCAGCCACCCAATGGGGAGTCCCCACCAATCCTCAGAATCTACTCAGTATTGCTACCACCATTCATTCCCCCATCAGCTCCAGAGCGCAGTCCTGTGCTGGGCCCTGTGTCGTACTCGCCCATGCTCTCTTGGTCTAGGGTCCTGGCTTACCTCTTCCCAGTTTCCCGTGACCTCGATGAGCATAGTTGTTTCCTGATGGAGAAAGTCCTTCAATCTGTCTGCATCTGTGTGGAGACTATCCGCCCGTTTGGAGCAGGGATTCCACAGCCGTGAAGCGGGGCCTTCGCAGTGGTGGCAGGCGGCCCTGGTCAGTACCTGGCAAGGCTGGAACCTACCCGACATCTCCACCATGAAGCTGTCACTTTTCATTTTGTGATCAGTCAGCATTTGGTTGAGGAGCCTTAGAGACCATGCTACTTTTGCTTCCTTGCGCCACCACCCACTTACCTTAGTATCCTCCCATGTCCCCTGCCTGGCCTGTACTTACCTCTTCCATGATGGGCCCTTAGTGGTGGCATCTTTATTTCCACCATTGCTCATACAAATAAGATGCTTTCCTTCCTCCTCGTTCATTCATCTGTTCCTTGTTATCATTTCAGTCCATACGGATGCATGGGTTATTACTTTAATTCGATGGATTGTGATCCAACACTTTCTGTATTTTCTATCTTTTATTAATGCTTTAACCTTTATTTTTATTCTGTGTGTATGGGTGTTTTCCCTGCATGTATGTCTGTGCACTGTGTATATGCAGTGCGCTCAGAGGTCTTTGGCTCCTATGAGACTAGAGTTCATTGTGAGCTGCCATGTGGGTGCTGGGAATCGAACCCCACTTTCCGGGAGGAACAGTGGGTGCTCTTAACTGATGAACCATCTCTCTAGTCCCTTATTTTCCTTTTTGAGGCCCTCAGTCCACACACAGGCACACACAGGCACACACATGCACACACTCTGCCTCTATCCCAGATTAACTGATAATCTCCGATTGCGGGAGATTGCCACCTAACCCCGTTTCTCTTTTTTCTCCAGCCCCATCACATATAGTTCTTGCAGAGTCTCTTCTCACGAGAGCCTGGCTTGTCCTACCTTGGATCTTTCTGTTGCTGTTTCTTGACTGTCCTCCCTGTGCTGGTGACTTCCTTAGAACTCTGGTCTTCCCTATGCCATTGCTACGCTTGCCCTCGCTCCTCCATACTCTTGTCCACCAGAGGAAGGGGAAGGAAAGCCAGTGGTTTTAGAACCAAACAGTAAGGGAGACGGGGAGGTAACTTTCATTTTGTTGTATGGTGCTGAGGATGGAACCTGACACGGAGCTGCGCTCCAGCCTGAGGAACCGTCTTTAATTTGCAAGGCTCTTTGCACAGGCTGGACCACTGATGCCCTTTCCTTGTTTCAGCTGCTCCTAGAGTGTTCCAAGATCCTCACCAGATCCTTTTGGCCTGGAAGAATCCTGGGTTTCTGTGACAGCTTGTTCATCGGGTACCCCTTGTTAGGGTCTAACAGTGTCCTCCCAAATTCATAGGCTTAGACCTTGTTTTAGTAATTGTTACCATTGCTTTGATGAAACACCATGTCCAAAAGCAACTTGGGAGGAAAAGGTTAATGTGACTTACATATCTGAAGTCATAGTCCTTTGAGGGAAGCCATGACAGGAGCTCAAACCGGGAGGGAACCTGGAGGAAGGAGCTGGTGCAGAGGCTGTGGGGTGGTGCTGCTTATTGGCTTGCTCCATGTGTTCTGTTTTTGTTTGTTTTTGTCAACACAGGACCATCAGCCCAGGGGTGGCCCCATCTATAAAGGTCTGAGCCCTCCTACATCAATCACTGATTAAGAAAAGCCCTACAGGCTTGCCTACTGTCTTATCTTATGGAGGCGTTTTTTTTTTTTTTTTTTTTTAATGATTGAGACTCCTTCTCTAGCTTGTGTCAAGTTGACATAAAACTAGCTAGAACCAACTTGAAGGCTTAAGTGGAGATGTTAGGAGGTGAGGACTTGGGGAGATGGCTAGGCGTGAGGGTGAGCTTTCATGGATGGGACTCGTGTTCTGTGCAGGGAACCAGAGAAAGCTCCTCGTGCCCTTCCACCAGAAGAGGACTCCCAGCAGCCCGCAGACCTGCTGGCTTTGATTACGAAATCCCAGCCTCCAGAATGTCGAGAGATGCAGAACAGTAGTTTCTAGGCCATCAGTCTCATGGCATCTGCTACATAGCCCTGACGCACTCAGATACCACACCTGAGAAACTATTCCTTGGGCGTTTAATTCACCTTACTCAGGATTAGCCTACCAGCTTGCAGTGTGTGATTGCATGCTGTTCACTCAGGTGCCCACAGGATGCTGATGGGACACGGATGTACTAAGTGTGTGGAGCCTGAGGTGTCAGTTGGCCCTTTCGCACTAGCACGTGGACACCTTCCTGTTGGGGATATTATTGGAATGTTAATTTCAGGTGTGTGACTTTTGTTTATGCCGCATTTGTTTAACTCTGCGAAACTGTGGCTCTTTGCCTGTCTAAAACACCTGATGGTCCTACTTAATTACTTAATTACTGAATGCCCAGTAGCCAGACGGCAGCAAAGATAGGCGGGACTAGGAGGCAGAGAGAATAAATAGAAGGAAAACTCTGGGAGGAGAGAGAAAGAGGAGCCAGAGAACAAAGAGAGGAAGATGTCAGGGGCCAGCCACCCGTCACCCAGCCAGCCATGGGGAAAGAAGGAAAGAAGCCCAGAGGCAAAAGGCAGTTGAGATAATTTAAGGTAAGAAAAGCTGGCAAGAAACAAGCCAAGCTAAGGCCAGGCATTTGTAACTATGAATTAGCCTCCATCTGTGATTTATTTGGAATCTGGGTGGCGAGCCCCCAAAAGAGTAAACTGTCTCACAATACCTTCCTGTTGAAGGGAGGGCCCTTGCTGCCTCGGTCTGTCGTGGTGATGCACAGCCTCGTGGAAAAGCACTTGTTGGCACAAGCGCCTCACACATGCCAGCTACCACTCAACCTCTACTGCCTAGGTTTGCAGGGCTGGGGCCCAGCAGCTGGTGGTAGCAGCTGGTGGTTGAAATCTCTAACCAAAATTTGCCCCCTGAAAAATGTTTCAGTCATTCTAGATTCAGCATTACCCACTAGCAGAATTTAGAAAGCTTTTATCATTTCGGTCAGTAGATCTGTGAAGAAATGTAGGGCTTTTTTTAAAAAAAAAAATAAATTTTTTAAAATAGTTTTTGAAACAGGATCTCCTTATGTAGCCCTGACTCTTCTGGAACTCACTGTATAGTCCAGGTTAGCCTTGAACTCACAGAGATCTGCTGAAGAAATTCTTATAGATTTAACTTTTATGTGTGTGAGTGTTCTGTCTGCATGCATGCATGTGTACCACATTTGTGATGGGCTGCAAGAGCAGCCGGTGTGCTGAACCACTGAGCCATCTCTTCAGCCCCTGAAGAAATGTTTCATAAGAAGTTCTAACTGCCCAGAAATCAGGAAGGTCTCCAAGCTGATGGTATAGTGTGAATTTGATATATGTACACCTCTGTGTAAGCACAGATATTTAGCAATTAGTTCAGCTTACTCGAGATGCACATACATGTGTATCAAATCGTAATTTTGTTTTTTATACAAGAGGTTGCCAGACCATTACTGGAAGCTTATTAACGCTCCAGCCTGTAGTCTGTCAATGCAGAGAGCTATGTAAGCAGCAGGAGGAGGAAGGTAAGTTAGTTAGCAGAGTAAGGGGCTTGACTGGAGCAAGGAACCCCACAGTTACAGTGCAGCCCAGGCCTTCACTCTTACATATGGAAACGCTAAAGTCCCAAGCAGTCACCTGGCAGACATCCCAAGGTGGGGCTGCTCTGGAAGCCAGCCCTCCTGACATCATCGACAGTTTCTGAATGTATTCATGCTTGCACACTAACGTCATAACTGATCAGGATATTAGTCAAACTGTCACCCAGAAACTATTTCTGTTCAGAAAACTTAGAGAAGTGTCAGTGATCTTTGAAAAGTGCCATTCCATCCTCTGGGTGGGTGGATGTATGTTTTTGGAAACTTCTTTCTTGTGCCTTCATTTTTCTCGGGCGATGCCTAATGAATGAGTGTTTCTGCCTCAGAATGAGGTGGGCAAGTCTTCACAGGGATGGCGAGAGCTTGGAAGTGGTGTTGCCTGTGTCACAAAGCAGTCACTAGGACAGGGAGCCAAGTTATTCCCTGACACCTAAAATCTCTCTTAAATATATTTTCTTGTTTATGTTGACTATACTAGTGGTATTCATTCAGCATAGAACCAGAAAACGGAGCTCATGGGATGGCTTAGCCGCAAATGGTATCAGCTGCTAAGCCCGGGAACCTGAGTTCATTTCCCAAGACCCATATTGGAAGTTGTGTTCTGACCACCACCTGCACATACACATGCACACACACACACACACACAGTAAATTAGAATATAATTAAATTATCTTTTAAAGAATTAGAAAATAGATACCAAATCTATGAAGAAAAATGCTTAGCTTGAGCCAAAGAATTATGCTGTTAACACCTTGGCGTAGGTTTTACCTTGCTTTCTGGCCCATTGTTGCTGTTTGCTTCATTGCTGCACACAGCCACACGAGGCTTGATTATGTGGCCCATTGTTTACTTTTCCGGTTTTCAGTTAATCATGAAAATATTTTCACCTAGATGCCTCAAGCTCTATCAATATTCTTAAACCGTTGCAAATGAATCTGTTCTGTGGCTGTGCCTTAATCTGATGAACCGTTCCCCACTGTTGGACATTTTGGTCACCTTCGGTTGCTTTTGCTACTGTGACCACCGTCTCCTTACTCCCAGCCTTTATCATCTCCTAAAATAGTATCTTGGAAAGACCATGATGTGTTGAAAGAAGCTGAATCTTTTATGATGTGCTCTGTGTGCTGCCAAAACTCCAGGGCTGTTTTTCTCCTCTGACTTTGTGATATTTAGAAAGTTGAGTCCATAATTTCGGAGTCTCCAAGTTGTAATCCACCAAAGACCTATCCTGGCCATTCCTCCCCCTTCCAGCTGGCTCCTTTCCCCCTCTTTTCTTGTATGACCTTCCTGGCCCCTATGTGTAGCCATGGGGCTCCAGTGGCTGCCCCAGAGGAATTGGAATGGTAGGTAGGACCCACAGAGAATAGTAATGCATGGGCATTCATATGGACCTACCCACTGGTATTTAGATGTAGTTTTAGGAAGTTTCCTGGGCCCACCCACTCTCTCACTCACATGCCAGGGGCCCTAATTGGTGCCTGACCAGTTAGAAGCTTCAGGTTAATCCTTTGGCTTATGACCAAGTCCTAGTTTCTCCACCTGATCTTGTGACCTACCTCCTGTCCCTTTCTCCCCTCCACAGCCTTCACTTTGTCTATGCTCTAGTTACAGTGACCTTTTCCTGTTCGGCAGAATGTCAAACTCCTTCCTAATCATGGTTTTCAAAGATAGGAATGGCCTTGCACTGGGGGCTGCTTGCCTTTCTCTTACTCCTCCATCTTGGGGGCCCAGCCAGGTGTGGTGATGAAGGTGGCTGCTGAGGTCAGGCTGGAGTTACTCAACCTGCCTGTGCCTTTATTTCTAAGCGGTAATAAAAACAAAACCCCAAAGGGGCTGCTTGACTACTGTGTGTGGAATCTGTAAATGCTAACCTCCTCCTACAGGTTTCTGTACTTGCTTGTGCTTAGCCATGGATAGAGCACTCTTCCTGGACCAGCATATCTTTGGACTATCTATATGAAGCACAGATATCTCCTTCCTGTTACAGAGAGGGAGTGTGAGCCCTGCCCAGGGCCAGATGTTAAAATACATCTGCATCTCCTGGGAACTTCCTGAGTTTCTTGACTCTTTTTTTTTTTCCTTCTCCGTAGCTCCCCTGGAACCGATCATGTCATCCAGCCAGCTGCTCCTGCAGACCTGGGACACCCACCCTTAGCCGACTTGTCCCATTGTGGTGACAACGCCAGCTCAGTCGCTGCACATCTGACAGTCCAGAGGTACAGTAGAAACGTGGCTGGGGCTGCCTGGGCCCAGGCCCCATGCGTTCTCCCTCCCCACACTCGTTTCTCACAGTGTCTGTCTACCTGTTCTAAGCACAGTAGGTTGTGCCAGGGCTTAGCTTCATCGGGCCTTAGTTATACTCTGAAAGGACACTGGAAGCCCTCCAGAGAGTGTATTGCTGTTTCAGGGCCTGGTTTAGGGAGCTGGCTACCTGCTGGCTGCTGGGTCATCAGCTTGTCCAGCTGCTTGTTTTCTTCTGTCTTTGAGCAATGATCAGAGAACAGAGGAGTCAGCAGGGCGTGGGAAGAGGAGCCAGGTTCTTGGGCCTTTGCCCGGCACAGAGACCTGGACTCTCGGCTCTGTCTTCTATCCTGTTGCCTCCTACAGTCCTTCCGTCTTCCTTGCCCTTCACACCCCAGTTCTTTGCTACCCCCTACTTGGCCTGGATTCAGCTTCACCTCCCCTTTTCCTGCAGCCTTGGCATTTAGACAAGATTTGGTTTGCAGCAGCCTTGAGACTGGGCTAACACATGCATCTGTTATATAACACACACACACACACACACACACACACACACGTCTATATAAATAATTACACAATATAATTACACAGTGCACATTCACATCAACACTTGGGTCTCTGGATTAGTTACTTTTATTGTTGCCATGACAAATGCCCAACAAAAGCAACTTGCGGGGCAGAGGATTTGTTTTGGCTCACAGTTTGAGGGTCCATCCATCATGGCACAGAAGGCACAGTCACAGGACTGTACAGCATCTGGCTACTTAGGGCCCATAGGCAGGAAGCAGAGAGGGATGGACTCCAGCACTCCGCCACTTCCTCTAATGGCACAGGACCACCCACGGTTAGGGTTGGCCTTCCCTTCTCACTTAACCCATCTAGAAAGTCCCTCCTAGACCTGCCCACAGACTTGTCTCCTCTGTGGTTCTAGATCCTGCCAAGATAAGAATATTAACTGACATAGTCTCTGGCTGTACACATCTTCGTTTATATTCATAGTCTCCATCTGTACACATTTTGTATGCTGTGAATATGTTCTATTACCATTGGTTAATAAAAAAGCTGCTTCAGCCTATGGCAGGGCAGAATAAAGCCAGGCAGGAAATTCAAACAGAGATACATAGAGAGAGTAGGAAGAGTCAAAAAGATGCCATGTAGCTGCTGAAGGAGACAGATGCCGGAACCTTACCAGTAGGCCACAGCCTCATGGTGATACATAGATTAATAGAAATTGGTTAATTTAAGATATAAGAACCAGCTAGGAATATGCCTAAGGTATTGGCCAGTGTTGTAATTAATATAGTTTTTTTCCTGTGTGATTATTTGGGTCAGGGCGGCCGAGAAGCTAACGTGCAGTCTCTGTGTACACATTTTAACTGATACTTATGTCAGAAAAGCCACTGGGTTCTGCCAGATCCTGCGCAGCACTGGGGTAGCCTAGGTGAGCAGGACAGAAAAGGGACTTTGCATCCTGGAGCATGTGCCTCGGGTCTCTTTCTCCTTTAAACTCAGCTGCCACTGCCCTCTGTGTCACTGCCCTCACTAGAAGTCTGTAAGTTCCCTGCATCTAAGTCTGTCTCCCCCTACTAGTCTGAGGTTCTTCCAAGGGAAGAACTGGTCTTCATGACTCTTGGAACTGCAGCCCCTGTTCTGGAATGGGGGAGGGGTGTGCTGGGACTTGATCATAGATTAGAGGAGAGGACAGGGACGCTCCTTGCTTCCTGACCTGTGTCATGTTTGCTCTGACCCTTCCCTGGCTACTTCTCTCAGGTTACTGGTGATGGGCAGGCAGCTGGCAGCAGTAGAGAAGCCCTTTCATGGGGGAGTCTGCCTGGGGTAGGAAAAACAGGAGCAGAGGGAGATGACAGGAAACCATAGTCCAGAACCAGAGATACCCTGGCAGGTGAGCACCAGCCAGGGATTTCAATGTTCTCCTCTTCATGGGACTCAGCTGAGGTTCTTACATATAATTTAACTCAAGTGGTGTATGGAAGGTGCCTGTGAGTAACAGGTCACCTCCTTACCCCTCCTATGCTTCTTTGTCTCAGTGATGCTCCAACTTTCTGACCCCCAGAGTTCTAGGAAGACTCAGCATCCTCTAGCCATGAGTGGGATTACCTCCCTTGAGAAGCCAGGAAAGGGGTTTGCCTTACTCCGTTGGTGTTTCTGTCTTACAGTTGGGACAAGGGGGATATGGGACCACCGAGGTCAGAAGGTAAACAAGGACATGGCTAGACGGCATACAGGAGGACTGAAGTCCAGCTGGGGGTATCATCTGCCCTTCTGAGGTCCCCTCTCTCTACCCTGGGACCATCCTTTGGAACAGTTGTCCTGGGACACAGTAGGATGACTGTGCGCACCATCTTGAGTGGATCTGTGGATCCTCACAGGGCCCATGGATGATGGAGTGCTCTTCTGGCTGCATCTCACAGATGCACTGACTCAGGCCATACAGCAGCCATGTTGAGGCAGGTGCATTGGGCTGCTCAGCCATCCTCCTAACCTCATTCCTGGCAGATGTCACCTACATCATTACCCAGGAGTGACCACAGAATGCAGAATGAGAAGGGAGGCCAGCAGAGATGCTCTTAGTACTGAGGACTAGGCCAGCTTCCCGACTTTGCCTCCCAGAGGAAGGACAGCTAAGACTGAGGCAGGAGCCAAAATCAGGGAAGCATTCAACTAAAGAGAAGCCAGCGGGAGCCGGAACATTTGTGCAGGAGGGTATCACTAGGTTGGTGGGAATGAGGCCGTCCCTTTTGGAACTGCCGTTGGCTGGTTTCACTTTGGTCACCCAAGGTGATTAGAATTGTATTGTCATAAAATACAGGCAATTCTCATTATTCAGACCATTTTTGTGAATTTGATTCTTCTATGAGACTTGCTGATAACCCCAGAGTCAATTTTCATGGCTCCTCCCGAGTCCTTTGCAGATGCATCCAGAGCAATGAAAACATGGCTTGTCACTTAACATGAGCGTTCTCAGCTGGAAGATGCAGTGACGCTATGCTTCCTCGACATTTCCGCTCTCGTGCTGTGAACATCTGACCTTTTCATGGTGCACTGGAAACCTTTGGTGCTTTTGTTGGTGATCTTGATGTTGGGAATAACCCTTACGTACAACGTTAGAGTTCAGAGGAGCCTGAATGTGCCCAGTGAAGAAAATATGGGGGTCACTGAAACTTTGCTCTGTCTGGCAGGAGTTAATGCCATTGTGTGAGGAGGGTGCTAGTAAATCAGAGTGTGACCTAGGATGCTTTTAAATAGGAACACACACACACACTGAAGGTTGCATTTTGATAGATTGACTGATCAAAGTCTTCCCAGAGGCTCTCGGGAACCTAGAGCCTATCCCTCACCCCACCCAAGTGGTTTGGTGTTGGCTGACTCATATCTGTGAATTTCATAGACCATTGCTTGTGAATGGCAAGCAGCAAATGGACTCACCCCTGCCCACCTGTTGGAGTGACTAAGAAGCATATCCTGGAGGGTGCGGTAGTGACTTGAACCTCAAAAGTGACTGTCTTCCCCTTCCTGCTTGGAGTAGGAAGAAGATAAAGGAAGATGTGGGATGGAGGCGTGGCTTGCCTTCCTGCAGAAGCAAGGCTTGCTGCTTGTCCAACTTGGGTGATAATATTTGTGGAGAGATGCGAGCAAACTTTTACTGTCCTCAGAGTACCAGTGACAGACCAAAGTAAGGATACGACCAGAGTCCAAACTGATGAATCACAGAGTTTTACTGGGGTTACTTTCAGGAGTATGGGTGAGGGGCTACAGGATCAGAAATGACTCAAAGACAGCAGTGTCACCAAAGCCCACCCCAGTGCAGGTGGCAGCTCATGAAAGCTGGGACCCTGGCGTACACTGCACAGCCTGCAGGCTTCTCAGCGGGTTGGAGAACCTCTCTTCTGAGCCTCTTTCAGCCGTCCTTACTGCTGTAGGTTCTAGAGGACCGAGGAGCCTAGTGATTTTGGCCAGTTTCAGGGGCTTCTGAAGCTTTTGAGTCATTTACTTCCTGAGTTTTAAGGCGCTTCCCTGCAGGATGGAATGTTTCATCTGCCTTTAGAATGACAGTTCTCAACCTCTGGGTTGTGATCCCGTTGGGAGTTAAATAACCCGTCCTTAGGGGTCACATATCAGATATCCTGCATATCAAATATTTATATTATTATTCGTACCTGTAGAGAAATTACAGTTATAAAGGCGAACAAAAATAACTTTACGGTTGGGGTCAGCACAACATGAGGAACTGTGTTAGGAAGGGTGAGAACCACGGCTGTAGAACATCCCAGTCACAATTGTTTTATCTTTGAGGAGATTGCTAAACAACAGAATTTAAAATAAAAAACTTTTTTAAAAGTGTTTTTTTGTTTTTGGGACAAGATCTTACTATGTAGCCCTGGCTATCTTGGAACTATTGATTTAGACCAGGCTTTCCTTAAGCTCAGAGATCTAACTGTCTCTGCCTCCTGAGTGCTGGGATTAAAGGTGTGCACCACCATGCTCAGCTGAAAAAAAAAGTTCCTTTTAACTCACAACTATTTTAGATTTTTAATTTAAAAAAATATTATGTGTATGCATGTGTGTGCCACATGTGTGCAGGTTCCCTCAGAGACCAGAAGAAAGTTTTGGATCCCCCAGAGCTGGGATTATAGGTTGTTAGCCACCTGATATGGATGCTGGGAACTAAAATTAAGTCCTTTGCAAAAGCAGCAAGTACTCTTAGCTGTCAGTCACCTCTCCAATTCAAGTCAAATTTTAAAAATGTCTTTAAAAAGTTATTTAAAGGATCAGCAAGATGGCTCAGTAAATAAAGGTGTGACTCCTACAAATTGTCCTTAGACTTCCACACTCATGCCATGCCATATATGTGCATCTGCTTACAGAAGTATGTGCACGCATGTGCGCACACACACACACACACACACACACACACGCAAATGTAATAACAATTTAGGGAAAAGTAAAAAAGGTATTTAAAGAAAATGGAGCCAGGCACTGTGGCTCATGTCTGAGATCCCAGCACTAGGGAGGCAGAACAAGTCAGCCTTGCCTCCCCTGCAAGGGATGCTTGCCTGCTCTGTGAGGCTGTCTCAAAGATTTAACAACGAAGTAACAAAAATCAGAGTAGGAGCTTGTGTAAACCTCCTGAGAGGAAGAGAAGAGAACTCCCGCTCAGGATCCCTTGCTGACGCTCTGGTGTGGAATCTTCAAGTTTCTTGTGCTCTTCATGGGAAGGGAGCTGTTGCTCTCTCGGAGGTATCCCTCAGATGAAAGGAAAGCGACCTCTTTGTGTCCTCTGTGCGGATAGCACACTTGCTCCTGTGGTTTCAGTTCTGTTTTGGTTTTGACATCTCTGAGTGACCCAGAAACCTGGGCTCAAGTCCTCTAGAACATTTTACAAATGACTAGATTGCCCACAGCCATTTGCGTTCTCATTTGTTCCATATTTTCCCAAATAAATAAATAATAAATAAATAAAAAGCCAGGATGGTTTTCCAAGTGAAGCCTTCTGGCCCTGTCACTTAGCAGGCAGTAGAACAGGCTATGAAGGTCACGCCAGAAATCGCTGGACTGTGGACTGTGTTCTTCCCGGTCTGGGACCCAGGTGGATCCTGAGGAGTCCTTGGATACCATTGGAAAACTACTCACCTACCTGCTTCACGCCAGACTTTAGGTTGCATCAGAAGAGCCGGTGGGAGTCAGACTTGCCCCACCCAAGTCTCTACTTAGAAATCTGAAGGGTTCTGTCCCCAGGAATGTCCCTGCTGCTGTACCGGGGTCCACATGTGGTACACACTAGGTGGAGACAATCTTGTCCTGGTCACAGCGACTCAGGACTGGAGACTCCTGGGCCAGCAGTTGGTGGCTGAAGCTGCCCCTGACTTCTGTCAAAAGCATCTGGCATTGGGGAGTCATGGTGGCCCTGGTAGAATGTCTGCAGACATCTCTGGAGCTTAGGCAGAAACCCAGGATCCCTGCTTCCCTTTTTCCTTTTGTTCCCAAATCTTGTAGTGATTTTGTTCTTATCTGTTTGCACAATACAATGTTTTTGTCTTTGAGTGGATTCACCTGTCTCCCAAAGGTAATCTTTAATAATCAGGCAGTTGCCAGGCAGTAGTGGCGCACGCCTTTAATCCCTGCACTTGGAAGACAGAGGCAGGAGGAACTCTGTGAATTCAAGGATAATAATAATCAGACAGTTAATAACTGAATCAGAAAGTGGAGGAAGTATTTTTTTAATATAGAAAAGGCATTACCAGTTGAAGAACAGAATTCCGTTAAAAGCTCCTTTGACTTTCGGGTCCATACGCTCTCTGCCTGTTGCAGTAGGTGAGGTCCGCTTGTGTGTTTGTTTAGAGTCTTTGTGTTCCCAGCTCCCAGCTGGTGACCATGAGATCACGAGATACCATAATATTGGCAATTGTCAAATAACGACTGTTTTGAATAGTTTATACTAACAAACAGTTTTGAGGTTAGTGAGCCACTTCAATCTGGGTTGGTCCCCTTGGGCTTTGTGCTCAATGCTTTTGACATCGGAGACCAGCCTCTCTTTGTTCTCAGCATCTCATCGGTGTCTTCTGTGTCAGCTGCTGGGGCATAGAAGGAAACTTCACACATGAATAGGCACCACCAAGGTGAGACTCAGAGACTTCTTCTGGCACGGCTCAAAGTCTCTCCTGTAGTTTGCGCATGATTGTTATTGATGACTTTTCCCCCAGTTAATATTTTCTTTCTGCTGAAGATCTGTTTGGGTCAAGCTTGAAGATACCACCCTTCCTCCTGGGCTTCAACTTAGCTCTGCAAAGGGGTGTGGTTAAAAGGAAGTGGGGGGCGGGGATTTGACCTGCCATTCCCCTGCCCTACCTCCCTCTCTCTGAAATCCACAGCTCAGCATGTTGGGGCTGTTCACACACGCACCTGGGGGACTGGTGTCCATGTCCTGGTAGCTCTCACTAGCGGCTGGAAATATCTGGATATGTGGCCTTTCTCAGTATCTTTTGAGTTGGACTTTGGATATTTCCAGAAGCCGCAGCTCAGAATCACACTCCCGGCCCCACACAGTTCCCATTCCGTCCATCACGCCACAGGCAGACTGTCCAGTGTTTACCGCAGCAGCAATTTCAGAGCCATTTCCTTTGGGTCGCTCAGTCCCCACTTTTAGTCTGAGCTGAGTCTTCAGCCTTCAGGAAGGCCTGCCCGGGTCTGGGAGCGATCATGTGCGCTTGGGGATTCGAGGATGAAAAAAGAGCCAAGCGCCTGTAAGGAAGGGCTGCATGCTAAATGTGTTCCAGATGGTGATGTGAACTGGGAGATAAGATGCCCATCTGGCACAATAGGACATGATGTGTTCAGCTTGCACCTTGGGAAATGTTATCACCCTCTTGTGACAGCCGGAGTTATTCTGGTCTTTGTCCTTGGACAGGGGCTTCATTTGGCAGCCCCAGCTGATTTTTGAAATGAAATTTGCTATCAGTTCTTCAGTGGGAACTCTGCCAAGAAGGACTCAAAAGCCCTGAACGGGGAATCAAAGGATAACTGTTGTGGACTGCCTCTCTCCATAGCTGGGCTCTCTGGCTGCGGGACTGCATGCCAGACTCCAGGTTGAATTCTCTGTTGTGGGTGGGTGGACACTGACTGCTGCTGAATCGCTAAAGGAACCAAACGTTGCATGGGACCTTGGCTAAGAAGCAGTTCAGGGACAGCAAACCGACCTGTAGGCAGTGGATCCTAGCCAGGCAAAGATCTTGTCCAGCTGGGCTTAGCAACACCTAGTTTGATAAAATCCTCTCTGCCTACTAAATCATGGTGGTTTAGGTCTTCTCTAGTTGTCAGTTAATTAAAAAAAATTAAATAAAAGTAGCATTTCTCTTTGCCTTCCAAAATTTATAAACACCTGCACGAATCTGAATTTGGCTTCATTATTACTCTACTACGGTTTGGAAAATACTAATGAATCCCTTACACAGGAAGGAAGGGGTCATGGATATTTACAAGCAGAAGGGACTCTGCATACCTCCGCCCACTCACTGGTTTTCAGAGCACAGCGGGACTGCTCAGAGGTGACGTGAGACAGTGGAAGGACGTGAGTCCATTTTGAATTCGCTCTGCCCTTCTTGTGCTGAATTTGGCAGGCACCCCATGGGACCCAGCACAGGCTGGGAGTGGTCCTGGGCAGCGGCTCTCAGCTATGAAGTCCTTGCCTTCCTGAGAATAATGTCTTTAAGATGGTCACTGCTGGTCATGTGGGACTAACAGAGACAGGAGCTGGCCAAGGCTGCTGACCAGGAACTCCTACGTCCTTCCTGTCCCTGCTGTGGCAGCCAAAGTTCTGTGCAGGAAGCAGGGAGGGGAGCAGGGCATGCACTTAAGGCCGAGATCTAGACCCAGGGAAGGCTCTCTAGGTGTGTGACTTGAGCTGTCACTCAGAGTGCTGTACACAGAAGGCCCTGTGCCTGGCTGCTTCTCGAATGAACATGGTGGATGTTCATACTGCCTGGGGTTGCATCCATCTTGCCTGTGGATTCCATGGTCTGATCTGCCAGTCCCAGAACGTAGAACACTTGTCCTACTTGCAGTGGTCTGAGAGGTTGGGAAGCCAGGTGAGGAAGCGGAGGACCTGCTGCTTGTGGAATGTCCTGCCTCCTCTGGGTTCCTGACCTAGCAGGACCAGATGCTCAGAAGGCCTGGTGGCCACTGTCTCCTCTTCAAGTGAGAACTTCATTGCTTGGTGACTATGTGAAGGTGCAAGGGCCTTCTAGATGCAGGGCCCAGACAAGCAAAGGCACTGCTTGGGAGACTCAAGGGACTTATCTGCTGTGTGGAGCAGGGAGCTGTGGAGATGGGCCTGGGAGTGGTATTAGGTAAGGCTTGAGTTGTGAGGGTTTTAGGTAAGGCTTGAGTTGGGTCGTTCCAGTAGCTGTGAACCCAAGGGGATAAACCCAGAGGCACGCACCCTTGGATACCCCAGGAGTACTGCTCTGAGAGGAGGAAGGGTGGCCTGACAGAAAGGACTGATCCGGAAGAAGGAGGTGACTCAGTGGGAAGAGGTGATCAGGGGTCCCGAGCCTCTGAGAATAGGAAAAATCTCATAGTCCTGACTTCCGGCGGGTAGGGTGCCAAGAGCACACAGAGAGAAGCAAGGGGCTCACAGTGCCCGTATGTGGTAGTGAGTCACACGGTTTCCCTGCTGGGGCCTGACTGTCTCAGTCACTGGACCGGCCAAGAACTAGCTTCAGTGGGAGGGAAGCCCCAGTCTTAATTGAGTGGTTGAGTCATTTGTTTGGTGCCTTTAGCTAATGGGAACTGGCCAGGCCAGGAAGGGTGTGGCTATAGAGGATGGGGCCAGCGGAGGGAAGAGAGGAGGGTGCTGCCTGGTGACCCTTGGGGAATATGGCTGGCTTAAAGACAAGTGGGTTGTGCAGGCCACTGAGCAGAGGGAAACTTGGTACTGGGTGACCCTGGAAAATGCTCCATGACATTCTTAGCGGGGACAGTTTTAGTTATAATGTAAGAACATCCTTCTTAGACCCTCGGCCGTGAGCTGTCCTAGAACCACAGATCTGAGGCCATCTTCCCTACCCTTCCAGTAACTTCCCTCCTAATCCAACAGAGAGTACCCTTAGAGTAACAGAATTGCAGGCAGCACCCCTTTCTCAGTGTGCCTTTAATTAAATTAAATCTTCCTAGGATGCATGAAGTGGAGGGAGCCCAGCCAGCGGAGTCTCTCGAGAAAGCTAAAATTTAGACTAGCAGTTTGCTTTTTTGTTTTTCTTTGAGACGGAGTCTCTCAATGTAGCCCTGGCTGTCCTAGAACTTTTTGTGGACCAGCCTGGACTCACACTCAGAGATCCTCCTGCCTTTCCCTAACGCTGGAATTTAAGCTGTTTACCACCCTGCCCAACAGCAGTTGACTTTTTACAGATTGTAAGCATGCTAAAGGCTGTCCAGAGCCAAACTCCCTGGAGGAGACAAACAGCCCCCAGCCGTTTGCTCTGTTCCTTTGCAGTCCTCCTTTTGTGTTTTGTTTGGAGACAAGGTCTTACTATGTAGCCTAGGTTGGCTTAGACCTCATGATTCTTAGACCTCTGCATCCCAAGTACTGGGGTTACAGGCGTTTCCCCCAGGCCTGGTTTACCTCTCATCCAGCCTACAGGGATCCATAACTTTCTGGGCCCTTGTTTATTTCTCCTGACCTCTGTGGGGCACTTGAGGAACTGGCAATGTGGTCCATCTCAGACTGAATTCCTGACACTCTGCCACAGCCAGTGGGCATTGTGGGCTCATTCACCTGTGTGACGGCTGATGCCTCCTGTTGGTAACGAGGCTGGGTAGTGGGTCACTGTGGAGCACGGGGCAGATGTGGGTGCTATTAATGTAGAAACACAGATCTTGGGGCTGAAGAGATGGGTGACACTGTCTGTCAAGCCTGACCATCTGAGTTGTCTACATTGTCCACAATGTGTGCCATGGCAAACACACACACACCAAGATAAAACACCACAGCTCTCACATCAAAGGGAATAAGAGACAGTTTATTTAGGTTACCCCAAATTCCATGTTTCAGCATGGATGTAGTCTCATGATGTTTCTATATGGTAACAGAACAAAGAAGTCATAAATCAAGACTTTTCCTAATACATTGGTGGAAACATCAGATAGATAGTTTTCCCCAGCAAACTAGGGAAATCTGTTATAGGCCCCGGATGCTATCTAAGCTCCCGATTGGTGGAAGGAAGCTGGGGGGTCTGTTTGTATATTCCAACAAGATTTATTTACCTCACAGTCCAAAGGATGTTAGGTCACACATAGAAGTGGGTAGTGAATGTCTTTTTAGGAGGCTAAGAGAGCTCAACATAATTTGGTTCTGGACCTGAAATAGTCTAACCCTCCGTAATTATTGAAGTTCCGATCAGTTTTGTAGACTCTGTATATAGGTGGGGCTTCTTTCTGGGGACATTAGTTAACACGGCTGTCTTTACTCCCAGTGCTCATGGCCCATCTCCCCAGGGTAGAGAGACGGGACAAGTGCAGCCACAGTAAGGCATGGAGGTGCTTATATGAGCCTGTTAGGAAGTGGGCTAGATACTGGAGGGCGAGGTCTTGCTGCCCCCCCCCCCAAGGACGGAGCTGCCTGCTCAGGAGGAAGGCCTCTTAAGGGAACGGAAGAGGGTGGGCAGAGCCATGAAGGGAGGGAGGGGCACAGCTGGGGTTGCTTCTGGGGAGCCTACTAAATCTCCACAGATCTTTAAGTGGGAGTGAGAATTTCCTTACCTGAGCCTGAGGGTTGGGCACCTCACACGGTGGCTGCTGTCTTTCAGGGCCAGGTCTCATCTGGAGGCAGAGCCCACAAGGCTGGCACTGAGCAGGGCATGGTGACTCAGAAACCCATGCTCCTATGGCTGTTTGTCCCCCAGAGAAGAAGGTGTCCTGCACCGCAGACTACAAACCCTCAAACCCCAGCTCCACTGCAGGCTGGGTCTCAGGCCCTGTCTGAGTCATGAATTCCAGCCTGGCTCTGAGAGGCCCTCAGCCAGGCAGCTCCTCACTGACAGCAGTGCTGCCAGCTGCAGAGGATGGAGGGTCCCTTGATTTGAAAACTGCTTCCCAGGCTGTAGATGCCATGCCCTTTGCAAATGGGGGATAGTTAGACCCTCTTAGACTCCAAGCTTTTGGCTTTGGGCTTGTGGTTCTAGGTGCATCCTGTGAAGCCCCCTGCACACTGGCAGGTTCCCTGGCCATCCAGTAGGGGGCGACATCTACCACATGAAGGCTACTTGCCTTTGTAATCCTGGCACTAGACAGGGACGTAGTGATATAGCCTCACACACAGGTTCCTGGGTGATCCAACAGCTTTTTCATCCCCCCCCCTTGAAATTTGGGGGCAAATTGTGAAGAACTTGCAGAATTGTGTTTTAGTTTTCAACTCAGGATGTCAATGTGTGCCCCTTTATGTTAGAATTCCCTCTCTATAAAAATCTTCAAGCAAACCTCAGGCAAGAAAAGTCCCTAACACTTGAACATTAAATGAATCCCCAGTTTCTCTGGAGTCAAATGAGGAAGGAACCAGAAAGTACTAGAGATTATGGCCCCAACCGTGTATATGTGGTGGTGGTGGTGGCAGCCCAGGGAACAGTATGCTACTGCTACGTCTTTAAATAGTCCACTCCACAAATGTGGGTGGGTTGGGTGGGGTAAGAAAGGACTGATGAATGTGCCATTAATGAGCCGAGTTCCATTTGGAATAATTGTCCCATTGTTTCCCCCGTGCCTCCCCATCTGCTGCCCATGCAAGTCTTGCTCTTCCGGCCTCAGAACTTAAAGTCTTATCTTCCGCCACAGCTAGCCATGGAGTCAAAGCCCCCACGACCTCCTGCCAATGCTTGGCCGAGAACATAAACAGGTAATCTGCAGGAACCCCTCTGCAGCTACTGCCCAGAGAGAGCAGGGCTGATGGTCTCTCCCCCTGCCCTGGGGTGAGCTGTGTTTAGGATGGCGCCCCCCAAGGCACTGACGCCATGTCTGTAATTGTTTGGCTTCAAGCTTGTCTTCCCGAAGCAGCTAGTTCTTCCGTAGCAGTGGGCACAGTGTGTCAGGCAGGGACTTCCAAGAGGCAGAACCGATAGCCTGTGAGGGAGGACGTTCCCTGGGTGGGTTTCCACAGGAGACTGTGGGAAACGCAGAACTACGAGGAATGGCAAGTGTGGTGGCCAAGGAGGGAGCTGGAAGGTCTTGGCTCTAAGATCATAGCCTGTCTTGCGTCTCAGGTGCGGTGGTGGTTATGTGACTATGTCAAGTTTATCCTAGGGTGACTGCTCTCTGATGCACAGTCTAAAGGTCGTAGAGCTTGCCTTCTGCTTCCTGGGTCCAGTAGGTATCTGTGAGCGCTACCTGCTAGTTCCACATATGAGGCTCCCAAGCCTCTCACCAAGTCGCGCTAAGCTGACTGTGCCGGTCCTTGGAGTGGTTATTTTCTGGATACTCCATTCCAGCACTTGTTAAGTCTTCTTCATTTGTGCCTTTGAGGGCCAGCGGCATGGACTAGAGCTGCTTTGGCCAGGCACCATGCCAGAGACAGGACATAAATCTAGAAGACACATGCTGCCTGGTCCTTGTGGAGCCTTGAGTTCTCTGGAGACAGAATGAGCCTTTCGATTAAGATGTTCTCCTGGGACATGAAAGCCCAGCAGGTTTAATTCTGTGTGGGCTGAGGTTACTGGGGAAGAAATAGATGGTGCCTGGGGAGTGTCTGCATGCAGCAGAGAAGGCAGGACAAGGGAGCCCAACCAAAAGAGCAGAGCTGTAGTGGCTGGAGCCTGCACCAATGGGGGGGTAGGCAGGAAGGGGAGTGCCTTGTGTCTCAGCAGGCAGGGCCAGGTGGTTACCACCACAGGCCATAACTGGGGTCTTTCTCTTTGATTCCTTTAGTAATGAGAGTTTTATTTTTAGTACAGTTTTGATTTACAGAAAAATCTAGAGCATATAAAGAGACATTGCTTTTAGCTAACCCAGCTCCATAATCCCCTCTGCTGACATCCTAACAGCAGTGTGCTAAGGTGGCTGTCACTGACCCCATATTGATGTGGTCTTGTTAGCTGAGGGCTTCCTTATTCAGAGTTCTGTAGTTTTTCTTTAACACCCTTTCTTGGTCCCAGAGACCACTCAGAGCATTGTTGCCTTCAGTCTCCCCGGGTGCCCCTTAGCTGTGGCAGCTATCAGGCCTGTCTGTTTTGGTACCTTGAGAGTTTGAGCGGTTCTGGTCAGAGCGCCATCAGCTGGAGCTTGGCCGCTATCTTTCTTCGCTTAGACTGTAGCCATGAGTTTCGGAGGAAGAAGATGAAGGAGTTGAAGTAACATTTTCTTTCATTTTTTTTTTCTTAAACTGAGGCTGGAGAGATGGCTGAGCAGTTAAGAGCACTGGCTGCTTCTGCAGAGTTCCCCAGCAACCCACATGCTGGTGCACAACTGTCTAGTTCCAAGACACCCACAGCCCTCCTCTGGCCTCTGTTGGCATTGCATGCACACGGTTCATTTGCATGCTGACAAAACACTCACACAAAAAGAAAAATAAATCTTTTGTTTTTATTATTTAAAAGATTTATGTTTATACACACACACACACACACACACACACACATATATTGTTCTACCTGCACGTATGCCTGCAGGCCAGAAGAGGGCACCGGACCTCATTACAGATGGTTGTGAGCCACTGTGTGGTTGCTGGGAAGTGAACTCAGGACCTCTGGCTCTTAACCTCTGAGCCATCTCTCCAGCCCCTTGTTTTTTTATTTTTATAAAATAAAGCTGTGTTTCCTTGGAAGTCAGAGGACGGCTTTGTGACACTGGTTTTCTCTCTCTACCTTCGCATGAGTTCCAGGGATTAAAATCAGTCGCTTGATTTATGCCGTCGGCACATTTGCCTGTTCAGCCAACTCTCTGTCCTAAAGGTATCGTTTTTTGTAAAATGGTGGGTCCCAGCGTCAGCTGACTTGGCTACTTGGCTGAATGGCTTGCCTCGCCTATCCTATAGCTTCCGCAAAGAAGTCATTCTGTGTAGCCCCCTCTGCAGTGTAGGGAGCCGAGCCGAGCTCCCTTCTGTCAAGAGAGGAGGGTGCCTAAGTTATTTATAATCCTTTTGTTCGAGAGGTTACTCTCTTCTCCCCCATTTCCTAATGTATTCAATCACTTATTAATGTCAGTGTGGACTCGTGGGTATTTATTTTATCCTTTGGGCTCTAATCCAAGGCTGCTATATTTTGTTACACACAGCTTCAGCCCTGGTCTTCCTTGCCTTTCTTTTAAGTGTGTCCAGAAGCCCCCGGGCAGGACAGTGATGTGATCGTATTTGCATTTTTAAAAGGCAGCAGTCACTCGAGGACTGATGGCTGATGTGCCCTAAGGCTCAGCTGCACCAGATATGGCCACCTGTGTTTCCATCCATCGCCTGTGTGTGTCCTCCATCCCTCTTGTCTCCAAGAGACACAAGGCCAGGGCCCGGATTCAGAGGTCCATGTAAATCACGTCTTTCCCCATCGCATGGGCTTTTGAATGGCTCAACTCTGGTTTCAACAATACACAAATTAGCCCTTCATCTCACTGAAATGCAAGTCTTGATTCCCCAGCCTGGCCAGAGTCTGAGGTTCCCTGGGCCACAGCGTGGGGTTTGTAGCCCTGTTCTACATTTTCCATGTAGCGTCTTCTGCTAGAGCCAGCTGCCTCCTGTGTCTTCATGATGCACAGGCAGCCACAGGCCTCACATCTGTGGCTTTGTTCTCCATGTCAGGGCCTGGAAAGGTGCATCTCCTTTGCTCTGTGGATGCGCTGTTCTTGCAAGCCTGCCAGGCACCTTCTGCAGCCTCCCGCTTCTGGGGGCATGCTGTCACAATCCCACACTCCGGGATAAATGGCTTTCTACAGGAGCTTCCCCACTCCCTTGTGCCCACTGCTAATCATTTGGCCACATGTTTGTGCAGAACAGATGCGCCCTGAAGAGAGAGGAAGGGAAAACCATGTAGAGAGGACTTGGTGTTCTGCTGAGCAAACCCTCCCAAAGCCACAAGCTTCTCCTGGGAAAGAGATGATGGGCGATTGTTACGTCACACTTCTGGCCACGCTCTTGTCTGCTCCAGCATTGACCTCTTGAGGCTTTCCCCTCATCTTTCATGCTGTTGGTAAAGCCACTAGAAACTGAGGCTAGGTTGGAAGCCTGACCATCAGAATCCTCAGGAATGCAAGTTGGAAGCCCTCGCTCGGGCTAGCACCGCCTGAGCCAGCCTTGCAGAACTTGAGGCCAAGAGCTTAGTGTGCTGGCAATTAGGCCCCACTGAACATCTTCCCTGACCTCAGACCTGACCGCTCACTGTCCCTTCTAGGGACAGCTATCTCTTAAGAATTGGTGTCTTGAAAACCTACACCTAGGGCTGCCTTTCTGAACAGGCCTAGAGATAGCAGTCTGGGAAGGCAGCTTGGCTCTCTCAGTGAAGAAGCTGATTTCTTGGTGTCAATGCAGGAGGCCCAGAGAGCAGCAGACATGGGAAACACTGCCCTGAAGCACAGCCTGTGGGCTTGCCAAGCTTTCTGATAAACTGTTCCCACATGGCCCAAATAGCTTCCATCCCTCTACCAAAGCTTCTCCAAGACCTAAGAGCTTTGTTGGAGCAAGAGAAGAGCAGGGGCGTCTTAGCTTCTCTCCTAAGCTGATACCGGAGTTCCCTGGGAAGCAGTCACTGCACGGCACAGTTTCACGCTCAGCCCTTCGCCAGCTCCCCACAACAGCAATTCAATTTTGTAGGCAGAGTCTTGGTTAGGTTTTGTTGCTGGTTGTTATTATGATGAAATGCACAAGGCAGGGTAACTGTATAAAGAGGAGACGTGTATTTTATTAACCGTTTGGGAGGTTGACTGTCCAAATACTGTGTAAAGGATTCAAAAGAAGCGGATCTTCCACCCCCTTGCTGCTTTCCCACAGAGCATTGCATGCAAGGGACATGGAACCTGTTTGTCTGTCTGGTCTCTGCCCCTCTTATAAAACTACCTAGACTTATTATTGAGAATGAATGAATACACACACACACGCACACATGCACACGCACACACACATACACACACACACGCACACGCACACACACGCGCGCACACACACACACACACACACACTATTATCTGAACCTAAGTACCTCCCAAAGGCCTTACCTCTCATTCCGTTTTCACTTTGTTCATGCCATTAGCTCGTGGCTTCGGGCATTAGACTCCTGTGTGGCTTTGTGGGGATGAACCATACACGAACCATAGCACAGCTACACAATGCTGTCATGCCAGGGGGAAGGGATGAATTGTTGGGGATGAGGGTCTCTGTAGGCTAGACCCTGCAGACCAGACTGAGGTCTACTCCAGTGTTCCGTTAGCCAGGTTCCAACCATTGCCCTGTCCTGACATCCTCTGCTCCATAGCCTCCTGGGCATGAACATATAGCATAGTTCTCTTTCTCCCACTGATACAAGCACAAGCATCCCACCTAGGCTATCTGGCTCCTGCTTGGTCCCCTGTACATGGCCAGGGAGCTGCTAAGTACCTAGCATTTGCTGAGTAGGTCTGTACATGGCCAGGGAGCTGCTAAGTACCTAGCATTTGCTGAGTAGGTCTACCCTGAATTGGTTTCACTGGTTTCATCTGGAGGCTCTGTGCAAAAGGAGGTCTTGCTTCATTCTCTAGAAGGGGTCAAGTAGAAAGCATCCTCCTCTCTCTGGGTGGCCACATTAGAAAGAGAGACAAGAGACCCAGTGAGCCATTCTACCCCATCTCAAATCTGTCTTTGGGGTCCTGACATGAGATTAAAGTTTAAATAGAAAGCGAAGAACATGCATATATAGGCAGTCCCTGCCAAGGTGTGGTCTCGCCCACCACTGACCCATCGCTGTCTGGGCTTCAGTCTCATCCTGGATGGTGTTGTGACTAGTCAATAGTACTGTGTAAAATCTCTTTCTGGGAGGCAAGTTCGCCCTCCCCTGGCAGCCTTCCTTCTCCTGGGGAACACCCCATTTCTTTAGGGGTCCTTTGTTTCAGTAATCTGTTAGATCAACAGAGGTGTCTCTTCAGTTCATTTTCTTTTTTTTTAAATTTTTATTTATTTTTTTAAATATTTATTATGTATATAATAGTCTGTCTGTGTGTATGCCTGCAGGCCAGAAGAGGGCACCAGACCCCATTACAGATGGTTGTGAGCCACCATGGGGCTGCCGGGAATTGAACTCAGGACCTTCGGAAAGGGCAGCCGGTGCTCTTAACCTCTGAGCCATCTCTCCAGCCCCCTCTTCAGTTCATTTTCATTTTTGCTAGGCCAGTTGCAAGTCTGTGATGTGGTATAGGGAGGGGGTATAAAGGTAGGGAGACATGTCACACTTGACCTGTTTCTGAGCTATGTGACTTTGGACTTGTGGCCTGACTATTCAGCCGTAGTTTACTTAGTTTACTTGTGTTTCCAATGAGGATAGTAGCAACCACCTCATGGGGGTTACTGTGATCAGTGAATATATATGAGCCAAATAGCACAGAGAGGTTTGCAGTGTGGATAGGTTCTTGGTGATGGCAAAGAGTAGAAAAAGGTCAGCTCATGTGCCGGCCCTGAGGGCGTGGAGCAGTCCTCAGACCCAGGCAGCAGATCAGGGAGAAGCCTCAGAGGCATGAGTTGAGGGTACCTAGGCCAGGGGCATAGTTGCAAGTTAGTTCCAGAATGGCGGGAGACTTGCAGCGGGGCCTGGCGGGTCACTGGGATCCAAGGCATTGAGAAAGGGAAACCCATCTATTCTCTTCAAGCAAGGGAGAGTTCAGATGGAATCAAATTTGGGGTGATTTCTGGTAGGAGGGGAGGGTGGGTGCAAGGAAGGGGCCAGAGGTCTGAGGATCACATGGCTGTCATCATGGTCCAGGCAGGAGACAGTGGCAGCCTGAACTGCTGGGATAACCATGTGCTAGGGAGTCCGAGTCTGCCTTATGGCTTGCATTTTCATCTGTCTTCATCCACTCGTATGTCTGGGGAGTGTCTCCTCTGGCCAAGCCTGCATCCAGGTGATGGTGAAGTCGTGGTGACCCTGCCAATGGTGGCCGTGCACTCCTGAGACTCTGCAAACCAATAGTTAGTCATGTCTATGCCCCAGGGTCTCTCCCAACATCTCTGTAAGGTCAGCAAGATAGGTCAAGACTCAAGTCAGCCTGAGGTCACAGGACAATTGTCTCCATGTGTACAAATCAATCCCTAAGGAGCTAAGTATTCGAGAAGGCAAATCTCCTGCATCTCCAGACAGCTGTGTGCTAGTGCAGCTAGCCATGAGGACATGGGGCATGGAGAGAATTACAGATTGAGCTTCTGGGATGTTTTATGTAAAGAAGGTGATATTTTTAGGGCTTGGTAACACACACACACACACACACACACACACACACACCACAGACACACATGCTGACACGCTCATTCACTCACTCTGCCGGCAGACATGCTCTCTCACCGTCGATTCTCATGGCTATTTCTGGCCCAGTGCTCTGGGTTTCTGCCTTGAGTCAGCAGTTCTGAGCTGCTTTGCCTGGTTTCTGCGGCACTGCTCACGGGAGGGGGGGGGGGAGGGGGAGAGGCAGTGTGCCGGGCTGTGTTGATAGCTGGTGGGGCTTGGAAAGGAATCTACCTCAGGGTGAACAGGCTGCCTCCTTTTTGCTCTCACTGGAGACTTGCAGCTTCTGGATTGGCTGTTTACCGTGCTCATCGGGAGGCCTTTCTATCCCAAGTGGCTTCCTTGCAGCCCCTAAGAATTCCTGGAGCCAGGCAGGTGACCATGCTCAGCCTGTTTTTCCAGTCTGGCTGGGGAAACCGGCCTTGTATCCATTCTCATCTCTGTTTACACCCTAATGTTTTCCTTAAAAGGCCTTTTATTCCTAATACAAAGTAGTCTAGCAGACCAGGAGGCATCAGCGCCAGAGAAACTCAGAAGAGCCACATACACAGCAGACAGTTACTAAAACTCTCTTGAGAACCCAGACCTTCTTTCTTAGCGTGCCTATGAAACTTTCCGTTCTTTCTGTAAAAGGCTACCAAGGAGAAAGATGGCCAGCACTGGTTGCCTGTTTGATCCTAGACAGAAGCAATCACCTGGTCCAGGTGAGTCCATTGGCACAGAGAGAAACTGGACTTTGGAGGGTGGGGTTTTACTGAGCCAAATGCCCGTCTTGGGTCACCATGTTTGTTTGTCATTTGTGATCAGATGGGTAAAGTTAGTTCTAGGAAGGGTGTCTGGCAAAGCCTGAAGAAGATTGTTACCCGAGAGAAGCTGCTTAAGATGAATCTGCTGAGGGAATCCAGATTTTACCCTCAGGAGTTAGGGAAATGTCTGAAACTTTACTTTGAAAAAGGAAGTGAAAAGACCGACGGGGACTCAGTTTAACACACTCTAGAGCAGTGGTCCTCAGCCTTCCTAACGCTGCGACCCTTTGATACAGTTCCCCCAATCATAACATTATTTTGTTGATACTTCACAACTGTAATTTTGCTACTTCTATGAGTCATAATATAAACATCTGATATGCAGGATATATGATATGCGACCCCTGTGGGGGTCGTGACCCACAGGTTGAGAACCACTCTGTGGCTTTTGATGAGGTCCATCTGTTAGTGCTGACAGTGGATGGAGATTTGGATCATGTTTTTCCGCTGGTGTCAGAGCTGCCTATCCCTTACCTTATCCTGACTTTGCTGCGCGTGTAGGTGATTTCTCGTAAACAGTTTCCTGGAAGTCTTTGGTTCTTTCATGCTCCTGTCTTCTCTCTGAAGCTGACTTTGGTCATCACCCTAGCCAGGTTCTGCTCTTCACACAAGGCCTGCTTGTGCCAGTTGCTGTTTCTCAGGGACGTTGGTAAGCTTTGAATCTTTGGCCAGGCTTTCTTCTGTGTACTTCACACAGCATTATGTGTCTTGGGCCAGCCTGTGGCTCTGCCTTGTGGTTGGTGGCATTGAGCATCTCCCTGACAGTCAGCAAGAGGCTAACTAGAAAGACTGAGCAGTTGAGAAGTGATCATGTTTATTAGGGGCTTTGCAGACAAAAATGTGGTCCCGCTGGTACCCTTTGCTTCCTTGTATGTAACCTTGTTGCCATGGAGACATGGTGGTGCAACTAGTCAAACATCATACCTTGTTGCTATGGAGACATGACAGGTGGGGCTCTCAGTAGAGGATGGAGCAACCAGACCTACCTCCCTAGGAAACTTCCTAGTTTTCTGATGTTGGTTTCCAGGGGGCAGCTCAGTAGCTCCTGGTGTGCCTGCTGAATACCGGATTGGTGGTAGACTATCGTAGAAGCCATTGTCCACTGTATACATTCAGTCCCCTGTAGAGGACGTAGGAGAGAATATGTCAGTGATGTCATAACAAGAAAAGCTCTTCACTCATGGAATGATTTTTTTTTGTTGCTATTTAAATTTTTTACATATTTTTTGTGTATGCTGGTGTGTGTGGCATGCATGCATGTGCTGTGTATGTGTGTGTTCACGTGTATGGGGGCACACGTGCACCCAGCCTTGGGGTGGGTGGGAGGCTGATCTTGAGTGTCCTCCCCAGTTACTCTCCACCTGTTGTATTGAGACTGAGACTCCAGTGATCCAAGAGCTCACCATTTTGGCTAGTCTGTTGGATGTTGCAGGTTGGGCTAAAAGAAACAGAACCTTGCCTAGCCTGTTCTGTAGCTGTGTTTACATCCTTGGCATTCTCTCCTGGGCTGTTCTGTGATCTAACCTACTTTCCTTTCCCACTTGCCTGGGTAATTAGCAGCTCAGGGGTCCACAGCATGGCTGGGTAAGGAATGCTGTTAGTGCAGATGTAGTCTTCCACTTAGGTTTATTTCTCAAAGTGTCAGAGGTACTTCAAACATTCTTTGAAAACAAACAAACAATGTTTGAGACAGGGCCTCCCGTAGTCCAGACTGGCCTTGAACGTGATGTGCGGATGAAGTTGATGTTGAATTCCTGATCCTCACTCCTCTACCACCTGAGTGCTGTGATGATAGGCATTGGCTACCATGCCTGGCTTAGCTATCTTTTTTTTTTTAATTATTTATTTTGGGCGTGTTGGTGAACACTTTTAATTCCCACATTTGGGAGGCAGAGGCAGGTGGATCTCTGAATTCTAGGTCAGCCTGGTCTACAAAGCGAGTTCTAAGACAGCCAGGGCTACACAGAGAAACCCTATCTTTAAAAACAAACAAATATATATGTATGTATACATATACACATATGTATATGTGTGTGAATTTATATATACATATATAAATAAGCACACATATATATTACTTATTTGTTTATATGTATGTGTGTGAGTCTGCCTGAATCTATGTGTACCACATGTGTGCAGGAGCTCAAAGAAGCCAACAGAGCACCAGATTCCCTAGAACTGTAGTTATAATTGGTTGTGAGCTGCCATGTGGATGTTAGGAATTAAATCCTAGTCTTCTGCACAAGTAGAAGGACCATCAGGCCATCTCTCTAGCCCTAACGGGGTCCCAGACCCTTGCTGTGGAATGTGGAGCCTGGATCACATGGTTCATCTTGTGGTTACAGATCTTTGTCTGGCTTACTGACAATTAGTAACGTGAGAATAAGTTATCTGAATCACTATACATAGACCAGGTCTATAATATTATAGGGGTGTTAATATACAGTAGATTGCTAATTATTTTAGAAATGATAGAGGCATTTCCTGGTTTATCTGGCTTTCTAGACTCGTGGGACATCAATAGGATAGGGGGCAGTGGGGCCTGCCTATGTGGGCTTGGCCTACCTTCAGGGCCTTGGATGCTGCATGTGGATAAGGCTCAAAGCCCTGCACAGGGGCTGTTTGAGGTCGGGTCTTATCAGTGTTTGAAAATGGTGGGCATAATTGGTGTGTCCTAGAGAGGGGGTGGCTCTGCTGTTCTTCAGAGGGAGGCCAAGATGGAGATGGGACCAGTGTCAGGGCGGGAAGGATGGGAGGAACGGCCAGCATGTGAAGGTCAGGAAAGCAGAGTGTGCTGAGTCACCTGTGCATTTTCTGGATAACTGAAGGTACAGGAATGGACTCAGAACTCCACTGCAGCCTCAGCATTGACCTGGGCCTGGCCAGGGCCTCGGTGCATGCTTGAATAAATGAGGGAACAAGTGACTGGGAGACTGTCTGTGGTGTTTTAATGCTTCTTGGTAAGCCCTGGTGAATTTCCTATCATACAAATACATATGGATCTGTGATTTGACCTTGTGTGATTTGGGGAAGATGAGGGAGGTAGGAAGGGGAACAAGAGTAGAGTATGGAGCCACAGCCATTGAGGGAATTGCTCTTGGGTCCAGCCTGTGTCTTCAGGCCTCCGGATGCCAGTGTCCAGTCATCCTAGACTGCTGCTGTTGGGGTTTCCTTGTATGAGTCCAGGCTTTCTGTCATTGCTTTTGGTGTTACCTGTTCTTGGTCCCATCCATGGCTGCTGTAACAAAAGCAGCACAGACTCAAGATCAAACAGCTAACGTTTTTTTCTCATAGTCCAGGGCGCTGGGTATCCTAGATCAGAGTGTGCACATAAGCAAACTCTTTGAGGCTTTGTATGGCTTACAGATAGCCTTCTTCTTGCAATATGTTTATGGGGGTGTAGGAGATTACATGACTCTTCTTTTAAGGGCACTAATCCCATTATAAGGGGACCTGATGTTATGATGTTATCTAACCCTATTCACCTGCCGTAGACCCTTCCTCTGAGCTCCAGTGTAACAAGGCTTAGGGCTTCTGTGGGAATTTCAGGAGACACCTGGAGGCCATTGCACAACCCTTTCCCTCCCCATTTCTTCAGCCTTTCATTCCCTGTGGGCTAAATTACCAAAGAATCAAATTTAGTTCAAATGGCTGGCATGGTCAGCATCAGAAATTAACTACAGGTCTGAGTGGCTCTTCAATAGGGAAGCACACAGCACAAGTTTAGCTGTCAGTAACTTCCAAGGTGTCGAGTGCTCTCTGTTTCTACCATGGTTTGGGGGCATACTTTTAATATCAGCGAGGTGACATTATCCACTATATAATATGTTACTATATTGTAGCTGTGGGGTTGATAGGAGTCTAACTAGAAGCACTTGACTGTAATGAAGCCATATTGTTATTCTACGCAGGGAAAGGAGGACCTGGTCCCAAGAGTCTATGGATTTTATTTAGCATAATTTCTCCAAAGCCCTTCCAGAGTATGTTCATTTTTCTGTGTCAGTTAGTACTTGTAGGCTGCTTGCCTAGGCATTTTTCTCAACGGTGGATAGCCAGTGAGGAGAGAAAGCAGGATTTGAACTCTGGTTCATTTCAAAGCCTTTGGGATGTTCTGATAGCCCTGTGACTCTGCATGCCATGCACAAACCAGGTTCTGGTTGTGGCTCTGCCACCCTGGGCCTGGGAGTCCCAGTAAACCATTCAGAGTCAAGGAGTGGTGCAGAGTGGAGCTCATCAATGTGACTGTGTTGGGAAGAACAGATAAAGGGTTCAGCGACTCCAGGTCTGTCTTCCATGCACTGACAGAAACTTTGATATTTTATAAAGAAAAAAAACATGGGGAGTGGGCAGAAGGGGGTGGCTGGGTTTGCCTCACTGAGAGAGCCTGTGATCCTGGCCAGGTCAAGAGACCATTATCTCGGTTCTGCTTTTGCCTGAGGCTCTGAAGAAGTTACTGTCACTGGCATCCCTTGAGGGGAACAGTCTGGCTCCCACGAGGTGCTTCCCTGCCACGCTGAGGGGAACAGTCTAGGTCCCATGAGGTGATTTCCTCCCCCTTTGAGAGGACAGTCTGAATCCCGTGAGGTGGTTCTCCCATTCCGGATGAACCTCACCACTATGGACAATCTCCTTTAGAAGGGGATGTGTTCTGCATGCCACACCACTGCTTGGGGCCCTTCCTGTGGGTCCTTTGTCGGTAAGATGTTTACCAGTCAGTCCAGGATCCAAGGCCACTGTGGAAGAAGGATTCTAGAAGCAGAAAGTTAAAGAGGCAAAATAAAGCCATTGAGGGACAAAATGCGGCTAGTGCAGGCTGAGGACGCCTCATTTTACCAGTGTGTAATCTGACTGAAGTCTGTCTGTCACACACTTCTCAGAAGAATCTACATTTACTACACACTCTAAGGTTCTTTTGGCTCCTTAACTGCAGAAGGAACCAAAAAGATTTTTTTTAAAAAAAAAAAAAATAAAGATCCCCCTTCCCCCTCCCTATGAATATGTTTGGATAAATAAGCTGCAGGGTCCCTGTCACCAGATGACACCAAGGTTGACAATGAGTGATGCCCTCCCTGGGAGGTGCTGTCCTGCTGAGAGTCACCTACCCCACCAGACTGGCATCCTTGTTTGCTATTTTCATTTAAATACAGAAGGAAACCTCGGTGTTTCCTGGAGAGCTCATATCACTGATTCCTGGAAGCAGTTTTGATGGGAGGGTGTTTTGACACAGGGAAGAAATGTGAGCCAGGGAATTCCGCTGGCCTGGAGCTCTGGAGCTTGTAGCAAGTAGCAAATTCTGTACGTGCTGACCTGTGCCGACATCTTTCGCCACACTTGAGGAAAACAGTATATTCGAGGACATCTTAAGGTGTGTTGGGTAGCTTTATTTTGGTTTTATTGTATGGTTGATTGGTTTTACATTCATCTCATTATTTTGGGCCGTAATGTATATATTTCTTAAGAACTGCCTTATAAGCAGAGGAATTGTGGGAAAAGTCACATGAGTGTTTCTGCTTTCCCATAATTAGTTGTGTTTGAATTCAGTTGTTATGGGCTCAGAAAGCCAGCCCACCAAACATGAGGCAGACAGGGGTGAAGGGATCCCCAAACCACTTACAGGGAAAGAGAATGTTTTTCAAGTAGCCTCCAGTGAGAAGATCCAGAGATCAATCAAACGTTCAGAGCTAGAGACCTGGCTGCTTCCCAACAGGCAAAGGGGGCTGGCACTGGGTGTCGCCAGCACCTAAGCCAGCCTGTGTTTCCGGTCAGAGGTGAACCTTTATATGTCCCTCACAGCCACCTTTCGCCTGTATATTCTTGTTATACAAAGGTCCTGACTCAGGAGCATAGCCTCCATGGCATAGGGCTTGTCTGTAGAAAATTCTTCTGGTAGCCAAAGACCAGACTGCAGACCTAGTCCCTGAAGGTGGCCCTATATGCCTCTTTCTCTCCAATTTGCCTCAACCTCTGCAGACTTTGGTCAAACTAAGAAAGTGTACCTGGAGGGAGGCCTGGTCTTGGTGAGCTGGGAGCCGGAGAGCCATGCCAGGTTGCTGCTCTGGGACAGACTTTGTTTCTTCCCCAGCTGTGCTATCTGAAGTAAATTCATTCAGGTGTGCAGTCCTCAGTTTCCACTGTAGCCTGTTTTACTGGTTCCTGAAGCCCTCCTCCAATCTGGGGGTGGGAGCCGGAGCGAGAAGGGACCTGTCCCCAACTGGGTCTATTGCTAGGCGAGGGCCTCAAGTTGCCTGTGAGCAGTGCATTTACATCTCAAAAGACACACTAGGCTAGCAGGCGTTCTGGGCTAGTCTTGGAGGCTGCGGCTTGGTGTGTGAGTAGAGGGAGGGTCTTCGCCTCCTCCCGGCGTTTCCGGAGCCAATGTTGGAGCTTTGTGAAGATGCAGGCGTCTGGCCACTTGGTGGTGGTGACATCATCAAGTCCCAACACACAGGCTGAGCAGGGTCTTTAAAAGGGGAAGATCCTTTAACGATCACGCCAGTGCTTGGGCTCACACTGCCTCCTCTCAGGCAGTTCCACGCACACCGGCCACGCTCACGCGCACACCTAGGCGCGTGCCCGCCAGCTGCTCTTGCGCGTGCACACTTCCTCGGTGCTCGCCCCCTGGGCCGGCTCCGGCCTCGAGCTGCAGCTCCCAGTCGCCGCCACCACCACGGATGCCAGCAGCTGCTCCCATCTGCAGTGCAGCAGCCCCGGCCGCCCGCCGGCCCGCCCCGGGCTGGAGGAACCGCACCAGGACGCTGGCCCTGCCCGCGGCTAGCCTGCACGCCAGGGCTCAGCGAGGATGGGAGGGTCGCAGTCCCTGCAGCCAGCCCCAGCCAGTGACCTGAACCTGGAGGTTTCTGAGGCCATGTAAGTGCAGTGCTCTGCCGCCCGGAGCCCCCGGGGGGAGGAGAGGCTGCCCGGCTTTGTTAATGCTTCTCTCCCCCATGCGGTGCCGCGAGGGTGAAGCCTAGGCTGGCCTGGGTAGCCTTACAAAGCTTTACCTGGTGGCTGTTGTTTGTAGTGTTTTGTGTCCTAGCTGGACTGAGTGTCTTGCAGCCCCAGGAAGCAGAGATAGCCGTCTGGAATTTGGTTTTGGTTGTTCAGCAGCAGGGTGCATGGTGGGGGCTTCTGCGCTATCGGCATCTTTTTCTCTGTACTCACTCCCCCTGGTATTTCCTGCTAGGGAACGGGAGGCATCAAGGAGAGAGGGCCTCCTCCTAGGAGAAGTATTGTGCATGCTGGCATCTTTCTACCCTGGGAACAGGTCTGGGTTAGCTATTGGCATGGCAGGACAGATGGCGTGGAGCTTAGAGTGCGTGCACAGCCGGTCTAGTCCAGGCATCACCCTGTACTCCTGCTAACACAGAGGACAAGGCCGCTTGCTATTATTAGTGTAGACAGCCAAACAGCCTTGTCATTGGTGGAGGCAATGCCTGACTATGCATCGATCCAGGAATCTGATCTTTTCTCTAAGCCACAGTGCTAATGGGATCAGAAGCGGCCTTTATGCCGATGTGCGTCTATTACAGTTGCTGTTTCTGTTATGGTTTGCTTCGTTGTGAACCCAGGCTCGTTTGGAGGTCGGCCTGCCAGGTCCCAATTGGACAAGTAAGGCTGCTGTCCAAAGTGGGCCTACCAGTTCACTCCAAGGTCTGCTCCTCTTTTCCAAAGAGGAGACTATTTCTAGAGGCTTGAGGGGTGGGGGTGGCAGAGTACTGTGGGTTCTTATAGTTGATATGTAGATTAAAAGATAGCCTGGACCAGTATACATTGTGGAGTAGGGTTTGGGTCCCATGATCGGCGAGTGGGGGGATCCCACCCTTCACTGGTCTTCAGTGAGAAGCTGGACCCATGTGGTGATGTAATGCTGGGAAGAACCGCGTGCTTTTCCAGGCCCTGGCTTTTGAGCAGCTAGTCACTCCGAGGAGCAGGTGTGGAAGCATTGTTTATCTTTATCCAGAACTCGAGAGTGCAGAATCTTACCGTGGAGGTGTGTTGGGCTTGGGAGTTTGATGATGCGAACCCGCGCCCTGCTGTCCTGTCCATTCAGGGGCGGTATTGTTAGGTGCCTGGTGAGACTCAAGAGGGGCACAGTGCAGCCTCAGTTTTCGAAGTCCCTGAACTAGAAATTGGCGAAGGACACCAGCTCTGTCGCCGGCACAGCTGACACCCACCAGAGCACTGGAGGGACCAAAAAGGATAAGGCGACTCCAGATTTGAATGCTCTTCAGCCATTAAGTCCCCTGGTCGCTACTGTCCCTACCTTCTTTCCTGGTTGAGTTACTGCCTTGCATTCTGGAAGCTGAGGGCTGAGTCTGGAGAGTCTCTGTTAGGTAGATGTAGTCCTTTTAGACAACAGGCTTTAAGTTTGTCCCAAGGGGACAGTGGCAGTAGAGTAAAACTTGAGGCCCAGTGGCCACTTTCGGAGGGAAGCTGCTCCTCCAGTGTTTCCATGGTCCACTCAGTCTTGTTCTTACCACAGGAGATTTCTGAAATGTCTTCGGGTACAGTTGTTAAGATGGTATATTTACTCATTCACAAAAATCCCATTCTCCGTTCTCCAGCATAATTGTAAAGGAGAACTGGAGGGAGGGAAATAGTCTGGGGGAGGTTATGCCTAATAGCTAGCCTTTGCAGCCCATTTCTGAGTAATGGGGACACTTGTTTTCCCTACAGATGTGCTCTGTCCAACCAGAAAAAAAAAAAAAAGGAAAGAACGAAAACTACGTTAAGAAAGTAGCCCTTCCCTGTACAGACATGGCCTTTTCGTAGTCCTTAGTGTGTATGAGAACACATGCCCACGAATAATCCAGAAGCGGCAGAGATGGGCCTCCACTGTGAGATGATGGGTCAGGTGTGCAGGGTGTGCAGGCTGTGCTCACCCGCCGCCAGTCGCAGGCCGTGACAGCAGGACTCTAGAGCGAACATGCCTACTTAGGTGAGAGCTGGGTTCACAGAGGACCCCACATAAAGGTGAAAGTGAGAGAGAACTGAGACGTGACCCAAGGACTTTCTCTCTTAGATTGGAGTGTGGGTGCCTGTAGGTGGTTTTCCTAGTCCCAGTCGACAGGTTTGTCTGCCTCAGAGAGCAGTGGGGCCAGGGTGGGGGAGGGAAACTGGGGACCCCAAAGGCATGTGGGATGAAGGGAGTAAAGCAGAGAGCTAAGGTTTAAGGTAACTCTTGCAGTCCCACAGTGGGACTCACACTGGAGCATTGGTCCCCAGCGGAGGTGCAGGATCTCAGGCTCCACCCAGATCCTAATCTTCTTTTTAACCAGTGCTTATTAAAGATTCCTGCGAGGTTTGGGGTAGAGTTTGAGAAGCCCTGAGCAGCTCATATCTCCTCTGTCCAGGTCTTTGTGAAAGCCGTGGCTGCTGCTTTAGATGCTCCTCTCCTGTCTGGGAAGGACTCACGGCAGCAATAACCACTTCCAAATGAGAAATGGGTCGTGAGGAGGGGGAGACTCCCACCCTGAAGTACTTATTTCTCATCAAAGATGAATGAGGTCTGTTGATGAGCCCCATATTCCTCCTCCTCTCCAAGGGGAACCCCTGGGGATGTGGCTTCCTCTAAGTGAAGCAGCACCAAGCATTTTGTCATCGGTTCCAGGGACTCCCCAGCTTAGTCCCCTCCCCCCAATCAACCGAGGCACCAGTGTAACCTGAGACAGTGAGCAGGGCTCTCTTACAGGGCAGGCTGTTGGCGGACTCTAGAAGACAGGCTGCCAACGTGGGAAGCCATGGGACTCTGGTCCCCCGAGGAGCCACAGAAGCAAGAAGGAGGGAGGCTGTTACAAAAATTGGCAGAGGAAGGGGTACAGAGGGACAAATAGAAAGCAGAGGTTTAGGGGCTGTCAAGATGCTCCCCACCAACTCAAGCAGACTTGAGTTGAATCCCTAGAGCCTACATGTTGAAGTCGATTTTACTTTGGATATTATTACTGGGCGCACTAGGAGTCGTTCCCTGCCCCCCCCCCCAGTTCCCACACATTGAATAAGCTGCAAGTTATCTGTTGAGTGGGGTGTAAGCTTAAGTCCCAAAGACTCCTTGTGGGTGTCATCTCTTCTGGCATCATTCCTAGATAGCTGTACCCTGGCTCTATGGCCTTGTGCCCAGATCCACAGGATTCTGGCCCTCCCCCATCTTGGAGGCTTGCTCCTTGGGGGACCTAAAAGTAGTAACATTCCAAAGCCTTCCCAGTAACTCCTGGACTTGCAAGGGTTCATGCCAGCCCATTCTGCTGGGGTCTTGGGTTGGGGTACTATGTTGTTCATAGCCTAGGGTTTCAGGTATTGATCCAGTATGAACGGCTCGGCAGGCGAGCGTTACATCAAAGTCAGAGATTATGGGTCAGTGCCTCTCCAAGCTCTGTGTTTCTTTCTACTATCTACAGTCTGTTTCTGTGACTATATTGTTGGTTGCCTAGGAAACTACATTAGCCTGAAATATGATTGGCTCCCCTTGTCAGATGGATTACTGGAGCCCAGGCAGCACTGCAGGTCAGCAGAGGGTGTGGAGCAATTCCGTCCTTGCCCCTTAAGCTTCACAGGGTGGACTTGGCATTGAGAACCGTTGTCCCTTGAAAACCAATTGTTCACAGGCTCCTGCTTTTGTTTCAGAAAGGGGAGACCCATTGAACACAAAGCACCGACTAAGTCAGGCCTGCTCTCACACGCCCATCCTGTGTCGGTTGCGCTTGCTCAGATGATTTCACTCTGTTTATATTTGTGAATTCTCTTAGCAGTTGCGTCTGCAGGGCAGGTGGGTGCAGTGTGTCGGTGCCAGACGTGGGAACAGAGCTGGATGAGGCAGACTCCATGCCAGGAAGGAAGAGCTCTTTACTTAGCTTCGCTGAGGAGACCCAGATTCAACAGAAACTTTTGTGTACTTTCTGTCTGGCCTTTTTAAAGACAGTGTCTCATGTATTCCGGACTGGCCTCCAATTTGCTACATAGCTGAGAAGGACCTTGAATTTTTGATCTTCCTGGCTCTACCTTCAGAGTGCTGGAATCACAGGTGTGCACCACCCTCTTTATGGAGTGCTGGGTGTTTGGTCCTTCTGCCTGCTAGGCAAGCGCTCTCCTAACTGAGCTGCATCGCCAATCTCTGCAGGGCTGTTTTGTTTGTTATATAAATATATTAACCTTGTAGGCAAGTTTTCTAGATAAGGAAACTGAATCCTCTGAGTGGTTAAAATCACAAGGTTAGAAACTGTAAGGGGTCAGATAGTAAACAGCCCTGTTCCTACAGGGCAAAAGCTGCCGTACATGATATGTAACTTACTGTTCCAATAAAACTTTATTCATAGCAAGCAGGCGATGGGTTATAGTTTGCTAATGTCTAGTTGTAAAGATGATTGACACAAGGATCAGACCTGAGTTTCTTGCCTTGCCCAGGATCTTTGAGACCACGGTCCAGGATGTGCTGATAGCTCCCTCGTGCATGCCCTTCCCCCTGGGCACCATCCTTGCCCAGCTTCACATCCCCTCTTGGGTTCCTTGTGGAGAGCTCAGGCTTACTGGGCCCAAGAACTTTGATTCCTTTCTCCTCTCAAGAGCAAGACAGGGCTGGGTGCCTGCTGCTCAGAGATTGGGAACCTGCCGAGCCTGAGCTCCTCCTACTGCACACAGAAGGAAAAGCACTGGGGAGCGTTCTGCGGGGAAGAACTCGTAGAGACTCTGGGCTCCACACAGATGGGGTCGATTGGGGCCTTAGGGAGATGGCAAGGACCTGGGGGGGGGGGGCTTGTGGCTACTCCTGCAGTCGTGAGGCACATCAAGAAGTTCTGCCACTTGTGAGGCAGGCAGGGAGCCCACACCTACCCTGAATTAGGCTTGGGTTTCCCAGGCTCCAAGGCCATGAGAAATGGCTTCATTGTTTTTAACACTCATCTTGTGGTGTTTTGTTTTAGCATCAAACAGACTAAGACAGACATCCTGGGGTGTACGTCCACACCCACCATCGTGTGCCAGTGCTGTCTACCTTGGTGCTTCTTGTCACCAGGACTCAGGGAGAACTAAGGGTCTGGGGGCATCGGCAGGGAAGATTCCTCATTCACTATTCAGGGTATCTGGGTGCCCTTCCTCCCTGAGTCTGGAGCTCCCAGGTGGTTTTGGAGGACCATGCCCAATCTTGGCCACTATATGCCTTTTAACTCCACAGATCAGACAGACTCTGAGGTATCTGTCCCGTGTGTGCCAGAGCAGATCACAGTCGCTTTGGCCAGGGCTCATTGGCTCCTCACTCTCTGGGCCACCATTATAAACCGTAGAAGGTTGTGTGCTCAACCACAGCTGCCCTGTCTAGCTGCATTTCCTATGGCAGGTACCTTCCTCTCTGCCCCGCCTCATCTCCCCTCTCCAGCTTCTTCTAGATGGAGCCTTCTTTCTTTCCCTATAATTCTGAAGTCCTGCTTGGTAACTTGTGTAGCTATCTTCATGTATATTTGGCCATCCAGGTCATTTGGTCTTTTGGTTTTTAATCTCTCTCTCTCTCTCTCTCTCTGTGTGTGTGTGTGTGTGTGTGGGTGGGTGGGTGGGTGGGTGGGTGGGTGTGTGTGGGTGTGGGGGTGTGGGTGTGTAAGAGTGAGTGAAGGTCAGAGGCCAGCTTGTGGGAGTCGGTTCTCTTCTTTCACCCCATGGGGCCTAAGGATCAAGTTTAAGTCATCAGGCTTTGGTGGCTAGCATCTTTACTCTGTTGCTAGGCTACAGTAAGTGGGACACAAAGCAACACAATGAGACAATTTCTTCTTGAGCTGGGATGAGCCGTGCGCATGCCATAGGCCCTTGAGTCCCCCTAGAACCACAGCCCAGCCTGTTCCAGAAAGTCCTGTTAGGAGGCATCTTCTGCCACCAACCACTGTCCATCTTGAAATGCAGTTCCTACCTCATTAGCTAGGGAGATGTTGGGGGATTCAGGGATGCCGCACAGGCAGCTCTCAAATCTATGCCCACCACCCAAATCTCCCATGAGAAAAATGTGGAACTCCAAATAAACAGGGCCACTCAGTGGCACTCTGCAGGGCAAGGAACACATTTAGACTCTTCCTCTCCTACCTGATTTTTTTCTTTCTTTTCTTTCTTTTTTTCTTTTTTTTTTTTTTGGTTTTTCGAGACAGGGTTTCTCTGCAGCTTTTTTTTAGAGCCTGTCCTGGAACTAGCTCTTGTAGACCAGGCTGGCCTCGAACTCACAGAGATCCGCCTGCCTCTGCCTCCCGAGTGCTGGGATTAAAGGCGTGCGCCACCACCGCCCGGCTTTTTTCTTTCTTTTTGACTTGAACATAAACCTAGTAGATCTGGCCCTGTGCCTCACGTTGCCTCGACTCAGTCCCCTGCCACGCCTCATCCCAACCCAACACATCTTCCATTCCCATTGCTTGAGCGAAGCTCAGTGCTGACCCACTTCCCGGCCCTATGTAACACCCGATTCTGTGTTACCCCCTCGGTCAGTTCGCGCGCCACTGTACCGTATGCTAATCGGGCAAGGGCCTGGAGATTGAAGAAACACACAAAGAGACCTGGGTCATTCGAAAGGAGATCAGCCGAATGCTCTTTATTTAATTTTGGGGAAATCCTTATGTACCTCGCTGCTGCACAAGGATTTCCACCCAGACAGGTGGGAAATTACCATACCAATGATGGAGTCAACAATGCCCTACAGCTAATCACCAGGCGGGGCAGAGGGAGCACAGGAACAAACAGGATGCTTAGTTAGCTGATCAGAAACTGTCCTCAAGATGAACCCCAGGAACAAAGGTAGACCCGGGCCCTACAGCCCTACAGGCCCCTTCCAGGTCCTGTCCTTATTCCTTCCTGCTGCCTCCCCCTGGCCAGCAGGGTCTGTGGATGCATCACTTCTCCCTACCCTGCTCTAATCTGCTCTCACTGGTTGAAGACTCCATAGTCTTCGCTGCTGCCCTCATTGGCCATCCAGGGCTTCCTGTCTCACGCAACTGCTCCATTGCCATTGTCATCCAACATTTCTGGCCAGTAGCAATGCTACATCTGAGGATAGCAGCAGATTTCTCACACTTCTGACACACGGGCAACTTAAAGCACCTCTAGGAAAGCCTGGATGAGCCCAGACAGCCCCATGGTCTTTCCACTCCTCACCCCCACCCCACTATGGGAGGAGTTAAGCTCAGAATCTCGGGGAGCTATCCCATTTAGAGAAACGGGAGGCAAACAGTATCTAAGAAACGCAGAGTTAGTGCCTGGGCCTGAACTGGGAGGTGTAACATGCAAAGCCAGGCGAGGTACAAAGGACACAATGGAATCCTGAAAGGAAGGTCTGCAGGCAGGTTTATAGGGCTCAGTGCTATCCTCTCCTTCTCCACAGAAGAGTCCCCTTGTCATAGACAGCGCAGAAGAGGGACCCACCAATGGTGGCTTCTCCCAGTCCATCAGCAAGTCCATGCTGCTTTCTTTCAACTATTAAAAGTCACCATCTCCCAGAATCCCACTCAGATAAAAGTGCTGCGTTCCTTCTAGACTGGAAGATGTAAACAACACAACACACGAGTGTGCCCGAAGATGTTTAGCTCTGTTTTGTATATTTGTATGAATTTGGCAATCCCATTAATGAATTTGCACAAACCCATTCGTGCACTAGACTTGTGTGGCTATGTGTGAGGAAGCAGTTAACCTGCAAGGGGCCGCTTTTGAGTTCTTAATGTAATACTGTAGCTTTAGGCCTGACTTTAAAAATACTCTGCGTTCCCTGGCAAATTATTGTTAAGTAACAGGGGGAAACAGGGCCCAGAAACATGATTGCCAAGGGCTAAGTGAGAAAGGGGACAGGAGATATTGAAAGAAAGACCTAGACCTTCAGTTAGACTGGGTGATTATGTTGAGGATATCTGTTCGGCTTGGTGACTATAGACTCTTGAAAATTATTAAGAGTAAGGGCTGGAGATGGCTCAGCAGTTAAGGGCACTTGTTGCTCTTGCAGAGGACCAGGATTTGGTTCCCATCACCTGCACAGAGGCTCACAACCATCTGTAACTCCAGTTATAGACAATACAGCTGCAAATATTGATAGATATCATTTTTTAAAAAGTATTTATTTTATGTATATGAGTGACCTGTCTTCACGCACACACCAGAAGATGGAATCAGATCCTGTTACAGATGATTGTGAGCCTCCGTGTGGTTGCTGGGAATTGAACTCAGCACCCCTGGAAGAGCAGCCAGTTCTCTTAACCACTGAGCCATTTCTCCAGCCCGATAGATATTATTTTAACTGCTTTCAAAGAATATAATATAAAAACCACCTGTGGGGCAAGATTTCCTGGATAATTTTGTCTACTGGGTCCCCAGGTAGGAAAACCTGCCTGGAGCTAGTGTCCCCTGAGGGACTTGTCAAAGCACTGCAGTGCCCCTGACAGTAGACAGACTGGGTAGTGTGTTCTCTAGGTGTGTTCTCCCCTCCTTGTCTTGGAAGCAGTGGGTCAGTCTGTCTGAACACCCTGGGCTCTGTACCTCCTACCATGCTGACCCAGGGGGAACATGCAGGTCACAGATATGAACCAGAGTGGCAACTGGTTGGAAAAACAGAGAGAAAATTCAGAACCTCCAATCAGAAGGAAAGGATACCTGTGCTACCCACTGTCACACAAACATGCTGACGATAACCACACAGTCCCACACTGGGAATAGGGCCAGAGAAAACTCACTGGCTACAGCCACCACCTGGCTACAGCCTTCTGTCCTGTCTCTGGAAGCAGGCAGCTGGCAGCCCAGGGCCTTGGAGTTTGGGGGCAGCTCCAGACGGTGCAGCCAGCTGCAGAAAGAATGCTTTGGAAGTAGTCAGCAAGCCCCACTCAGACACATTCATCCCTCCCTCCCTTTCTCCCTCCCTTCCTGTCTTTCTTTTCCTTTTTCCTTGCATGTCTGGACAGGAGAGACCTGGGAAACTCTGACATCTAGCCGTTGTACGGCACACTCTCTCAGCGGCTGAGCACTGAGGTGCCACTTTCCATGGAACACCCCTTCCTTTCTTACCCGTAGATGGTCCTTCTGGCCTCAGAACCAGGGACTCAAAGGCTCTGGGAAACTCCTAGAAGCCCCCAGCCTCCAAGCTCCTCCTTTTCTCTCCCTGCCTCTCCCTGGCTTCTCCGAAGCTTTTCTCTGGCACCTGAAGATGCTCACTCTGGCTGTTGTCCCAGGCTTCCTGTGGCCCTCCAGTTAGGGCAGGAGGCAGGTGCTGGGATGTTTGTTGACATTTGTGGACCAAGCAGAGGCCCAAGACTTGATGCCTGCCCTCCCTAGGGCGTTCCCATCTCCTACCTGGGTTTCAGGTCTTGGTGGAGCAGACAGCTCCAAAGTTGAGACTCAGAATTCCTGCAGCAGCTATAAGCCTGTTAAGAGGGGTCAGGGGTCACAGAGAGGGAGAGGCAACTCAGAAGAGTCGGGAAAATCAGCTCTGGAACACAAAGGCAGTGATGCTAAACACACAAGGCTTGAGAGTTTGGGGTTTCTGTGGGAGATCCAGTTTTCTAAAGCCTCTGTGACATTTAATCTGGTGGAGCCCCACCCACCAATCACAGAAGACCTAAATTCTTTTTGCTTTTTATTCTTTAAGTCCCTTTATTTTATCTTCTATTTGCAACCACAGCCACAGGCGAAGCCCAGATACACCTCTTTAGACACCACCAAACCACACACGACACTTCTGCGCCTGGTCATGTGGCCAGCCTTGCTTTAGAGCACATGATTGAACCACTGGAACGGATGGTCAAAGCTGAGCATGCCCAGATACAAATACAAAAGGGTGCCTGATCCTCATACCCACCCTGCATTACCCCCCAGTGCATGCCCTCTGTGCATTTCTGCCCTTCACAGCTCCCCAAGAGACTAATGCTTACTCTGCCAGTGTCCCTATACCCCAGGAAAGCTTAAGGTCACTCTTCTGGAAGAATCTGCCACGGCCTACAGGTGTGCACATGCTCTCCCTAATGCAAAACTAGCCTCTGGAGGAAAGAAGTATTTTCTTCCAGACCATTCCAGGCACCTCCCTGTAATGTAGAACAAGGAACAATTAGCAGTTCCCATGATGCCTCCCACAAATGACAGTGGTAGGGTGGAGCCTTTGATACAGTTGTTTCTGAAGCTGCAGAGACGCACATCTGCTCCATACTAAGGAGACCCTGCTGAAGATTTAATTCATGTCAGTGGCCAGCAGGACAGAGAGCAGCTCCTGTGGTCACCTCCTGTTGGACGCTCTCCCTGAGCAGTGACAAAGCTCAGTCTGGGGTCTTCTAGTCTAGCTCAGCCTGTACACACACACACACACACATACACACACACACGCCCGCTGACACATGCCCACCTCCCTTAGAACCTTCTGCCCTAGTATCCTGAAGAGACATACAAAGGGAAAAATAGAGTCTGGCAGCAGCTCAAGCTAAGACTCAGTGGAGATCGTGGACCCAGGCTAGTCATCTTTAACCCCAAATAAACTACACACTCCATTTTCTTCTAGGGCACGAATCTGTAATCTCAGCTATTTCCCTAATGGGAAGGATGTCCACTTTAAGCTTGCCAAATGAGACAGTCTGCCTGAAACTGTGGTTTTTAGCAAATTGCATGTTGCAGCAGGGAGACGATTGAAAGGACCACCGGAGTCCCCGTGAGTCAGGGTGAGAGATCTAAGAGGTTTTTTTTTGGACAAATGACGTGCTTCTCGTGAGATGAAAACGATTTCTGTTTTATAAAAAAAGTGAAAAGAGAAGCGTGTCGGAGTGGGATGGAGCTAGACCACAGCATCCTCCCGAGCCTGGCGTCACCTGTACGGAGTGGGACGGAGCTGGACCACAGCGTCCTCCCGAGCCTGGCGTCACCTACAGGCGTGTCCAAAGCTAGCCCAGATAGTTTCAGAGCCCTCCAAGCACCTCCCTGGAAGGCGGAGCTGGAACAATTAGCAATCTTGGGAACACAAGAAGGGGAAACCCCTGCATCCTAAGGAGCGTATAACAGGGTCAGCTTCTGTCTGGTTGCCCTTGGCGATTCCAGGCAGCCTGGCGACAGGGCCCCATGGGTAATGGTATCTCCCCTAAGCCAGAGACCCAGGGAGAAGAAGTGACGCCTTCAAGTTGTCCTCTGACCTCTGTGTGTGAGCCATGGTATGTGCCCCGTACCTCACTCACAAATAAATAAATGCGGAAAAAGTTAGAGCCTATTTTATGCCGGTCTGCAAACAGTTCCCTTGATCAATAAGAAGCAGCAGGAGTTAAATCCCTTTTCCCTTGCCTTCCTATTTTTGCATATAATGAAAATGAAGAGATGGCTCGCATAAACAGCACATGAAGCAAAGCAGCCCATGGGTTTTGCCCAATGCCTGGAAATGCACATTTCTCTTAAGAAATTGCCCGTCATGGAGTAGTTTTACATTCTTCTCATACAGAATGCAGCTTAGTCAGCTCAGCCTCTGACCCCTTATTACAAATTCCAAACTGATAAAAGTATAAATTAAGTTACTTTCCTTGTATATATTACACATATTAATCCTGACAGCTTAAGGAATGCAGCTGTACAATGCTTATTAATTATAGAATTGAGCATCTGCAGATTTGGCTCTCAATGTGGACAGGCTGTTACCAGCCTTGGGCCTTAGTTTCCTGTGTATCAGGGACTTGGAGTGGCCATGGTGCTGTGTTTGTAGCTATAGTGTACTCTACATACTGCTAGGTGGAGGGCTAGAGTTCACCCACCAGCCCTTACAGTATTAAAACTGTATAATTAGAATTAGCGTATCCTTCCCGTTAACACGCTGGGGATACCTAAAGCAAGCTTGTGCTTCCAATTTCTTTAAAAACCTGGACCTATGATTCCTGAGTTTACTGAACCCCTCTCTTGACACACACGAGAGAGGAGAGAGAGAGAGAGAGAGAGAGAGAGAGAGAGAGAGAGAGAGAGAGAGAGAGAGAGAGAGAGAGAGAGAGAGAGAGAGAGCGCTAAAGCAGCTGTGGGTGAAGAATCGTAAAATTAAGCACCAAATCCCACTTGAATATTTAGTAAGAACTGTAATCAGGTAATCAGATAGAAGTGCTGGCACTGCTGTGTATTTGAGATGCAAGATAAGGAGGCCTACTGGAGCTCAGACCCGGAGAGCGAAGGAGCGGGGCCATCCATCACAGAGCTAGGGGTCAGGGTTCCAGGCTGAGGGAGCTATGAAGAGCCCTGGTGGCGGGATGGAGGCTGGCCAGGTGCACAGGCTGGTTCCTATACTTGGGAGAACCAGGTAGACAGGGAGAATAAAGTCCTCCTGGAGGCCTGGGCCGTGGGTGACAGTAATGATGACCATTTGTTGGGACAAGCAAGGAGTCATGAAGCTGCTGGAGGACTTGACCTTGTCTGTGGTGAGGGGGCTCGCCCTGAGTTCAGACAGCGTTAGGCCATTCATGCTAACTGCTCTCAGATGATCAGCAGGGACAGGAGTGGATGCTGATGTGGGAACAGACCTGGGGTGGGAACAGTGACCACGAACGTGAGAAACCAGTGGATTTCAGACACACGAAGGAAGTGAAGGTTAAAGGTGCCAGAGGGAGGGCAGTGAGCCCAGGTTATACTTAGGACAAGTTTTGGCTAAAATAATGTATCATCATTTGGTATATAAGGTACAGGAAGAACACATTTTCATAATTCTAAGATATTCTCAGTCCCTTATATGCTAGTTTGTTTTAATGCAACAAAACCATCAGCGTCATAGCCAGTGATTTAGGTATGATGGCTGATAAGTCACCTTGGATTTCAATTACATGTAGTAAACTCCAATAAACAAACACAATTCCCCAAGCATCACTGTCTCAAGGCCTTTGTGACAGTAACCCAAGTGAGTCAAACAGACACTCCCAGCTGGCCTGCCAGCAGCACTCAGCTGCATGAGAAAGAAGTAAGTGTCAATCTGACAACGGGACCTGGTTCCTGCCCTCATCACGTGGTCGTGTGCTGGTCTCCAGCGCGACCTTGTCTCTTCTCATTTGATTTGGGTTCACGATCTAGATGCCAAACCTCCTAGACCTAGTGTGTAAAGAAAGCTCCGTGTGTTCCCAGAAACCAGGCGAGCCTAAAGGACAGAAGCACTTTCTGCGTGAGCTCCGTGCACACGGCTCGGCTAAGCTGAGAGGTTTTCTGGGCCCAATGACGTTGTGGGTGGGTGAGAACACCTGTCTATGTGGCTGGCTTCTGACCAGGTGGGACATTACTGCCTTTGTCCCTGAGAAAACTGTGACTGGTGGCAACCTGTCAGAAGCTTCTGTCTTCCTGAGTTCAGTGTGATATATCCATTTTTTTTTGCTTGTGTCCGTGTCTTGTTTCCAGTTAGATTTTTACTTTCTTTTTTTTTTAATGTGTGTTTTGTCTGCATGTGTGTATACACACGTTTGTGCAGTGCCCACAGAGGCCAGAAGAGCGCACCAGATGCCTTGGGGCTAGAGGTACAGGCAGTTGGGAGCTGTCTGATGTTTGGTATTGAGAAATGAGGCACTCCTAACCATTGAGCCATCCAGCCCCTCTTATTAAATTTTTAGCAAATCTAAATTTAAAGTAAAAATTCTGACTGAGGGACTGGGAATATAGATCAGTGGTTGGGCATTTGCTTGATATGTACAAGGCCCTGGGTTTAATGGCGACTTCTTCAAGGCAAAAATAAAGATTCCAATGTAAATTTACTTCAGCAACAAAGTGAGATTTCTAGACTATATTGTACGAAGGCAAGGAAATACAGGGCAGTCTGAGTGCCTTTTTCTCTGTTTCTTTTTTTTTTATTAAAATGTGTGTGTGTGCACATGCGTGTATGTGTGTGAGTGCGTGTGCATGTATCCACAGTACATATGTGGAGATCAGAAGACAACTCGTAAGAGTCCGTTTTCTAGTTCCACCATGTGAGTTTCAGGGATCGAACTCGGGTCTTCAGCCTTGGCGGCAAGCACCTTTACCTGCTGAGCCATCTGACAGCCCTCTCTTCCCAAGTCTTGACTCATCATCTGGCTTTTCTGCCAGTCCTAACGAGATGCAGCTACCAATGATGGGACCATGAGCCTGGGAGCCAAACTCTGACATTCTGTGTCTCCAGTCATGGGGCCACCAGAATGGTGGTGTCTTTTGAGAGGTCCCTAGAGCGGTGACAAAGGAGTATCTTTGAAGGGCGTTTGAGCATGCGCAGCACTTGTATGTACCCGCCTGTGCCCATTGCCACACGGAGCTTCCTCCGTTCTGGAAACACTGCCTTCCTTTTCCTGGAGGCTGAGTTGTGTCTCCCCGTTAGAAAGAGCAAGGCTGAGCTCCTGTGATTCAGCTTCGCTCCTATTCTACAGGACATTCTCTCCACGGTTGTCCTGCCAAAGCACTGGCCACATTTTCTCTAGCCTCCCGATTTTCTTTCAAGACCAACTGAGTAGCCTTAGCCAAATAAAATAGAAGATGTGCCCAGCTGGCTCGCACATTACATTCCCCAGGTTCCCAGTGCTTGCATCGTCAGAGTTACAACTGCATTGCTGGGGGCTCTCGGTTACTGTCTTCCTAGAAGGAAAAATCCAGCCCGTTCAAGCAGAAATGTATCTAGTAAAGAACAGCTGTTCCAAAGGAGGGCAGCAGCATGGTGAGTGCTTCGCTGTGGATCCTAGTGAGTTTTTATGACTATTTATGAGGTAAATGCGTGTTCATGAGGTACCCCAACTACCTCCAGAATTGTAGTTGACTGATCTCTTTAGGATATCTCTTCCCCTGCTCCTTTCAAGCCCACAAAGTCGAGTGTGTGTGTGTGTGTGTGTGTGTGTGTGTCGTGTAAGTGATGTCATAAGGAGGTGTTTGCAGAAGCAGATCTGTGTACATGGGGGGGAATGATATAGTGCCCTTATTTCTGGTGTAGCGGGAAGGACCTATCTGCAGCCACCACCAGGATATTTAACCTCAGGAGACACAGCTTCCAAATACAGTGGTAGCTCCCAGCTACCTCTTATCGTGCCTTTGTGAGGCTATTCAGGGTCCCATGATTCATCCCTTGGCTGTGGGTTAGGATAGTCTCTCCTTTCAGGCTTAAAGTATTCCTTTTTTTTTTTTTTTTTTTTTTTTTTTTATTTGGTTTTTCGAGACAGGGTTTCTCTGTAGCTTTGGAGCCTGTCCTGGAACTAGCTCTTGTAGAACAGACTGGCCTTGAACTCACAGAGATCCGCCTGTCTCTGTCTCCCTGCTGGGATTAAAGGTGTGCCCCACCACCGCCGCCCAGCCATTCTGTTATATTAAATTGAGACTTTATCATGAAAGTTGAGGCCAGAGTTTTACAATAGTATGTCAGGTGCACAAATAGGAACAGGGCTTCTGGGGATCCCCCTCCCCCCGACAACTTCCTTCTAGCTTCACCACTCCTGTCTCTAAATAGCAATTATGGGGAGACTTTTCCTTAGAGTTATTACAATCCCCATTTGATAGACGATTCAGAGCTTGAGTGGTCAGGTGGTTTACTTAAGGCTGCACAGTTGTTCATTGAGTCTGGGAGGGGTTGTGTGTATGGGCAATCTGGGCTATCCGTTAACCCCTCTCCTTTCTGACTGCCTTTTGGAGAATTCTGTTTGCCTCATCTCTTGGGGTTGTTTAACTAAGGTCCACTGCCTTCTCTTAGCTAAGACATAGGCATACAACCGAAGATGGACCAATTGAAACTACCTTCCTAGAATTTAAGCCTTGAGCTGAGGGCTGAAACATCCAGAAAATGGCTGGAGCTCGCATTTCTCTCTGCATAAGCTCCGTAACCTTGCTATAAATTCCGCTTTTACCTTGGCCAACCCGAAGCCGAGTCTGTCTCTCAGCTGTGTTCAGTTTATCACTGGCTCGAGCCGGAGCTGAGAGATGCCCTACCCCACCTGTCTGTGCTCTCTCCCTTTTCTGAACCCTCCTGACCTCTCCACATAGCCGCCTGCATCTGAAAATAGAACCAACTCCACGAGCCAAACAGGCCCCAGGTGCTGGGAATCTTGAGCTACGTACGCCACCATCTGCATGATTTTTCTCTGGGTGACCATAGGTGTCAGCTTGGAAAATTCTAGCAGTCCGGCCTGCCAGTGACAGCTTTTGTTCATGGACCACAGCTCCTGACCGTCTGTCCCTCAGTCACCACACTGTCTAAGAGGGATCTTAGTATTTGGTGATGTTGGAATCATGTCCCACCTTTACTGTCTGTGTAGGATGACGTTGCAGAGCAAATGACTTGCCCAGACTCAGATTGGGCAGACTGAAGTGAAATCTCCTGTCAGTCATTCCCTGGAAAGTTACTCATCTGGCCCAGTTGTCTTAGGCAGGAGGAAGAGGAGTGCGCATGCATGCCTCTGGGTGTGCCTCTATGTGTGTGTCTTTGTGTGTGCTCATATGGGTGGGTGGGTGGGTGTTGGCCAGGATGGCTTTGGTTGACAGGGCTGTCTAAAGTTGTCATTCAGTGGAATCCTTCAATGAATAGACTCCAGTATGCAGCAGTTTTAAAAATATACACCAACCCGTCAAATGCTTACCCACATGAGATGCAAAGGAAAGAGACTGGTCTGGTGAAGGCTCAGCTTTGCTTCTGGAAGGTTCCCTCTCTCCAGGGACAGCAGATGGTCTTTTGGACTAGACTCACCAGGCTAATCTTCCCTGAAGCGGGGCTTTTGGCTAAAGCCATGGTTTTAACTTGAGCTTGGTCTTGAGGGAATAGGGAATCAGAAAAGGGAGACTTTGGGGGAGCTCATGGGCTCCACGCTTGTGTTGAGCGCAGCAGTGAGAAGCTAAGGTTTATGTCATGGTAGGGCTCCATTTTGAGCAGAAGGTGGGACTGATATGAGGATCTTGCGGCCTTGCCCCGTGTCATTTCCTTGCAGATATGTGTTCCCAGGGCCCTCCATCCAGTCCCTGGTCGCTGTCATGTTGGGAACTGCAATCTAGTGTTCTGAGGAGTTGGCCTAGATACGTGCAGATGAACCCCTTTCCTCAGGAGCCATGCTTCTGAACTAATTCTTAGTAATCAGACAGGGAACCTTAGGTTTCCAGGGCACGTGTTATTTGGAGTCTCTTGCTGGGAGGCAGGGCTTACTGAAGGGAAGCCCAGGTATTGCTACACCATGGCTGCTATGAACGGGCCAGGGACTGGGTTAAGTAACTCAGCTCCCTGCATCTGTTTCTTTACCTGTTTGAGAAGATGGAGTACTGTGTCCTGATTTTTCATTCAGATTCAGAGTTAGAGCATTGTATGGTCTGTATGGGAAATGTCAATTAAACGTCCCATCTTTTCTATTAAAGGACTAAATGAAATAATTAGCAGGGCTGGGTGTGGCGGCACACACCTTTAATCCCAACTCTCTTCAAATTTGACGCCAGCCTGGTCTCTCTAAAGACTTTAATAAAGACACCACCACCTGCCACAAGTCCCCTCCCCAGTCAACAGTTTTCTAAGATAGAAGTATGCCCTCTATGCTGCATCCTGTCCTCGGAAGTTACTCTTGGCTTACCTGCCAGGTGTAGAGGTAGCCAACTGGAGAAGAGCGTGAGGCCAGGCTCAGACGGCCCAGCATGAGGCACAGGACCCTTTGCACTTTGACGAGAAGCCCAGCAGGACCATGGGTGTGCTCAGGTGTGCTTGCCTGGTGCATTTTAAAGCAACTGTGCATCCTTCTGCAGAAGTAAAATGCTCTGTGTTGCTGAGACATTGCATTGCACGGTTGTTTCCTTGGGACACCAGGCCCCTGTCTAACAAACAAAACCCCTTGGATTCTCGCCAGTAAAACTCGAGCAAAACGTAAGCAGTTAATGGCATGTTGGGAAACTATAGTACCTCTTTATTTAAAAACACTTGTTTTTCGGTTATATGCACACACGTTCATGTGTTACGGATACATTTGTAATTAATGTGTGTGTCATGTATCTGTGGCTCCTGATCTTGGACTATTTTGTTATAATTTGACAAGTGAAACCATGAGGTTGGAGCTAAGCCACAAGTGCAGGGAAACAAGCCCTTGAACTTAAGTCCACATTTTCCACTCTCCCTGACTCTGTTTGGGGGGACAGTTCCTGAAGCATGTCATGCGTGTGGAACAGGCAATTTGTAGACTGCTCAGAGCACTGTAGAGGTTCATATTTAGTGCATGTGTGTGTGCGCGCGCGTGTGTGCATATGCATGTGTGTGTGTGTGTGTGTGTGTGTGTGTGTGTGTATACTTGTAGCTAGGACTTGAACCCCAAGCATTGAATGTGCCAGGCAAGTAAATGCGCTACCACCGAACTATGCCCGCTATGCTGAGAAATGTTTTTATTTTAAACTGTACTAACGCAGCTGGGGAGCCCTGCAGGCCCCGGTTTCCATGACTAGGACAATCTGTCATTTCCATCTTCTCATCTGCAAATCTCACTGTGATGTTGCCTGGTGCCTGGTGGAGGAACTGCCTTGGGCAGTTAGATGGCTGCTCTGCCCTGTTTGCCTTGCAGAGAATCTGTGATCACAGGATAGACCCTGAAACACACAGGGCTGTTAGTAATCCCTCCCTCAGATATGTGGGACTCTCCCTAACATTGTGTAAACAGGAGAAAGATCAGCAGGGATAGTGCTGTGGCTGGTATGCCCCAGTCCCCCGTGTCATGATCACCAGTTCATTTAAATGGCCTACTTGTTCTCTGGGATAGACTTTATTTAATAAGAACATAAACATTGAGCTTGCTAAAGAAGTTGGGAAGCCATAGATGTAGTGAAGGCACACTTTAGGGGTTGGCGATTTGGGATTTGAGCTTTGTTCTTCTCATTTCCTAGCTGCTGCCCAGCCTTGCAAAACCGCTTGCTTCTCTAGACTGTGCTTGTGTCGTCTGTGAAACAGGCCTGTTCTCCATCAGGCCGGCTAGTTGTCCATTGTAGTTACTTTGTTTTGGTTTTTGTACACCACCTGCCTAGTATGTGCAGTGGCGGGAATTGGGAATTGGATGCAGGGCCTTATGCATGCTAGACGAGCACTCTACCAAGTGAGCTATATCCCCAGCCTGTAGTTCTGAAGATGACAGATCGATGTACATACACAATAGACCTAGGCTGATGTCTGACGCATAACCAAATGTTCCACAAATGCTAGCTGTTGTACTTTTCATATAGAAGTATGCACGTCTGTGTGTGCATTCATGTGCGTGTGTTATATGTATGTGTATATTAAAGTCTTGATTATAGCCTTGTGTTTAATGTCTTGTATTTACACATATTGCACATGTACATACATATATATATATATATATATATATTATAAGTCTTGTATTTTCTTACATGGAAAACATTTTCTTGAAATTTGGAGGTGTTTTAGCAAACTGCAACACTGTTTTCTGTTTCTGATACATATTTGTGACAAATTAATTTCCTCCTTTTTTCCATTATGAAAATGTGTGGAGTCTCAGCTGTGTAATTATTTGTGCTTTGTTAGTGAAAAAAAAAAAGTAAACAGGCACACCGCGGTGGGACTCGAGCAGTGGGACTCTACCCAGCTGCTTTATTCTTGTGCACAGACTCGTGGTGGGCGGACTACAGAAATTCTCTCTCTTGCATGAGTTTTTTAAGCCCCTGGGAAGCTGAGCAGGGAGGAAAGAGCGAATTTTAAAAGCCGCTGTCTGCCTCCTCTAATTAACTTGCTCTCTGCTCTTGGGAGGCAGTGTGGAAATATGCAAACAAGGCCAGCAGCACCAGAAGTGGCCCACAGTGGCCCGTGGTGTTTTGATGCACACAGTTCATAGTAAAAAGATGATGAGGCACAATGAGCACGGTGTCCTCATGCCCTGCCCACCCGAGGCCCCGGGTGAATGGTGGCTCTCTGAGCAGGTGTGCAGGCTGGCAGCTGCTGCAGTAGGAACCTCATTGGAATTCACAGCTAGGATACAAGAGCATCCGGCCTCCTTGTCACTTGTGCTACTGAGAAAAACCAGGGCCCTTTGTGTTCCAAAGCCTTGAGTTGCCAGTGCCCAGGGGTGCAGAAGCAACAGGACAAGCTTTTGGTCCCTCTCTCTTTCTCTCTGCATCTCGGCTTGAGTAAGCGGCCTGGGGCCTCTGAACCCAGGAGATGCTCACGGCATACCTTGCTGGGGGACCCGGGCAGCTTTCTTTTTCTGTTGCTGCCATGAAAGAAGTTTAGGTTTCAAGAGATGCGAGCAAGAACATTATAGGCGGGAACTGGGGCAGTTTTTCCGTGGAGATGGCTTTTGGCTCCTGGCAGATGTGGTCCCCAGTGGAATGGACCCATTGGATATGGGCAGCGGTGAGCAGCCGTGGGGATTCCAGGCTGCTAGCTGCCCAGGGAAGCTCCAGAAAGAGGCAAGTTAACTGTGTTTTGTCGTGGTTGTCCCTGACGTTTATGGTATGGATGCTAGGGTGAGTGCGCTGGTTCCCAGGACTACATCCCAGGCCTAGATCAGGACATTCATTCCTTTCTGCTGTTCATTTGTGTAACCTCCCTGTGTTTCCATACTCTTGAAACCTCACCAATCTGCGGCAGTCCAAGTGTGGGTGGAGCTTGAATTTTCCCCATAGACAAAAGCCAGGTCTGTTAGCATTGATATGTGAGTGGGAAAGAAATCAGTGTTGTGTTTGTGAGAATTAAGTGTTTGCAAGTGAAATTCGATACAAAGTTGGCTTTAGCTCGTTGGGTTCCATAAAAACAGTTCTGATGTTTTTGTTGATTTCTTTGAGTCCCAAACATACATAGTTGAGGATGACCTTGAACTTCTGATCCTCCCACCTCAACCTCAAGTGTTAATATTATACAGGCTCAGACCCCTATGCCTGGTTTGTGTTAAGAGTTAAGCCCGTGTTTTTGCGCGTGTTAGACAATAACTTCCTAGTGAGCCCCATCTCCAGCCCTGATGTAGATGTGCTAAAGAGAACTCATCAAACGGCTCGTTTCCTGGGTCCTAATGGTCTGCAGAGGGGTTTGTTGCTTGCTGACACTCGGCTGGTCAGCTGACGGTCTTTAGAAGATGGTGACTTCTTCCAAGGTTACTAGTTCTGTGACCCTGTGGAGCTGAGCAGTTGGGAGCCTCTCACAGTGTTGGAGGAGGCTCCTGTTAAGCGATACCCGTGTGATCTAGTGTGCCGAATCCTGACATGCCCTGTCTCCTGCGACATGTCCTGATTATAAATCTTCAGCTGTCCTATGTGGCCACCCTCCTGGTAGTTAGTCTCCTCCTTCCTTGCCAGGGATCAGTGCATTGGAACTGTTCTGAGATGGGGGCCGCACGCTGCTGCTCCCCACAGAGTCTGTCCTCCCAGGTAAGGTTGGCCTTGGTCCTGTGGCCATCCTGAGCCAGTGAACTGCTGCCCTGTGTCTTAGAGGCAGCAAGAGAACTTATAACTGGTTGCCTATTCCTCTGGCTGAGATCAAGTAGCTTGGGGCAGAAGGAAGGGAGAAGGCTTGTCCACTGACTTCTTGTTACCAAGAGAAACTTTCCTTGGTGGGCTTTTGGCCCAGGTCTCTGCATAAAGAGGCTTCCTTGCAGGTAGACTTCCCTAGGGACCACCAAGGGCTATCGCCACGCCACTGAGGAGTGGCTGGCCGTGCTTTGTGGCTTGCTGGTGTGCTCTCCGCTGGCAGGCTTTCTGACTCTCACTCATTCACTCTGCATGGTCATTCATTGCCTTCTGTTTTAGGCCCTGGGAACTGTGCAGAACAAGGCCAGCCATCTGCATGGTGATTTCAGCCCGGGAGAAGAGACCAATAAATACCTAGAAGCACAGGGAAGGCAGAGGGTAGAAAGAATGGCAGACTGGGGTGGGGAGAGAGTGAATGCAAACGGAATTTACGAGATGAGGATCCTGGAGGTGGGCTGGCACCGTCGTGGTGAACATTAAAAACTGTCCATCTTTTAGCCTGACTCAGTGTGCCAGATAACACACACCAAAATGTATCCACAGAGCTCACTGGATATGAATTTGTCACTAGGTGGACATGTGTCTTTCAAGCTACATTCAAAGAACCTATCATTTGATCTTAATGCCAGTGGCAGAGTTCCTGGAAGTCATGCTTTGAGGTGACCTCCACACCTGTCTCAACAGTTGAATTGAGTGTCGGCCCCAAATCTACTTGTCTGTCGGAGAGTAAGAAGGCCATGCCTTCTCAGCAGAATGTCTACTTGGCGGTCTTACCTATGTTTCTTATCTCTCTCTGCCAGGAGTTCCGACTCGGAGGAAGCCTTTGAGACCCCTGAATCAACGACCCCTGTCAAAGCACCGCCAGCCCCACCCCCACCACCCCCTGAAGTCACCCCAGAGCCTGAGGTCAGCACTCCACCAGCCCCAGAAGAACCAGGTAACCAGATATCAGGAGCCACTGGCTCTAGAGGACAGAGTTGGCACTTAGCCCACAGTGGTTGATGCCCTTTCTCTTGGCTATGTTTTACACTTCACTGGTTTTTAGGGCATCTAAGGGTAAACAGAGTGGGTTGTGCTGGGTGCGTACTAAAAGTGTTTCTGTTGATTGAGCTCTTGCGGGCTTGGGGAGATTTGAGAGTTGAGGTAACTGGGTGATAGACCCCTTCTCCCGTATGAATCTTGACATGAGACAGCTCAGTTCACTCAACACTTGCATTCCAAGGGCAACTCTCCCGGGGGGGGGGGGGGTGCTTGTCAGCCCATGAGTAAGAAGAGTCAGTCAGTAGAGGATGAACCCTTGGACATTTGGGTTTCCTGATGACTTGACACTTGCCCACATCTCTTCTCTCCTCGTAGGAGTTAATTAGCACCTTCAAGTACAATTTAGATGTGGCCATTACTGGGAGTCGGAACAGATCATCTCAGATGGATGCTGTTCTGCATGCTTCCCCATTATACCAGAAAAGCTGGCACCACCTCTAATGGGAAGTTTAAGGTCTGAAAAGAGACTTAGCCAGGTAGAAATGACCCCATGGGAACCACATGGTTCTATCCTTAGATCCTGCTCTGGCCTCCTTTAGGCCTCAGCCCTCCCCCATGGTGAGTATACACAAGAGTCAGCTCCCTGCAGACCATGCTTTAGGTTCTGTGGGCATTCACTTCTAAAGTCCACCTCCTCTCCTGGCCTAACCCTATCCTCCTGATGGCCTACTTGTCTTCAGAGGAACCAAGAATAGAATGTGGACCTTCGGGCTGAGCACCCATAGCCTGGCTGGAGGTATCCCTAGCAAGGATGGAGCTGGTAGTTAAGGAAGACAGGCCTAAGTCTGGGCTCACTCTTGCCCTGGTCAGGAAGCAAGTGCTTTGTAACTGAAAATAACATTTTGGTTTTGATGTTGACTTTTTTTTTTTTTTTTAAAAAAAGACACTTAAGGAAATGTTCAACATCCTTAGTCATCAGAGAAATGCAAATCAAAACAACTCTGAGATTCCATCTTATACCTGTAAGAATAGCCATGATCAAAAACACTGATGACAACTTATACTGGAGAGGTTGTGGGGAAAAGGGAACACTTCTGCATTGCTGGTGGGAATGCAAGCTGGTACAACCCCTTTGGATGTCAGTGTGGCGATTTCTCAGAAAATTAGGAAACAATCTTCCTCAAGACCCAATAATACCACTTTTGGGTATATCTCTAAAGGATGCTCAATCGTGCCACAAGAACATGTGCTCAACTATGTTCATAGCAGCTTTCTTTGTCATGGCCAGAACCTGGAAAACAACCCTAAATGCCCCTCGACTGAAGAATGGATAAGGAAAATGTGGTGCATTTACACAATGGAGTACTACACAGCAGAAAAAAATAACAACAGCTTGAATTTTGCAGGAAAATGGATGGAGCTAGAAAACATTACTTTGAGTGAGATAACCCAGACCCAGAAAGACAATTATCACATGTACTCACTCATAGGTGTTTTTTAAACATAAAGCAAAGAAAGCCACCCTACAAACCACAATCCCAGAGAATTTAGACAATAATGCCAACCCTAAGAGAGACTCACATAGATCTAATCTACATGGGAAGTAGAAAGTATAAAAAGACAAGATCTCCTGAGTAAATTGGGAGCATGGGGACCTTGGGGGAGGATTGAAGGGGGGAAGGGGAAGAGAGGCAGGGAAGGGGGCAGAGAACAATGTAGAGCCCAATAATATCGTGGGGAAAAATTTAATAATTAAAAAAAATGTCAGCAAACAAAACAAAACTGGATGAGATTATTTTTCCTGCCGGAGGTTTAAGCAGGCCACTGACTTAGAAAGTATTAGAGTCCCAAGGTTTGGCTGAACAACTGGGATGCCTTGTGCTGGGAGCAGAGCAGAGCAGTTTTCACGGGATGGGGGCTTCACACTGAGGGCCGACAGGACTGGCGTTTCCCCTCCAGTGCCCTCTGCTGAGTCTGTACAGATGGTGGCCTGAGAGGGGAATGGTGGGTGACTGATTTAAGGTGGCAGAGCCAGAGAACTGCTTGCAGATCCGAGACTTCAGTGCTCCTACCTCTGTTTTGTGTGCTAACACAAAATGAAAAGGTACTTTCGATATTGTGTTTATAAACTCACCCCTAGTTCTCAGCGGAAAGTAGCTGAATAACAAACACTTTGTAGACCTATAGCTCAAACACATCATTAAGGCATGCATAGGGGGAGGTCTCTTTTGTGACCCTCAGTGCCTCTTCCGGGATTTCCTGCCCAGTGTTCTGACTGCTGCTTGGAGCTATTTACCACCACTGAACCATCTGTCTTGCCCCATCTTAAACATTAGACACAAAAACAGACACAACCTCCATTCTGTCTGCTTGGAATCAGGCGTTCAGTGGTCCGTACTGGCAACTGTACACTGATTCAAAGGGCAGTGGAGGCAACGGACTTTGGAGGATGCTAAACACCCTGACCTGGAAGAATGTTATGGTACCCCTTCTTCATCATCTCAACTTCCTCCAAGATGGTTTCACATCTTAGAACGGCTGTTCCAGCCGAGACAAGATTAGACAGTGACATAGCATCTCTTCTGTGGAGATACCCAACTGGCACCGTCAATTTGCTTCTTATGATCATCTTCAGTTTTTAGGTTGTGTGACCCATTAATTTTGTACTTTGCTGTTGCTTCCTTCCTGGTTGGTTAGATCCAAAGGTGACCCTGACAAGAACTAAGGGCCACTGGGTCCCTCATGTCGAGAATGCTGTAATTACTGACTGTAATTCCATTATTGGGATAAGTGGAGACGCTTGCTGTTTTCATCCTTTGAAACATGTCCAATCCTTGCATCCCCTTCAAGGCTGTCTTCAGAATAGCCCAAATCAGAACCATTCCATACCACCCATGCTTGAAGCGAGGAGACAGACAGTGGCACGATGCATAAGTGGATCCATGTGTTCAGATGGGCTCCATCAGGACTGACTTGGGGTTCTTCTGTTCTGGAGAATGACTTTGGAAAGCTCTGAGGTCTCTAACAGAATGTGAATAGGAGCTTGGGTTATACACACTAGATGTGTATCCCAGTGCACACTGGATGTCTATCGTAGTGCACACTAGGTGTATATCCCATTGCACCACTGTTTTTGGGAAATCCATAGGTCTGGCCATGATGCTTTGGAGCCTCATCATTTAGTCTGAAGTGTAGCCCATGCTGTGAATGAGTTGAGTCCGGTCTGAAATAGTAAGCATTAGAGCAAGATGGAAGCGCAGGGCACAGTGGTGCAGGAACTCCCTGGCGGTCAGATGTCAATGAAAAGCTCCAATTTGCCAGGTTCTGACTTCTCAGTCTTTGTCACTGTGGTGTGCAAACTGTTAAGAAGCAGTAGCTGCCCCAGGACAGGGATGGCAGTGCCAGCCACTCCTTAACTTCTTTTTCAATGAAGCAGAGGATCATCTCCATTCTTAAAAACAAGCACACACAACCCCATCTCTTACTTAAATGACAGTTCATAAAAGAATGGCCATTAGAGAGGCTTAAGAGATAGCCTGTGTGGAGAGGGGGTTGGAGATGTTGATTGCCGCTGAGTCACAATCCCTCAGAACCTTTGACTACGCCCCTTGGGGTCTTTGAACAGGGACTTTACACTTCTTTGAAAATTGCAGAGAGCCAGTCAGCATAGAGATTACAGTCGGGAGACCTGAACGGGGGACTGAGCCTACAGAAAGCACCCACCTCCTTGGTTTGGTCTGTACAAAGGATTATCTGATTCATTGCACATGTTGGAAGCTGCCCTCCCATCTTCCCATCCATTCTGCAGACCTGTGGGGGGCACCACAAAGGCATGAGAAGGCACTGTGCTGCTTGCGTGGGTCACCCTGGGGAGAGAAGTGTTTGTTCTGAAAACCATGGGAAAGAAAGAGCAGGAAGGGAAAATCTATTGTTTACAGTTTTCCTCTGCAGAATGCCTGGAATGTCACTAAAGGAGTCCCAGGAACCACAGGAAATAATAGTCAAGACCTTTGACTGTTCAATACAAACATGGCTTTTCCTCCTGGAAACCTGTTTTACAAAGCGGTCTCTTACTGTATGCTGGATCCTGTGCTCATTTTTGTGCTCCGTGGCACAGAAGGACACAATGCGGAAGGCCCACCTTGCGTCTGTCCCCTACTGAGGAGTCCAGTTTTCCTGTGTATAAAGGAAGGCAGCAGCCTGCGTGTCCCGAAATCTCTCCCCTCTAGTCTCTGTAAAACACGAGGTCATGCCATCAATGGGAGACATACCTGTCTTTCACCTGATAAAATAATAGCTTGGATTATGAACTTTCCCTGTGTTAGGCTTGTAATAGGGCCTTTGTTTGCTTCATGGCCCTCTTGGAGAGCAAAGTATCCTTTATTTGAATAGCATTCCCTTCCTTTGAGGTCGTGACCTTCCCTTCGTCCTGCAGCATGTGACAGACTCTGGGATGGGAACTCTAGCTTCCTGCTCTCCCATGCAGCTCGTCTGTGTCATGGCTGCTCGGTGCTTCGGGCCTCATAGGCGCTGAGTCGTTGCTATGCCCACTGGCACTCAGCCGTGTGCTGAGCAGCTCTGTCAGCTGGTCCCGAGAACTTCAGCCCGAGCTGAGCCCCACAGGATGGTCAGGTAACAGGGAGTAGATGATCAACTAGGTACATGGTGGAAGAGCTGAGGTGAGCTCCTTGCCCATCCTTTCTGGGCCATCTTCTGGTAGTGACAAAGTTGTCTGTGCATTCTTGCTGGCAGCCCTCCTAGCCTGGAGAAGGGCTCTGTGAGGGTCTTGATGGTGATTGGAGCTGCTCAGTGGCCTATGAGCCTACACATTTCCCCTTGTTGGAAAGAGAAGGCTCTCTGGTCTCTGATTTTAGACCTTGTCTCTCAACATTAGCTGCCAGCAGTGCTTCTGCTGTCACTGGGTCACCACAGGAGGCTTGTTTCTATATACACTGACGTTTGCTCTCATCTCTGAAAAACCCAGGTATGACCCAAGCCCCTGGTAATGAGATGGACTGCAGAACAGGGAGCTGCTGTCATTGGCGTGGGCAGGATCTGAGGGGCTGTGGCTGTTTTTTCCTCGCACCAACTGTGCCCTATGCTGGGCATTCATGTGGCCTTCCGTTCCACCCTCACAAGAACCCCTGGCTTGCAACAGCAACAGATTTATGAAATAGCTTGCCCAAACGCACAGCCTCAGCCTTGGCCAGCCTACCTGTAGACAGAGTAGATGGTGGCTAACAGAAGTATGTTGCTTTGATTCTGAGGCTGGGGTTCAGATTTGGTATCTGGAGGAGGTCAGGTTAACCCACAGCACTCACCCTGCTGTGCCAGAACATGGTGGATAGGACCAACAAGCTCCCTCGCGGTATTAATCCCATGGACACTCTTTCCCATGACCTAATCCCCTCTCAGAGGTCTTGCCTTGAGAATGAGATTTCTGCATGGGAATTTGAGGGGTCATGGATGTTTAGGCTGAGGACATACAAGTTGAGGATCAGGGCTTTTCAGAGCTGGGTCTGGGTATCACAGCACTTGGGCCAGGTGACTTTCCTACTCTTCCTGATGTGAATGTGAATATGTATGCAGCTTTCTGGAACAAGTGGAGCTGTTGGGGACTCTGATGTGTAGCTTCACACATGTTCCCCTTGTGTAAGGTGAAGAGCCCAGGTGGAGTGTGTTGGTCTCTTGTCCTGCGGTAGGTGTTATGCGGATAGAGGGTATTGTCGAGCAAGAGATGCATGAGCCCACTGCAAGCCAGTCCAAAGCCCCACTCAACTTATGTCAGAAAGATGGTAAGAGGTTGTGGCTGCATAGACAGGTGAGGGAACCAGAGCGCAGTGATCTCAGTGACCCACTGTGGTCGTGTTCACCCAGGGAAACTTAAGTGGGGAAACCAAGAATCTAGCCAGGCCCTGGTCCTCTACACACCTATTACTTCCCTTTGTGACTCTGCTGGGAGTTTTGATGCAGCTTCTTATCCATAATAGTTGCCAGAAGTTTCTGTTCCACCTGGTCCTGCAGTCGTTCAGTCCCAAAGAAATACACAGAGGTCTACATTAATTATAAACTGGTCGGCATATTAGCTCAGGCTTCTTAACTCTTTTTTTAAAATATTTATTTATTATGTATACAATATTCTCTCTGTGTATGCCTGCAGGCCAGAAGAGGGCACCAGACCCCATTACAGATGGTTGTGAGCCACCATGTGGTTGCTGGGAATTGAACTCAGGACCTTTGGAAGAGCAGGCAATGCTCTTAACCTCTGAGCCATCTCTCCAGCCCTCTTATTAACTCTTATAACTTACATTAACTCTTAATTCTTGTCTGTGTTAGCCACATGGCTTGGTACCTTTTATCAGCCAGGCATTCTCATCTTGCTTCCTCTGTGTCTGGCTGATGACTGCAGACTGAGTCTTTCCTCTTCCCAGAATTCTCCTGTTCTCATTGCCCCACCTCTACTTCCTGCCTGGTCGCCTTGCCTATACTTCCTGCCTGGCTACTGGCCAATCAGCATTTTATTAAAACAGTACAATATAAGTGACAGGGTAGAAGACTATTGTCCCACAGCATACAACCACTGGCAAAATGCCACAAGAGGACCAAGTAATGCTCTGTTGATCTCCATTAGCCTGCTGAAAGAGGAGACCTTTTCCTTATTAGTGTGCTTAGGTGGTTGCTGTGCTTCCTGTGGGCTTGATTTATTAGTCAGCTGAGAATCTGAGCATGTCAGGACACCAAGGGTTCCCTCTAGCCTTTACATTTCCTGTCCCTGAAAGAGTTAACTACTGAGCAGGAGGGACAGCTCTAGCCATCTCAAGTGTCACTTGGAAAACACTCCAGCAGGCCAAGAAATGTGGCCTCCACTGAAGGTAGGGAGACTTCAGGTGGGTGACGTCAGCTGTCAGGACACTTTTTCCTCTACTTCTCTCTGGTTTCTGAACACGTCTGTTTAGCTTACGGTAATTTACCCAGCACAGGTGTTATAGGCTGGATTGCGTATCTGCTCTGTTGCCCAGCTCTGGTGTTGTAGACTGGACTGTGTACCTGTTAAATCCCCACATTAAAGTCCTCACTCCTGATGTGATGTGTGAGAGATGGGGCCTTTCAGTTGATAATTAAGGTTTGTGGAGTCTTAAGGTGGAGCCTATAACAAGAGGAGACATCAAGCCAGTGATGGTGGTACAAGCAAGCCTTTAACCCCAGAGACAGAGGGAGGTGGATGTTTGTGAGTTCGAGACCAGCCTGGTGAGTTTCAAGACAAGCTCCAAAGCTACACAGAGAAATCTTGTCTCAAAAAACAAAGCAGCACAAAAAAAAAGGAAAGAAAAAGGAGACATCAAGGCTATATCTACTCAGAGGAAAGGCAATGTAAGGACAACAGAGCCAGACTTGACCACTTGAAAGCCAAGGATAAAAGCCCTAGGAGAGACCAGACTTGCTGACACCTCCTTTGTGGACTTTGGCCTCAGAACTCAGGACAATGAGAAACACATTTCTTCTCTGTTGTTGAAGTCACCCAGTCTTGAGGCAGAGACACCCCAGGCTTAGGATGAATGAAGTCTTTATGCAGAATGAAGTCTTTATGGCTTTGTAGCAATCTAGTGGGAACCCAACTAGACATGCTTGCCCTCCAAGTCTGGGCTTGCCCATGGCAATGACATGGAGAGGCCATCCCAACCTTGTAAAGGACCATGGGGAGAGCCTCCTGCTCTGAGAACCAGTCTGTAAAATAGCAACTCCTGACTAGGGAGAGTGTTGTCCTCCTGGAGACGAGACGATGTCTGGAGACATTTTGTCACCACTAGGATAGGAGATGCTACTGACATCTAGTAGGTCAAAGCTGAGGATGAGGTGAGGATTCTTACACCTAACAGGCTAGCTCCCCACAATGAGGGATTGCCCTCCCCAAGCATCTTTTGGGCTGGGGATAAGAAACTGCAGCAAAACTGGGTTCCTTGCCTGTGGCTTAATTAGAGAACAGCACTTCTGAATAGGAAAGCCAGGCTGAGTAGGCGCGAGGACAGAACAGATGTGAAGCTGAGTATCTGCTGACTGTCGCGTGATGCGGGAAAACTACTGACCTTTGAAGGCTGCCGAGACTATGGAGCAGATTCGCAGAGAAAGATTGGCACTGAAGGGTCTGTCTGCAGAGTGAAGGGCTGACTGAGGCCCTTCTCCCTGCTGCTAACATCCATGTGAGAGTACCTGCTCCCCTACCCCCCAGTATATCTGGTTTTCCACCTCTGAACAAAGTATCCCAGAGCAGCCACAGGGCAGGAAGAAGAGGTTGCTGCTGACAGGAAGAAGCTGTGCTTGAAGGCCCAAGGGCCCCAGAGGAGAAGGGAAGTGACCTCAGAAGGAAGAGAGGCGGAGACCCCTTCTGAGATGGGAAGGAAGCAAGTGTGTTTGAAGATGGTAGGGAACTGGGACCCGAGGCTGCAAATGCTCAGGGCACGTGTGCCTAGTGGAGTTAGGGTTAGGGGAAAGAGGGGAAGGCCTGGCGCTAGCTCTGGCTCCTAGAGTGACAGGCAGGCTTCCCCAGGTACTCATAGTCCAAGGGATGTTTATTACGCTTTCTGAGGGAAAGTTTTCCGGGTTGGAAACAGGTAAGCAAGCCCTTTTCTGAACCTGGGAGGCTCACCATTTCCTTGTGCTCTCGTCTCCCACTTCATCAGCAGGGGATCCAGCTGCAGGGCTTGCCTGTGAGCAAAGTTAGGAATCACCATGAAAGGACCCCACCCCACCCCGCCGACAGCAGAGAGCATCCACAGCTCAGGGTGGAGGGAGGTAGGGCGCATTCTACAGAAACAGACTGGCTTATTTGACTGTGAGCCTTTCCCACACCTGGGTTGTTGGGACGGAGGATAACACAGCTATTGAGAAAGTAAAGATGCAGGACACCCAGGCCAGTTTGAATCTCATGTGACACATTCGCTTCGAAACTGTCCATTTATCTGAAACTCAAGTATAATGGCTTCCCGGACTTGAGCTGGAAGCTTACCTGGGGAGAGGGGCTAATGCGCCATCATGTCCGTCCATGTGCACAGTTCACGGTCCCAGTTCTGTCCGTGTTCTGCCTTCTGCAGACCACAGGACAGGGTTTTCCCTTTTCTGGCAGTACAGCTGGGAGCCCAGAAGTCCCTGCAAGGCTGGTGGGTTCCCTGCGAGCAGTGGGGCAGTGAGATCGTTGGGCGTCCTTTGGCTGACATTGCTGTCCCTGAGCATGTTGGAAGATAGGAGCAGCCTCCTTGGCTAGCAGGGTTGGAGGAGGTAAAAAGCTGGGAGGAGAGGATGGAGAATGGACAGGAGGCAAAGCCAGAGCAAGGCAGGCGGGCAGGTGGGTGGGGGAGGGGCAGGTGGGGGAGGGCTAGCTCAGTCCTGCTCAGTGCACCTCACATAAAGCCTTGCACATTCTTCTCAGCGTCTAAGCAATTGGGATCAGAGTTGACTGTGACCATATTTAATTTACATACCAAAGGTTGACTATTTTTTGCTTGCCTTCTCTGTTTCCTGTCTTGCTCCTGTCTGGCTTCAACAGCGTCAGCCCCATCATTATTTTTATAATCCCCCAGGGTTCTCCTACCCCAGGGCCTTTGCACACACAGCCCTTTCTGTCTAAGACGCTTTCTCTTTGTTTCGTGACTTTCTTGGTAAGATTACAAACCAAATAGGACACTAATGACGGACTAAAGTACCATTCCTCTAGAGTCCAGCGTGGACTTACTTACAGAGTGTGGGTAACCCCAAAACAGCCATACCACAGAAAGTCACCTCAGCATGGATGACAGTTTCTCCATAGCTACAAAGATAGCCCTCCCTTCAGCTGGCGTTCCACGCTCTACAATGAGACCATACCCTGCTTGGGTGTGTATAGGAAGGAGTGATGGGACTCTCAGGTTAGGGTCTAATGACCCTCTGCAAACCCTTCTTTATGAGGACTGTCATCAGGCCTGATCTTGAGAGTGTCTTGTAAGTAGGAGTCAACGAATGCTTTGGTGGCCATGGTAATGGCTGATAGGCTATGAGGACAATGATCTACAGCAAGCCTTTATCTCTTTTCTGATTGGCTCCCATTATACCAATGAGGGAACTGAGGGAAACCTGCCCAGGGTCTGGAGCCAGTGCTTGCAATGAAACCGGGATTTGTTGCCCATACGGGATGCCTGTTTTCAGAGTTTATCAACCTCTGCTCTGCAGAGTGGGCATCTGGTACAGAGTGAGAAGTGCTCTCAAATGTCCTGTGTCTTTAGGTGACCGCTTTGTCTCCATTTCCTCAGGATGCAGTTCTGAGCCGGCTGTGGTTCCCGATGGCCCTCGCAGCGACTCCGTGGAAGGAAGCCCTTTCCGTCCTCCGCACTCCTCCTCGGCCGTGTTCGATGAAGACAAGCCGATAGCCAGCAGCGGAACTTACAACTTAGACTTCGACAGCATCGAGCTGGTGGACAACTTTCAGAGCGTGGAGCCATGCTCTGCCGACTACAAGGGTCAGGAGTGTAAGGTGAGCACGCGGAGGAAATCCACCGAATCCGTGCCCCCTTCCAAGTCCACGCTGTCCCGCTCGCTCAGCCTGCAAGCCAGTGATTTTGACGGTGCTTCCTGCCCGGGCAGCCCCGAAACTGGGGCCCTTGCCACAGATGCATGTGGTACTGGATCCAACAGTGCGTCCAGCACCCTCAAGAGAACTAAAAAAACACGGCCACCTTCCTTAAAGAAGAAACAGGCCACCAAGAAACCCACAGACACCCCTCCAGTGAAGGAGACCCAGCAGGAGCCAGGTGAAGAGAGTCCAGTCCCCAGTGAGGAACACTTTTCACCAGAGACAAAGACGGAGCCGGCCACACCTGAGAGCACTGGGTGCACCTTGTCAGAAGAGACACCCCTGGAGCCCACCCCTGTGCCCACAGCCACCTGTCCTTTGACTTTGGAGAGGGCAGAAGACGGCAACCCTCCAGTTTCTGGAGGTGGCAGAGTGCAGAACTCACCCCCTGTGGGGAGGAAATCAGTGCCTCTTACCACAGCCCCTGAGGCAGTGGAGGTGACCCTGTCAGAGAGTGGGGGGCAGGAGGACTTGCCTGCCAAAGGACTCTCAGTGAGGCTGGAGTTTGACTACTCTGAGGACAAGGGTAACTGGGACAGTCAGCAGGAAAACGCCCCTCCCACCAAAAAGATAGGCAAGAAGCCAGTTGCCAAAATGCCCCTAAGGAGGCCAAAGATGAAAAAGACACCTGAGAAACTTGACAACACTCCTGCCTCACCTCCAAGGTCCCCTACTGAACCCAATGACATCCCCATTGCTAAAGGTACCTACACCTTTGATATAGACAAGTGGGATGACCCCAACTTTAACCCTTTCTCCTCCACCTCAAAAATGCAAGACTCTCCCAAACTGCCCCAACAGTCGTACAACTTTGACCCTGATGCCTGTGAAGAGTCCCTTGACCCCTTTAAGACATCCTCTAAGACCCCCAGCTCACCTTCTAAATCCCCAGCCTCTTTTGAGATCCCAGCCAGCACCGTCGAAGCGGACGGGGATGGGTTGAATAAGCCCGCCAAGAAGAAGAAGACGCCCCTGAAGACGTAAGTTCAAGGAGGGAGGTGGCGAGGATTCAGAGTGTGTGTGCATTGCTGTGACTTCTGGTCCTGCCTGTGCCTGGGAAAAGCCCCAGCTGCCCTCATCCTGCCCCTTGTCGCTATAATGACACCATTTTTTGTGGCTGTTTCTCCAAGCAGGCAGGATATACATTTCCTTTCTGCAGCCTCTGTGGCTGTATCATCTCCTTATCCCTGAACCCACAAAATCCTTGATCTATCGCCTTAATAAATCAGGGACTTGAAGTTTTATGTTTAGCTAATGATGACCTTTCAACTCCAGGGGAATATGGGAAGTTCTGTAGAGAAGCAGCAGGCCTGGCTACCTTCCTGTTGGTGGCCAAACTCTTCCCTGGTTAGCATAGGCATTGCCTTTGGATTAGTTGGGATATACACCCTTCAGAATCTACAGCATTTGTTTCTACCTGCTGATGTCTCTTTAACTCAGGGGCCACATAGGGCAGCAGGCTGCAGGAGGCCCCGGAAGGAGAGCTGCTGCTTGCCCTCTGCTGCTGCTTGCCCTCCAATGAGCCTATTTTTTAAAAAATGGGCTCTTTGTTGCCTTTCCATTGGACATCTTTTTCAAATAAGACTTGAAAGTATCTATAAGACCTGAAGAGATTGGTGGGACCTGGATTGGGGGAAGTAAGCCCTATAATGCCTAGGAAGAATGGCTTTTGCCATCTATAAGCCAAGGACCATGTGTTCAGTTGCTACAGACATCCTGGCTCTCTTGGGAAGCATCATTGTAATTTTTAATCAGGTGGGAGACTCAGCCTCCCATCCCAGGCTGAACCCTCTGGGTCTACTAACACAGGGCGACCCATCTGCATTGGCTATCTGAGAATAATTCAGGTTTTGCTTTGGCCTTAAGTTGTTCAGTCACTATCTTACAGTAACTAAGGGCCAGTCTGGCTCCAAACATGAACTTGTTTTTAGCTCTGTTCTCCAACCAGACTCTTCATAGAGAGTCTATAAGATTCATATTAGAACCTTATTTTTTGATTTATTTATTTATTATGTATACAACATTCTGCCTCGATGTATGCCCGCATGCCAGAGGAGGGCGCCAGATCTCAGTACAGATGGTTGTGAGCCACCATGTGGTTGCTGGGAATTGAACTCAGGACCTCTGGAAGAGCAGCCAGTGCTCTTAACCTCTGATCCATCTTTCCAGCCTTAGAACCTTATTTTTAAAACTAATTTTAACTTTTACTGAAAATAGATTTTTTTTTCCCCTCGTACAATATATTCTGTTCATGGTTCCCCTCTCCCAACCCTTCCCAGATCCTGTCTACCTACACACTCACCCAAATCCACATAGAAATTTATTTTAAAAGTGGATTATTAACCAGGTGGTGGTAGTGCACGCCTTTAATCCCAGCACTTGGGAGACAGAGGCAGGCAGATTTTTAAATTTGAGGTCAGCCTGGTCTACAGAGTGAGTTCCAGAACAGCCAGGCTGAAACCCTGTATGGGGGTAGGGAGAGTGGAATAAGACCCAGAAATGCTTACACTTCAAAGCCATAACTTCTCATCTTTAGAGAGAGAGTCACCTGGTAGGCACTCCCTTCTTCTGACCCAAGATAGTATAGTACATCCCTAGTCGTTTTTTTCCCTTTTGTTCATGAGAGCTAAGAAGATTGGGGAAGCTGACCCTGTATCCTGCTGTCACCCTTAATACATGTGGGTCTGTTGGTTTGGAAGACTGTCCTGCGGAGGCAGAGTTCTTAGGTACCAACCCTCTGGATGGTCAGAGCTAGAGAGGAAGCTAGAGAGGAAAGCAACAACCCCTTCCCAGAAGGCTGGACTGTGCACCCTGGAGCAGAATCCGCTATGAATGGCTGCCACATCCTAACCCACTAGTGGCCCGGTGTCTGCAGATTTATCTTTTTGTCAGTTCCTTTTGTCTGTCTCTCTTCTTTGTCTTTTTGTCTTAGGATGGTTGAAGATGTGATGTCTGTGTGTTCTCTGTTGTAAGTAAATTTAATGCAATCTGCCTCTTGCATCCAATGTGGGGCTTCTGCTCGCAACCCTTTTCCTTTTCTTCTCTGTGGTGGCTGCTGTATTTCTGTGTAGATCTTGGCAATGATGGGTCAGGGCTCCCCTGCAGTCAAGGTTACTTATCTGTTTCATCATGATTAGCACGAGACTGCTTGGTTGTGAAACATGGTTAGCCAACACAGCTGCCTGCTTGTCTGTCCTTCCCCCGCCTGTCGTCTCACCCCCCACCCCCGCCCTGTATCTTCCTCTGAAATCCATATAGGTTTTTAGCACCCAATTCCATTCTTTTGTTGTCAGTTGGGCTGGCGGGTGATTGCGTTCAGTAGCAGGATGCTTTCATATTAAGCGCTGCGTGAAGCCTGGGGCAGAGACTGCTGAGGCTGTTTCTTGTTACGCCCAGGCAGTACCATTTGGGCTCTTCCAAATTCATGCTTGTAGAAACCGGAGGGAATGTGGGATCCACTCGGAGTGGAACCCATGGCTGAGAACCATTGCCAGAGTGCTTTGGTTCATGTTCTCGGTCACTTGTGTCTAGACTGAGTGCTAACATGTCTCATCTATGGGTATCTCTGCCATGCATCAATGCAACTGGCCACGCGTATGCCTCTGGTGCTCCGTTCCCTAGCCAGGGCAGAGCTCCGGGCTCTTAATCTATGTGCCTTCTCCCTGCTCTTACCAGGGAAGCTGATCTGGACCCAGGCTTCTGGCAGCCTTCAGGAGAGCATGGAGGCTTCCAGTTCTGTCCTACCCAAGCAGCTGCTTTAGTGTTTTCAAGTCATTTAGCAACTATAAAACAATTATATATTTATATGCATGGATAAATATATGCCTTATGTTGGGACTGGATTGTTTTTGATGGCAAATGCCATAAATGCTATAAATAACCATTTATGGTACTTTTTATGATCAAATGCCATTGTTGGAGTGTTTTGAGAGTACACAAGGAAGGAACTTGGGTATCGGATTTCTCTATCTACTTAGTTAACAGGGAAAACAGAGGAGGGTGGTGGGATTTTGATTGACGGACCCTGCCTCCTCCCCCCTAAGCTCTAGCTTTGCCTGGTTCTAAAGCCATAGTGGGGAGAGCTGGACACCAGGAGGAGAGGACCAGTTTGCAGGTTGAGGGCTTTCATTTTTGATTATGACCCCAAGAGCATGGTGATGAATGGACCAAATAGTACTATTTATACTCAAACCCGTCCCTTTCTCCTGGGGTCAGTTTGCCCCATCTCCATCACCTTATATGAAGGGGAGAAAGGGGAGACAAGAGGATGGAGTCATGTCTGTTATCCACAGCCAGGGAAAGGCATAAAATACCCTCTTCCCGACTCCTCCTCAGTCAGAACCCTACCCAGTCTTCCAGAGCAGGAGAACCCACTGGGCTCTGTGTTCCTGTGAGCACAAAGGGCTCCTGCATCCCCACAGGATCCAGAACTTTCTGTTTCCATGTAGGCTCTGCTGGCTATTCATTAAGAGCTGTGTCTCCTTGCCCATGTGAAAATTGAATCCTGTTAATTAGTCATGAGCTTGCAGCCCTTCCCCCAGCCTTAGTTGGCTCAGAAATGATTCTCTTCACCACAACTTTGCTGCATGATAGTAAGAACGGTTAGTTAAATTTAGCTGCATTTTTCTGGGTCAGCTCTCCAAAGTGGCTTCTTGTTAAAGGTCTCTAGCTTCATGGATCTTCCCTCGGGGGCAAAAAATAATATCAGCTAAAAAGTCAGAATGAGCTTTTGGGTAGGCAGGAGGACTGGGGCAGTTTCCGGGTGCTTGGGAATGATCTGTGACCCCGTGTTTACATTTTCTGTTTTATTTACAGTGACACTTTTAGGGTGAAGAAGTCACCAAAGAGGTCCCCTCTGTCTGATCCGCCTTCTCAGGTATAGCACTCCCTTGATCCCTTGAGCATTACACTGCTGACCAGGAAGTTTATGTTGATTTGTCTGTACACACACACACACACACACACACACACACACACACACACACACAAATGCATATACACATTCTTGCACAGATGCACATGCGCCATGCACACGTGCATACATGCAAACCAAAAAACAGAAAGAAAAGAGTTTTCCTTTTTTTCCTCTTTATGGCATGGAGTGTTTTGAGCCACATCACTTTGACAGAGATCAAGGTGTTTGCTGAGAGGAATTAATTGAAAACGAGGGCTAGGTTTTATAGCAGGAATTCTTTTGTCTTTCCTGACCATTTAACCTGCTGAGAAATTGCATCAAGTTGAGATCAATGGACACCGAGTGAGAAAACGGACAGAGACTCAGTATGTATCAGAAACACCAAATTATGCCATCAGAATTAGAGTAGGAAGATGAGGAACGTTTACTCTTAAGAAGCTTGGGCTTAGAGAGCTGGTTCAGCAAATGGAGGGGTTTCCCTGGTTTGAGGGGCATGGATTCTGAGACTGGGTCATAGAAGAGGCTGTCCCCTCTCCTCACAGGACTCCACTCCAGCTGCCACGCCGGAAGCACCCCCAGCAATCTCTGCAGTGGTCCATGCCACAGACGAGGAGAAACTGGCCGTCACCAGCCAGAAGTGGACGTGTATGACAGTAGACTTGGATGCTGACAAACAAGACTTCCCACAGCCCTCGGATCTGTCTAACTTTGTAAATGAGACCAAATTCAATTCGCCCTCAGAGGGTAAGCAACTCGGTGGCCAGCCCGACCCACACCTTGCCTTGGAGAATACTGTCGCTAGGGGGCAAAGAGCCAGGAAAGATACTTGCCAGCCAGGTAACCATTACCCGTGTGACAACCTGTACACCTCCCGCTGTATGCAAAGCTAAGGCTTGAGAGCTGCTGCCCCTTGACCACATGATGCCTGCTGAGAACCAGACTAGTCCCCTCTAACCCAGATCCTGAAACCTCACCTGCTTGTTCTTGGCTGGATGACTTCTGATACCTTCTGTAGTTTTGAAAGACACAGCTCCAAAGGAACATCGGTCGCATACAACTTTGACTATAGGTCAACCCACCTATGGGTCTTTTGGTGCCATCCTTGTTCATATCCCCCACAGACTGGTCAGACAATATGGTCACACAGTTTAACCAAGCCTGGAGCCAGAGGTTTTCCCCAGGCTTGCTAATGAGGACTTGATTGATTTGGGAAGATCCCAAGCGCTTGTATCTCAGTGTCTTCCTTTGTGCTGTGTATTCAGTTTCTCCTTCCTCTCTGGTTGTTTGACTTGAATGATTCATGTATCTTAGGGCTGGGATGTACTCAGTTGGTCGTGTGCATGCATGAAACCCTGGGTTAATTCCCCACTGCGTAAGTACTAGGTGCAGTGGCACACCTATAATCCTAGCAGTCTGGAAGATAGAAACAGGAGAACCAGAAGTCCACTCTCCCTTTCCCACCTTTGCCTGTCTCAACTTTTGCCTGGATCTCCACTCCTTTCCCTGCTTGCCTTTAATGCTTGATTTGGGGGCTCTTAGCACCATGATAAAGATGTATGTGCATTTCTTGTTCCTTACTGGGATGTTTGTTTACTGAAGGCAACAATTCTGATTCCTTTCCATGTCCCCACACTAACTACTAGGAACATCATAGGTGCTAAGATGGGTTTGAGATAAAAGAAATGCAAGGCCAGGGTACATAAACAGCTGAACATTGGCTCAGTCAGCTTGAACTTTGCAACAGCCATCACCCGCATGAAGTATAGGGACCAGAGAAGCCTCATGTCCCAGAAGCAGCAAGGACATTTGGACACAGGCATCTCACTTCCCACTTGATATCATCTCCAGTTCCCTGCTGGCCCACCTCTCTCGAGCTAGATTAAAAAACAAACAAACAAATCTGAACACCAGAAAAAGCATTTAGAAACAAGCTTGGGCTTGTACTGAGAATTAAACACGTTTGATCTGGGAGTGTGTTGACATGTGCTAACACAGTCACTAGACTTACTGACAACTGTTTCTGCAAAAATCCAGCAAATAGGGAGGGCTTAGTGAGCTGATTCGGGGAGTAAAGGCACTTGCTGTGCCAGTGTGAGACCCTGAGGTCGAATCCCAAGAACCCCTGTCTAAAGCGTGATGTGCAGTACACGGGTCTGTGATCGTAGCACTTCTACAGAGAGCTATGGGAAGGGACAGGAGACTCTCCAGAGGCTCCGTGGCCAGCTAGCCTGCTGTATTTATCTGAAGAAACAAGACAAAACAAGAAAGCACACCTCAGATAAGTGGAGAGCAAAGAATGGCAAGGTTGCCCTTTGACAGCTGTGCATGCACTGTGGTGTGCACACATCCACATACATGTAGACGGTTTATACACACATGCATACACACACGAGAGAGAGAGGGAGAATTCTGAAAACAGGCATATGATACTTGTAACTTCGAGACAAAACTCTGTGAAATCTGCCTCTTTAGGAAATGATAGTAAAGATTTGGGTGTTGGGGAATCCACCCACCCACATGAAGACACTATAACTTTAGGAGGCATTGGCTTTGCTGTTACCACCTCTGTAACGCTCTGGATGGAGAAGCCTCCTGTTAGGTCTTCCCTCTTGTTCTCTTGGTAAGGACAAGTTCAGCATACCAGACATCTGTGGGCGCTGATGGGGTTCTCAGAGTGAGTCAGCTCAGGGCTGCAGCTGTAGGCTGAGACTTCATTCCCTCAGAAGTCACCACAGGAAAAGGAAATGTGGGGTTGGACGTCATAATGACTATTTGAACACACATGCACAGCCATGGTAATTCTATAGGAGAGGAGAGGAGAGGAAAGTGGGGGCTATCGTTTTGCACGCAGGGCTTCATTTCCTCTGAGCTCTGTGGCAGATCCTGTAGTTCCCCACTTTAAGACAGGAAACAGAGGCTGCACACCGAGAAGGCCTGAGGTGATCTGTGCAGGCGCCTGCCTGGCTTCATCTTTATATCCTGTTGCGGTGAGAGGAGGCCAGGCTCCCTACCCTCGTGTTCATGGGTGCTTACATGAGCGTCTCTGCACCATGTGTTTATGGGTGCCCTTGGAGTCCAGAGGACATTTGATTCAAAGAGCTGGAGTTTCCGGTGATTGTGAGCCATTCTGTGTAGGTGCTAGGAACTGAATCCCGTCCTCTGGGAGAGCAGTTGCCTATTCTTAACCACTGAGCCATCTGCAGCCCTGAACAATTGTTTTTAGACCCACAAATCTGCAGAGTCACTTGGCCTCTCTACACACAACTGCATCTGCCCCTTCTGCCCACATCCAGCAGAGGGCAAGCTGTCTGCCTGGGTGGGTGCCAAGGCTGTCTCATAACAGAGACTGAAAAGGGGGCAGGAGAAGGTGGGCATAGTCTCCTCATCCTCCTCCAAGGCTCTCTGTCCATCTCCCCTTAATGAAACATCGCTTGAGTTTAAAGAGAAATGTTAGGTTGAGCAACAGTAAGTCTGGCCGTCATTCTTCGGAGCGTATGACCTACTGCAGGACTTCTTGTCACACTTTGTCATGTTTCCCAGGACAATGTGGCACTTCAAGTTTCGTTTTGTTGAATCAGCAGGCACAGAGCAGTTCAGTAAGCTGGACTTAGACGTAAAGACGCTTCGTCCCCCGCCCAGGGCACTTCCCTAGTAAAAGCTCTAGCAATTAGATTCTGGCAAACGGTCCATTCCTCTTCACTCTGTGATGCCACGGGGTGAGGTCATTCTCCCAAGTGGTCCTTGGATACAAGAGGATCCTTTAAACATAACTATGGACCTCTTCAGTGTGAAGTAGCCCTATCCTTCAGTGACTCAGCACCCCCCCCCCCCAAGTTGTGAAGACAAGTACCACTTGGTGCTAATGGTGGAACTGTTCCTAGCCTGCCACCTGCATGTGGCCTGGTATGAGAGGGTACTACTTGACTTTATCTGCATGCCTGCTCTCTGGGGGTTAGAATTTAAAGCAGATGAGAAGTATTTCCTTGTCCTTCCCTCCCTCCCTGCCTGTACTAGGAATGGTATCTGGGGCACTGTACATTCAAGGCAAGCACTCCCACTAAAACGACATTCCCCAGCCCTCTTAATTTTTCCCATTTTCAGACAAAAGTCTCCTCAAGTTGCCCAGGCTACCTTTGAACCTAACTCTATAGCCCAGGCAGGCACCGAACCCACGTACTCTCCTTAATAACTGTGATCACAGGACCTCAAGAGAGATCCCTAAAACCTCAAAACATCAGATCTCAGCCCCGAAACTACCAGTAGAACTGAGGGAAATAACCAGCTGATGAAGCAACCCTGGAGAAGCGTTGCCTGTCCTGCGGCTTCTGAATTCACAGAGAGGGACAGGTGCAATACGGTTCCAAGATGTCACTCTGCTATGTCATCCTATGTGCAGCCCTTGAAATTAGGAAAAAAACATTCCCCCAAACTCCTGTCCCCTCCAGTCTGAACACAATAGAAGTGCATGGGTCCCCCATTGCGGACCTGTGTGTTGTGGACACATGGCTTCATTTCGTTGGGGCTCATTCATATTCCTAAGGGCAATAGTTCCCAGGAAGCTCACAGACTGACTGAGAATAGCTGAATTGTGCCTCGCTGGAGGCTGGATTTGAAGATTGTAGTCACTGATGGTCCCCAGAAACTCAGCACACCCCCTGCTGGGCCAGGTCCCTCAGTCTCCCCCATTACTCACCTCACCTATTTGTTTACAGAGCTGGACTACAGAAACTCCTATGAAATCGAATACATGGAAAAGCTTGGCTCCTCCTTACCCGTGAGTTCCTCCTCTACCCTGGCCTAGCAGCTTCTATGGGGTTTTCAGCAAGGCTGCCCAGGGTCCTTCAGAGTTGTCCCATTACACAGAAATGCCAGTCCCCATTCCTAGACTCTCGATCGCCCCAGGTCTTGGGACTCTAGTCTGACCACCTTACCAGAAACTCTTGCTCCCTTTGAGCCATACATTGATTGTATAGTCAGTGCCCAGATCCACCTGCGCTCTCCTCTAGGCCTTGATCATAGATGGGCTTTCAGGTTCTGAGCCGCCGCAGCCCCCATAGCCTCTGCTCATGACCCTCCTGACCAGCCAAGAAGAAAGACACTTTGTCATTTGTGGCCAAGCCCATTGCCCTGTCTCTTTCTTTGGGGTCTTAGTTGCTTTTCTGCTGCTGTAATGAACACCATGAGCAATTTGAGCTTATGGTTCCAGAGAAATAAAAGTCCACAATAGCAGAGCCGAGGCACATCTTGAACAACAAGCAAGATGGTATAGGAGTTTAAACTCTTAGAGCCCGCCCCCAGTAACATGGCTTCCTGCAGCAAGGCCACGCCTCCTAAACCTTCCAAACACCATCGTCTGGAGGCCAAGGATTCAAATGCCCATGACTGTCTCATTCAGACCACCATGGGGCCTCAGTGGCGGCGCTCATCACTGGGGCCAGCATGCTGTCTTCCCCCACTCCTTTGTGAGGACTGAGAGCGTGCTTGGCTAAGTCTGCACCCTCAGCACTGCGGGGACAGGGCACACAGCGGGTCCCACTCTCCCACCCTCCTGGCCCTCTCCTGGTCACCTCCTGCTTTCTCCTCTCTTCCGGGAGCGAGAGAAAACTGAAGGCTTGCTTGTTTCTTGTCAGCGAGTGCTCTCTTCACTCAGGCCACTGTGCCCAGCTAATGGACAAAGTGTGACTTTGCTTCTTGCAGCAGGAGGATGACACTCCGAAGAAGCAGGCCTTGTACCTTATGTTTGACACCTCGCAGGAGAGCCCCGTCAAGTCTCCTCCGGTCCGGATGTCAGATTCCCCAACTCCATGTTCGGGGTATGATTTCTATGATGAGAGAGTTGTGGCTTGGGCCAGAGGCCCCCAAGTCCTTGTCTACCTTCTCACTGTTATTCCGACTTCATTCCATTGCATGTCTGCAGGTAGCCCCTAACTCGGTCTGCCCACAAGGGCACAGATGCATCGCTGCTATTTCTGAGGGCCCTTTGAATGAAGGTGAAGTGACTGACTGGCAGTACCCTCTAGTAGACAGACAGACAGACAGACAGACACACACACACACACACACACACACAGAGTGGTCATACTCAACTCTACTTTGTCATCTATCCAATAGGAACAGTGTGCTACAACACTGAAAACTTAAGTCCCAGCTCTGTATCTGGTAGGAGTTACTTGGGCGTCCTATGCCTCAGTTTCCCTGTGTAAAGTGAAAGGAGTAAAGTGACCTCTCCAGGTTCCCTATGTCTGTCCCCAGGTTAAGTGGCAGACATAGGGAACCTGGCTTCCAGGAGCTGATATATGGAGAGCCTGTGTCAGAGTGCCTAGCATATGTACCGTGCACGGCAGACATTTCTTATTAACGCGGATGTTAATGTTTGCCTGTGCCAGTGTTCACATTCTGAATGATGTAGCCTTTGATTGGGAAAGTATACGGCATTGCTCCATTATTTAGGTCATCCCATCCATCACTGGATGCTTTCTCTGTGCTGACCAGGACTGCAAGCTCATGCTTTGGTCTCTCAGACTTACAGTGGGCCTTGCCAACTCTGTCCAGGTGGCAGGTGTTAGGACATTGATGTCATCTCTCCAGGAGTGGCCCCATGTGGCAGGCACTGTGTGGAATGCTTTGTATTCATGCAGCATCTGACTTTATCTTCTCAAAGGTGCCTGTCTCCATTTTCTAAAAAAGGAAAGCAGGAGTGATCCCCAGCCTCCTTCCAACAGAACACACAAGTGGCTGGTCCCTAAACTCCAGAGCTCAGTCCCCTTGCCAAAGGCATCTGTATTGCTGTCCTTCCTTTGTCAGTTGGCCCTTAAACATGGCTGGACCATAGCCTGCCTCTAGGTGAATGGCTACTGGGGACCTGGCCTTTGTCTTTCCTTGGACACAGACTTGGAAGGGATGATTTTGTAGGATATTGAGAGCTTCCTAAGAGACTTCTGTGAGTCTCCAAGGAGACAATTCTAATGATTGACTTCTTTTCCTCAGGTCAAGTTTTGAGGAGACTGAAGCCCTTGTGAATGCTGCAACAAAACTCCAGCATCCTGTTACACGAGGCCTGGTCTCCAACCAGGAGCCTCTCTTGCAGGTGCCAGAGAAGTCTTCCCAGAAGGATCTGGAAGCCATGGCCTTGGGCACCCCCACAGAGACCATTGAGATCGTAAGTGTTGCCTGAGGGGCTCTGTGGCTCCACTCTCTGATGAGGTTATTCCTCACCTGGTTGTGGGGCCCCCACTCTGACTCTGGACCACAGCGAGGGAAAGGCCTTCATTTTTCCCACGGTGGCTGTGCAGTTCTCAGTCAAGGGCTTTATTTTGCTCAGGTGTGTTTATTATTTTTTCCTCCTTGGAACTTGCCTGACAGACAAGCTTGAGCTGTAGTCGGCCTCTCTAGCCTGTATAGAAAAACGAGGAAAGGGTGGAGGAAGGATCATCCTCCTTTGGGGATCAGCTACGTGTACCCCAGTCTCAGTGACAGGCGATTTCTCTTGCTCATGGTCCAGGGCTTCAACTTCTCCTCGTCCAAACCCTCCTGAAGCCTTGCAGGACCCATGGCCCTGAGATGAGGCCTCATTGTTCCCACTGCCTGCGTGTTACGTGTGCTCGCCCTAGAGTGTGTAATATCCATGTGAGAGTCTTCCACGTGTCTTAAACAAACCAAGTTGGCTCGATTATATTTTTTTCTTTCGCCTTCTTCCTAGCAATCTTCATGCAAGTCTAAAACTGTTTGATTTGGCGCGTTGTTCTATATTAGGCAATTTGATCTGTCTCATGCTGCAGATATTCGCAGAGCACCTCCTATGCCTTACGGCAGTTGGACGCTGGGTTGAATGCTGGAAACACAATTAGTGAACAGCAAAAGGGTCTAGATGTGAATCGATCTCGCATATATATCCTGTGGCAGACTTGGCCGTGGTTCATCCCCTGCAAAGTTGCCCTCCCGTTTGGAAGTCTTTCTTTCTTTCTTTTTTTTTTTTTTTTTTTTTTTTTTTTTTTTTTTTTTTTTTTGGTTTTTCGAGACGGTTTCTCTGTAGCTTTGGAGCCTGTCCTGGAACTAGCTCTTGTAGACCAGGCTGGTCTCGAACTCACAGAGATCCGCCTGCCTCTGCCTCCCGAGTGCTGGGATTAAAGGCGTGCGCCACCACCGCCCGGCTTGGAAGTCTTTCTAATCTACGAGGAGTTACCTCTTCGTTTGAAATCATCTTTTCACTACTAAAAATGGCCCTTCCTCAAACTTTACATCCCTTGATATTTATCCTTGGTGCTATTTCTTTGATGAACCTTACGTTGGCATGGGAAAACCCGTCAACTAGCTTGCCCCCCACTCGTGGAGATTTTCAGATTAAAAAAAAAAAAGCAGTGGTTATGTGGCTTCCACTGCACTGGCTCGGGCACAAGGTGACTTGGACCAGGGGAGGGCTCGTGAGGCGCAGCTTTTGGGAGGAGGAGCGGGGCCTGCCAGTCTCAGTCCAAATGGCAATCTGAGTATTGGCCACTAATTGAATTTCTCTTTAGCCTTAAAGCAGCAATGCGCAGTGTGTAGGTGTGTGGTCCTTGCTGGAAATCAATTCCTTTCTACTCTCCTCTATTTTCCATTCTCCTCTCCGCCGGCCTTCAGACAGCTCCGGAGGGTGCCTTTGCGTCTGCAGATGCCCTCCTCAGCAGGCTGGCCCATCCTGCCTCTCTCTGTGGTGCACTTGACTATCTGGAGCCTGACTTAGCAGAAAAGAACCCCCCAGTATTTGCTCAGAAACTTCAGGTTTGTAGCCCCTATGTGACCTTTTGGGAGTTTGTCAAAACCTCAGTAGAAAATGAACCCCCGAGCCAAATTCTGAGCTGAGGCAGTACTTAATGAGGCAATACTGGGAATGTCCTGTTGAAATATTTCATCTCAGACACTGATATGTGTGTGTGCTATAGCCAGGATGCCAGAATTATACAAATTGTGTGATTACGTACTGAACGGACTGATTCTATTTCTATTGTGAAATTGGCCCCAATAGTCATTTTTCTGATGTATTGATAGCCCCACAGGCCGTGTTTATGATTTATTCACTAAACCAAAGGTATCAGGTCAGGCCAAGCTGTTTAAATACGTAAGACAATCCCAGATTCCCATTGAGACAACATCTGGACTCTGTCTTATTTCTGGAATACAAAACAATTATCTCTATTGTGGAAATTTAACAGCTTAATTTGCGATCCCCTTGGCCTAGGAAGTGAGGCCAACCTAGAGAGATTGTTAGCAGGCCTCTTGAGAGATGCCTGGCTGTTGACTTTCTTTTAAAGTCAACTTTAAAAGAAAACAAAAAAACAAAAGGAAAGAAGTCAAAAACTGCCATAGAGTAAAAACTGCCGTCCTGTTTGGAAATTCGGTTTACATCCGACTGCATGATTTTTCTTGACACACCTTCAAAGGGATGGGGTTTTGTTGTTGTTGGTTTTTTTTTTTTTTTTTCCCAAAAAGGAAATGAAACTCCTGTTTCATGATCTGCTGAGGTGCTGGTTGTGAGAGAAAGCTGAGCGTATGTTTTCCCACGATCGCTGTCATATGCATTTATGTGGCACATTCATTCCTGGATGTGGAAAACCTTCTGTCTGTCTTGATGCCTTTCCCTATGGTCTGCTCACCCCCTACCCCTCGGGCAGGAGGAGTTAGAGTTTGCCATCATGCGAATAGAAGCCCTGAAGCTGGCCAGGCAGATCGCCCTGGCTTCCCGCAGCCGCCAGGACACCAAGGTACCCGTTTGCCACTGCAGTGCACTGCCTTCTGGGAATGCTGTGTGTGCCGCGGGGTCCGAGGGCTGCTTTGCTAACCACTGGCCAGGCGGGCATTGTGGGTGTCCCATGGAGTGTGATTTCTCTGAAGCTAAAAGTGTGACTTCTTGCGCAAACACACCCTGAGCACGTGTGTGGGGCTGAGGGAGTGCAGCCGGGCAGAGGAGAGTGGGAGAAGCCCCCACAGAGCACAGGGAATAAAAAAGGCTTTGAGCGAGTATATCAGGCTAGTTATATGTAAAACTGGTTAGTTCACCAGGACTGGAAGAGCCCTTTGTCTCTCTGTGGGATAATTTGTAACTTTTCTGTCTTCTGGAAGTTTCTGTCTAACTTTACTAAGAGACAATAAGTAGGAAGTGAGAACAAGACTTGCTCCAGACATTGGATGGTGATCTAGACAGGACAAAGAGACACAGTTGACATCTCAGGCTGGGGGGCACACCCTCTCCATCATAGCGCCTCCTCTCTGTTACTCTGTTGCTAATACAGAATGGCAGCATGCAGAGAAGCGGCCTGTCCCAGGAAGATGCTTTTTATGTTTCTTCACAGAAGGGGTAGCAGGCCGTTTGGTTTGCAGACCAGAGTGTGCCAGCCCTTGACTTTTGCGTGGAATGTGACGTTGATAAGACATTCAGGGTCTTCCTCTGCTTCTAGGCCTAGGGTAATAATTCCTAACATATGGTGATGACGTGTAGGTGACATCTCACCCTCAAGCTGCCAGTGCACTGTGACCTCAGTCCTACTCTCTGCCCACCCTGAGTTTGACCAGCCCAGTGAATTTCATGTTGGACCAGGGCAGAACCCCTCTTTGTTCTGTAGTTTGAGCCTTGAATGAGTTAGTGAACCTTGCTGAGCCTCAGTTTTCCAGTCTCTGAGTTGAGGCTGGTTTGCCTATGGTGGGGAAGACCAGGTTTGTGGACGGTTAGCCTTACGCCGGCACACCCAACATGCCGGTGTGCCGTTAGCAAAAAGGGGCTAGCACTTGGGTTTCGTTTGCCGTTCAGATCTTCCACAGTGCTTCTCCTGGGAGAGCAGAGCTAAGTCTCACTTGACAGATCGAGAATCAGGGCCACATGTCCAGAGTTCGCCAGCCTGTGGGGGCCAGAGCTAGGGTCACCAATGGACCGGCCTGTTCCTCTCTATCTCATAGAATAGATCATTAGATCATTTGTGAGGATCTCCCAGCTGTGGAATAGCAACAGAAATCCCAAGCGCCCACTCATAGATCTCCCTAGCTAGAGTCCAAATTGGGTCCCCTCCTGGAGACCGGAGGTGGTCGTAGTGTGGATGTCCGGACTGGGAACAGTGGAACACAGGGCAGGGACAAGAAACAAAACTTGGAGGCATCTTTGTTCTTGTTGCCAGAGTATAAACTTGAACTGAACTGCCACCAAAGGGAGATTTTCAGAAAGCACCACGTGCCGAGGACCCTGCTCCCCCCCAGCCCACAACCCAGCCCTGCCATATTGATTTCTTGATCTTTGCAGAATAGCTTTATAAAGTTTGGCTGCTGTGGGTGCTGGAGAGATGGCTCAGAGCTTGGGAGCATTAGCTGTTCTTCCAGAGGACCCGGGGTTCAATTCTCAGCATCCACATGGCAGCTCACAGCTGTTTGTAACTCCAAGATCTGACACCCTCACACAGACACACATGCAGGCAAAACACCAATGCACATAAAATAAAAATAAATAAATTTTAAAAAAAAGTTTGACCATTGTGCATATGGTGTATACCTGTCACGGAGAATATTAAAGTAGAATTGGACATATTCCGGTAAGTAGTTCAGGCCAAGTACAAAACCTCCTAGAAGGAGAGTACCCTGCCTCCTGCGAAGATGCCAGAGATGGCTTTCAGAAGCTAAGCGCTGACGTCCTGTCCCTGGCAGCCTCAGAACATGTGTTCTGGTTTTGCTTTAGATGGCACCGCCACACAGACTGCAGGCTGAGAGGAAGAAAGTCCTCTCCACCCTGCTGTCCTTCAGAAGTGAGAGCCGGGGAGACTGTCGAGGAAGAGCTGGCGCCACCTTGGGGGCGGGGACATTTCCTATAATAATATGTATCACTTTTGGAAAATACCTGGAGATCACAGAACATGGAAAAATAGATGCTCTGACTGTAACCAGCCAGCCCCTGGGGGATCCGTTGACCTCATTCTGGTCCCCTTGTGACCTTCTCTCCTGTGTCTGTGCTTGGTGGCCCCTCTCTGCCCTGGAGTCTCAGACATGGGTGATGAAGTCCCATTTTCCTGGCACACCTCTCTAAACCATTAATCACTCTGAGTTTGAGGCCAGCCTGGTCTACAAAGCAAGTTCCAGGATGCCAGGGCTACACAGAGAAACCCTGTCTCGAAAAACAAAACAAACGAAAGACATCCCCCCCCCCCCGAAAAAAAATGGATCACAAAAAAATGGAATCACGTAGGAGGAAGGGCATAATTTCGAGGGGATGAAAATTCAGAGCAGCTTTGAGGCGGATGGTGCTGGGTCAGCCTCCATAGAACTGCAACGAGCAATCTGTGTCCTCCTGCTCAGAATCAGTTAGAAACGGAGTAACGTCCCTAGGAGCTGAGGCTGGTGTCAGCCGTGACTTTCTTTTTACTTTTTATTATTTTGAAAATATTCTTTGAGACTCACACATGCATACAATGTATTTTGGTCACGTTTGCCCTTCCAACGCCACCTGGATTGCCCCTCTCCCCTTCTCAAAGTCATGTTCACACACCCCATCCTGCTTTATAATTGAAAAAAAAAGCATTTATTTTCACACAGTAACCCCCCCCCCCACACACACACACATTTCCTTTGGGCTGTGGTTTTCTTATTCTGTTTCTCCCACTTGTGTCCATTAGTCTTCCACGGAATGAGTCTGAGTAAGCCCTCTCAATATGTAATGCAGCAACCCTGAGTTCAATGCCCAACAGTCCTGTCTCTGGCCTTCCAAGGTATGGGTAGCCGGGCATATTGGCAAATTTTGCATGCATGACCAACTGGTTGTAAACTCTAGACCAGCTGGCCTGGATAAGGGGCCCCCAAGATGGAGATGGAAGATGGAAAGATATGTTCAGGCAACTTAGGAACATGATCATCCAAACGGCAAGCTTTAGATTGGAAACAGTCCCCATGGAGGGTGAGCCTGTGTGGGATTCCCTCAAGAGACCTGGCTTAGGTGAGCAGGTGCCTAGGGTTGACGGGAGCTGGAGCAGGAGTGGGGTGTGTATTGTTGTCGAGCCGCCCAGCATCTGGTCAAGGGCAGTGAATTGTTGCCAAGGATACCAGCATCGTTCATGGGCGTCTCATCTCACAGAAGTCACTCCTTCCTCCACCATTCGATGCTTAGTCCTAAGTTGGGACACATCCCTGGAAGCCACAAAACAGTCCGGAGAAGACTGACAAGAGGACTAGTCGATGGGCTTCAGTTTGCTCTCCAGCTTCGGAATCTGTGGTTGGAGCCTATGTTTTAGCCTGGGTGGGCTGAGTCGTGATGTGATGGGCAGGCACAGCTGCATGATGTCTAGTGATGATGCCTTCCATGGAGTGGGCCTGAAGTGTGGGGCCAAGTCTCCAAGTGTCTCATCTGGGCTTGCAACGCCTGCGCTTGGAAACCGCCTGCTGTCCGATTTGGATGTGTAGCATCCAGCCGAGGTCCTTCTCCTGCCTGGATGGTGCCGCATGGCCCAGATACCTCCTCGAGACCTCAAGCCTTAGCTTGGCTTTCCTGGTGCCTGACCTCGAAGTCTCAGACCCGAGCTTGCCTCCTGCTGCTGTGGGGACAGTGTCGATGTCCTGACCCCAAACCCTAAGGCGAGGACCATAGGCCTGAGCACATGGCCCAGGAATCTGAAAGGAAGATAGTGGCCTGAGGAACTTCACAGTTTCCGGGACTCGAGATAGCATAGAGGGTTGAAGGTGGCAGCGAAGATCTGTGCCTTTGGAACAGGTGGCGTCTGGGCCTGCGTGGAGCAGCAGGTCTACGTGCAAGAGAAATGGTGCTGGGTATAAAAATAACTGATCCTAAAATATTAGTGAGAGACAAACCTTTACCTTCACTTGGGAACATGTGTGGCTTGAAAGGAAGACCCGAGGTGTGGATCCTGAAATTCATCATCCCACAGATAACTGGAGGAGGCGGGGAGTCGAGGCAGTCCCGAAACTCTTGGTTCCCTGTTGAAGATGCCGAGTGGTTGTGGATGAAGGGTGGCCCCGGGGTCTGACTCCTGCATCCGTTTAGACATCTCTGTTTATTTGTTCACCCCTTCCTCGTTTTACAAAGGACATCAGGCACACTGACCGTCTCTGATGTGTCCCTTGGTCATATTTAGCTCCTGCCCTGTGTGATATGAAATTCATTTTCCTTATTTAATTCTTTTTCTCTCGTACTGCTAGGAGCTGCTTTACTCTGAGGTAGAATTGATTCTCATTTGAAAAAACCTTTGGGCCCAGCCTCTCACATCCTGCATCTGTCTTCAGAAGTCCCAGACTGAGTTTAACAGCTCCAACATCCTATTCACTTTGAAATTTTATTTATTTTTTTCTCATATTTTTAAAAATGTACTTTATGGGGTTTTCACCTGCCTGCATGTATGTGCACCATGTGTGTACCTAGTGACCATAGAGGCCAGAAGAGGGTGTCAGAGCCTCTGGGACTGGAATAACAAAAGTGAACCAACATATGGATGCTGGGAATTGAACCTGAATCCTCTGGTTCTTGAACACTGAGCCATCTCTTTACCCCCCTCCTAGCTCCATTTTTTTAAAGAGCACATTTAAAAGTGAAGAGAATAGAGTTTGTTTGTTTTTTCTTTTTAGTTTCTCTGTATAATCTTGTGTTTGTGAGCTTTTCTGACTGCTACTACTGAGTGGTGATTTCGGGCTGTGGTTTTCCGGTTACTACTGGCACGTTTCCTTCAGTGAAACAGCATCTTTCTAAGAACAGAGCTAAACCCTTCACGCAGAGCCTCTGCCCTGCCGCCAGGGGCTGGTAGCTTGTGCTCTAGGTAGATGTCCTAGAAACAGACTTCTCTGGTACCAGAAACTGAGAAAGACATTCATGGCATCCCATCTGACATGTGAACGGAATCTCTGTTCTGGTTGACCAGGTCTGTGTGCTCCTAGCTCTGACGGCTGTTCATGTGACTCACTTGAGCGTGAGTCCGGGCATTTCGGGGCAGGCATGAGCAGAGAGAATCAGGTGGTCCATGAGTGGATAAGCCCAAAGTCTTGAGGGTAGGACGGCTCAGTAAGTCATTTGAGGGGTAGCTCAAGATCTCCAGGGCAGGCAGGGACAATGAGCAGGTCCCAGCAGGTGTTTTTCCAGGACAACTAAACTGTTGTGTGCACCTTGCATGTGAACACTAATGGTTCTAAATTGTCACCTCCAGTCCTATCCATTGCTCTTCTACCTGCATTTTCTATCTCCCTTTTTAGGCCCTTAGCCCTGGTACTCTAGTGAGGAGCGGTAGGGCTAGCAATTCCTGTGTTTATAAGCGTTCTGCCGCTGGGCCTTCAGCTCCACCCCTTCCCATGCCCACTGGCGCTCTTGTCTTCTCTGTGCATTTCTCAGCCCTCACCCTCTGGTCTCCTCGCCCCGTCTATAAAACTGAGGTGTTATGTTTAGTGCTCAGTTCTTCCTCCCGGTTCTCCAAGGATGGAGCAGTCCCGCTCTGCCCATTGGGCCACCATCGCCTCCCACTGCAGCACTGACCTGTATTCTAACGAGGGCGGAAGCTTCGGCAACCATGCCAGCACCAGGAGGTTAATGCATAGGACTGAGAGTGGCTGATTGGATGTTTTTGTTGCCGTGGAGATAGGCTGACAAGCCTGGCCATGCTGGTTGACAATGCTCCTAACACTGTGTTGCAACTTGGTTAATGTTCTACGTAAAGGAAGAATAGCCATGTACCCCTTTTTATAAATTGGGTGGGGTAGGGCATCGCATTGCTTGCTGTAGATTTCGTCAGGAAACGCAGATAGATATTGTTGTTGGCCCCAGCTTTCCCCTTCGCCGTTATAGAGCAGACCTAATGGCAGCATCTCTCAAACCCAGACAAAACTGATACACAAGTAGGCTTCAAATTTTGGGCTGATAACATCTTTGTAAACTGAGCCATATGAAAAGCAAATTTAAATGTGGGCAGATCACAAAAATGATCTAATCTTCAGCTATTCAAAACCAGGCAATATAGACCAGCATTCAGAATCAGTCTCCAGCAAGACTTTATTTTGGAAGTAGGGCCAACAGAATAATGGCTGGTCTTTGCTTACAGTGTCTAGTTGGCTCGGCATCTGATAAATGGCCGTGATAAGCAGACCACAGACAGGCTCAGCCCCCGGGGCTCCTAGTTACAGAGGCTGCCATCTCATTAGCCCCTTTGTGCCTGCATATGTGCAACATGAAGGCTTTCCATCCCCTGGACCTGGCATTACCCCCATCCGTGAGTCTTTGCATTTTCTCATACCTCCAACGTCCTTTGTTTCAAAACCATACAGCCGAGCGGTTGAGTGCGGTTCTCGAGGCCATGCGTGCAACCCTGTCTCTTGTGCCATTAGTGGTGACTGTCCTGTTTCTTTCTCTCTTTAATGAAAAACAAAACCACCCACAGAGGGAAGCTGCTCACCCACCAGATGTCTCCATCTCCAAAACTGCCTTGTACTCCCGCATCGGCCCCACCGAGGTAGAGAAACCTCCCAGCCTTCTGTTCCAGCAGCCAGACCTGGACTCTGCACTCCAAGTTGCCAGAGCAGAGGTACGAGACCGGTGGTGTCAAGGGCCATCCATATTCTTGACGCTGGGATAGGGCCTGAGTCTACTAGCTGTTAGCTGTATTTACCCATGAAGCTGCTCTTTGGAGACAGACCGTCTAAAACTGCAAGCTGGCTGGGTGGCACACATGGGTTCTGGTCTGCCTGGTTACCATGCTAACAGGGATGACTGACATGCTATAAACAATACCTTGTCATGGTATTGTTTACCCCCCACCCCACCACCACCACCATGGTCCTCAGGTAATCTTTATTTCTCCTGCTTGGAGAATTCCCTGGATGGAATCTTGGTTCTATGTGAGATGTTTTCATCCTGTGTGTGTATAATGTGTCCTGGGCTCTGCCTGTCTTCTCTCCCTGACCTTAGGTTATCTCCAAGGAGAGAGAAGTCTCTGAGTGGAGGGACAAATACGAAGAAAGCAGGCGGGAAGTGATGGAAATGAGGTCAGTGGAGCTCAGCCTTCTGCTGTGACTTCATGGGGGTTCGTGCTGAGGATCTTCCATAGAAGAATTTCATTCTTGTTTATTATTCAAGGCTCATATTTTCACACGAGAGTTTTTAAGACATTTTATTTTAATTATTTTATCTTATTTTGAGACTGGGTTTCTCTGTGTAGCCCTGGCTGTTCTGGAACTTACTCTGTAGATCAGGCTGGCCTTGAAGTCACAGAGATCTGCCTACCTCTGCTTCCCAAGTGCTGGGATTAAAGGTGTGCACCGCTGATGCCCAGCTCATTATTCTTAAATATGTGTATCTGTGTGTGGTGTTTGTGCATATGAATGCAGATGCCCTTGGAAGCAGAGGAATCAAATCCTTCCCCAAAGTTGGCGCATAGCTGAGAACCACCCAATAAGGGTTCTAGAAAGTGAACTTGGCTCTTCTGGAGTAACATAAGCTCCTAACGGCTGAGCTGTCTCTTTAGCTTCTACACTTAGAATAACACTGTACATGAAATAAAGAATCCAGTCAGATAAATGTGTAGACCATGAAAGTGTCTCCCCCGATTCCAGTCAGCTTGCGTTCCTGTGTACGTTTCTAGCAGCAAGCAAAACACATAGAGCAATGGTTCTCAGACTTCCTAAAGCTGCAACCCTTCAATACAGCTCCTCATGCTGTGATGACCCCAACCGTAAAGTTATTTCGTTGCTACTTCATAACTGTAATTTTGCTACTGTTGTGAATCGTAATGTAAATATCTGATATGTGATCCCCAAACGGGTGGTGACCTACAGATTGAGAACCACTAACCTGGATGATCACAGCCTGTTTCCAGGTCATCATCACATATTCCGGAAACCTCATTCTAGCTCTACTTCTTCTCGCTGCTTCCCAGTACTTCCTGTTGCTTCCCGCTGCTTCCCAGTACTTCCCGTTGCTTCCTGCTGCTTCCCAGTACTTCCTACTGTTTCCTAGTATTCCCCACTACTTCCCACTGTTTCCCGTTGCTTCCCAGTACTTCCCACTCTCCCCCCTGCTTCCCACTGTCACTTTCCTGATGACTACATTGACCAGGTGAACCCTGCTCTTGCAGAGGCTGCTTTCGCCTCCTCACAGTTCATCTGGGGAAGTTGCCAGGAATGGTGGCGCATGCTTTTAATCCCAGCACTTGGAAGGCAGAGGTAGGCAGATCTCTGTGCGTTCAGGGTCAGCCTGTTCCATATGCGTTCCAGGCCAGCCAGGGTTATAGTGCAGACCCTGTCTCACCCTTCAAAAAATAATAATTATTATTATTAATTTAAAAACACAAGTTAATAACAAAGAGCATCGTATTTACTTTGAGGAGCACACGCACTCCATCAGAGGAGACAATACAGAGAGAATGTTAGGGAACTTCAAGCGCGAACACCAAGAGAAATCAGGGAACGCTTCCTGAAGAGGAAAACATTTGAGTTAGACCCTGAGAAACAGATTCTGTGTGGCTGAAATAGACAACCTGGGCTACACTTGGCATGAGAAAGCCTAGATCAAGGAAGAGCTTGTCTGTCCATGTTAAGCCACTGTGTCCGTGAGCTGGCTAGTATGTGGTCAAGCTGGTGGAGGCAGTGAGACCTGGGTGTTGAAGGCTCCAGTCATCAGGTGGAAGATGGGGCCTTTGGTCCACATAGTGGGCTGTGGAGATGCTGCAGGTCTTGAGCAGTGTGCGGATCGAGGGCTGTGTGCCAGGAAAGCCAGCCTGATGACTGAAAGGAAGAATACAGAGGGTGTGAGCCTGACCTGTAGGGTGGAGATTGGCGCCATCCTGTTACCACAGCTCAGCGTGCCTTTGCCTTTCTTCCAGGAAAATCGTGGCTGAATATGAGAAGACCATCGCACAGATGATCGGTGGGTGTTGTGACCGGGGTGATCAGGCCCAACTGTGGGGAGCGGGGAGGACAGTGGGGATTGGGCTGCAAGACTCAGGGGCCAGCTCCTCTTAAAGCAGCTGTGCTTGTGACCGTACCCTGAAGAGACCCACAAGAATGGGCTTCATGCTACCCAGTGTCTCTGTTGCCCTCACTTAAACAGCCGGGGTACTCTACCATGTCGGGACAGAGTCTCGGTTTGGCCACTGGGATAGGTGGGGGTTTTTGGATTTTGTTTGCAGAAAAGCATAGAATTAAAACCCCTAATCCCTAATTTAGTTTAGAGTCAAATGATTAAATATCCATATACTTTAACCAGTGGATTTAGGGCTAGAATGGAACCTGTGGCAACTCCCTACCCAATACCCTTCCTCTGTGGCTGGCGAACCCTGTTAGCCAATCCCAGCTCTCCCTGAGATAGGACACCTCTATCAGAACACTGCATCCCTGGCAGCCAGAGCTGACAGATGCTTAGGTCTGCAAAGAAAGAAAGACCTTCCTCCCTCCCTTTCTTCCTTCCTCCCTTCCTCACATCCTCCCTCTCTATGATGAATGTCTTGGAGACAATCCAAAGTCCAGTTTTTTATAGTAATAGTCTTGGGGAACTGGTGTTCATGTTGATTTATGTCTAGCTATCTGTTTATTTGCTTAGGTTCGTGATAATCCATTTTAAAAAATAATTTTACCCACCTAAGGATTTGTGGGGTAAACATGCAAGTCAATGTCAACCAAGTGCTCGTGCTGGACATGCATGGACAGGTCCCCTAGGAAACCCCCTAGCAAATGTTTGGTTTTTTGAGTTCCACCTATCTGTAACTTATTTCAAAATAAACAGCACAGTAGTCCTTGAAGTAGCAGGAAGGCCAATGGCTGAATGGCTCCCACTCTCAGGAGTGCAGCTGTGGCTCACATTAGTGAAGCCTTCACCTGGAGCCCCCGACACACATGCAGCCCTATCGATGTGGATGTATTACATCAGAACGAAATATATGGGCACATGGATGAGATAAATACTTTCAAGCCCTGGGATCTGTAAGTGCTGGCAAAAGCACCGGAGAGGAGTGTTTATCTCTCAGCGTGGAAAGGGTTACCAGACCCTTGGGACGCCAGTGTCCTTGAGATGCAGATGTGGTGTTGAGGGGGAAGGTGTGAGCTTTGGCTACTGAGGGAATGCTGCCTGCCACAGCCAGCTTGTTGCACGCAGCTGGGGACTTGGAGAGAAGCAGGAGTCCACCCTGGAGGACTCTAAGCATAAAGGGCTTCTCTGGCTGACCTCAGGGCAGTCTGCCATTGTGGTAATAGAGAGGTTACTAGATGCCAGTACCCTCTTCTTGGATAAAGTGCAGCTGTCAGAAGTTAGAGCATTTCTGTCTTCGACAATCGGAGACGTGGGTATTCAGGGGCAAGGTGTATTTCCTATTTAGACTCTAGAGGAGTTTTCTCAAGAGAACCCCCAGAATGGCTCAAAGAGACTGCTGTCAACATCCCCAGCTTAGGAACATCTTCACTTGGAGAACAGCCCTGCTAAGTGTATAGTCACTAGCCCTACTCACCAGCCTCTTCCTCATTCACTTTCCAAAGCTGTTCTAGTCAAGAAAAATTGTATGTCAGTTGCTATGGAGGGTCACTGGGTGAGACCACTAGATATTTCCGGGTCCACATAGACAGCCTGTGTGACATGACTGGGAAGGTGGGTGGACCTGCTTGCCATCTAGGAAAGCGAATGTCTTCACTTAAAGAAACATCCCCGGGGTCTCGTCTGGATCCCGTGTTTCCATCCCGTTTTCATTCCATCTGCCCAGCAAGGAGAACCCGGGCCTGAGAGCTCGGCAGTGTAGGGCCAGAGTGAGAGTGGAAAGGTTCCGAAGTGGACGGTGGTTCCTCTGAGCCATGCTAGCCCTTCCTCCACGTGGCTTTCCAGTGTTCCACACCTCCTCATCCTGCCTCACCAGCTCCTCTGAAGAAAGTGTGCCTTGTTAAAAACTCAGTACTGGCTCCTTGGAATTTAGGACCAAAAGGAACCCCTGTGCTTTCTGCATTCCAGATTGTTGCGATTTTTTTTGTTTCTGCTTTCCTAACAACTGCCCTGATTATCTGTTTTGCTTCCATTTTCTGTTGCTTCTTCCCCTTTGCTTGCAAAACAAGCAGGCAAGCCCGGTAAGTAAATGCTCCCCAGCCCCACCCCGTCTGACCCCTACCCACCGCGACCCTTTGTGTTTTGTTTTTCTGGTTTGGTTATTTTTGCTTTGTGTACTTGCTGCATCTCCCATCCGATTTACTAGGGATTTGCCTGCAAACGCCAGAAAGCCGTATCAGGGTTGTGAGTGCAGTGTGCCTTGGGCTGACCCTGATTTCCTGACTTTAAGAGCCTAGCTTCATTGGTCACGCAGAAGATTTGTGCTGCGTTGCCATTGTCTGGCTCTCCTGGGAACTGGGCAATCCTATTTCTAAAAGTGACAGAAGGAAAGCTGAGGTTAGGTGACATCTTAGATGCAGGAAATCGGGTGGACTCTGATAAATGGCTCCTTCAGCCCATCTGGTGAAATGTATCTGTGACCACAGATCAGCTCAGAATGGACATTGTACGGCATGCTGGGAATAAAGGGAACAGCTAAAATCCGGGCAGTAAAAACTAGTGGCACTCGCAAATGCTCTCTTTTAGGAGTGTGGATGTAGCAAACAGATTACTCGTGTTAGAAAGTTCTCTGTATTTAGAAGGCAGTGCATCCCAGGTCATTGTGACACACCGTCCCACCGAGGCGGGAGTGATGTTTCTAGGGACAGGGATATGCTGTTGATAACAGGTCACTGACAGTTCCTGGGCGCCTAGATCTTTGTATTCATTCTCATTTTCAGTCTCCCCAAGTGCTATGGGCTAGAAACACTGCCATCTCCTGGTTCTGGCTAGGAGACTCAGTGAGTTTGAAAACCCCGCCCAAGGTCACGCAGCAGAGAAGTATCAGAGTTGGGGTTCAAATCTGGTCTGTTAGATTCCAAAGCCACTTCCCTTGGTAGCTTCTGGCTGCTGCTGTGAATACTAAGAACCCTGGGGTGACTGGAGTGGGCTGGGGGAACATCAGGCATCTCCTAGGCCAGTGGTTTTCCTGGCAGGGCCCTGGGCCAGCTACATCTGAGTCTCTTGTTACTTGTGCAGACTCCAGGCCCTGCCCTGACCTGCTGGGTCCAAAAGCAGGATGAATAGGCCTCCTGCTGGTGTTAACACATGCTCGCCTCTGACAGCCGCCTTGATTTGTACGCAAGGCTTGGGGACCACAAAATGGCAGAGCTTTTCAACATGTTTCTATCAGGCTTGGAGCTAAAATTCAGTCCGTGACCCTACCAAGACACACAGCAGTACTATGCCAAACTTAAGACACAGCAAAATGCTGGCCTATCAGAAACGGAAGGACAAATAGCCCAAATCTGCACTTGCTGGTCCTGATGGGAACCGTCCAGGTCCATCATTGCAGGAGGTTCAGGTGGAATTTAGTCATGGTTATACTTTTGTCTTTGGATTTGAGCCTGGGCTGTGCTGCATCTCAGTGAACCAACACTGTTGTCCAAACCCTCTTTTCGCCTGCTGTAAGATGGAAACAAGAAAACCTTGTACAGGTCACTGTGCAGCTGCCCTTGTTTGTGCACCGTGTGGATCACGTGGCAGCATCATTTGTATGGAGGGGTTTTGTGTGCCCAGAGCAGTGACCCCAACAGGCCCACTGTCAGCGCCTGAGGAGAGTGGCCAGGTTACTTTCGGGGGCTGTGTTACTTTGCCATTGCTTCTCTCAGACACCTGACAGGCAGGCTCAACTGAAGGGAAGATTTTGATGTTTGCCTAACAGTTTCAGAACAATCCATCCATCGTGGCGGTGAGGGCTTGCAGTTCATATTTTGGCAGACAGGAAGAAAAGAGATACAGGAAGAAGCAAGGGCACTACCAGTCCCTAGGACTTGGCCTCAGTGACCTGCTTCCTCCAGCTTTGCCCCACCTCCTACTTTCTGCCACCTCTAACACCACCACATCGTGAATGCATTTTGCAAGGTCACGGTCCTCACGATCCAAGTGCCCTTCAGATTCGTTCACGGGCGCGTCCAGCTGTGCTCATCTGTGCATTTCTCATTCTGACCAACCTGCCAAAATTACCATCACAAGAGGTAGTGGGAAGCCTTGTGTCCCAAGCCTGCAGTGGGGGAAAGTTGGAGTATAACAGAACCAGAACTCACAAGGGGCCCAAGCACACATGCAGACACAGGCATGTCTTTTCACATGACAGATGGACAGGAAGTGGTGAGAAATCTGAGACCAGTGAATGGGGGACCCTTGGGAGTTTCTGAGCTCTGGGGCAGGAGCTGCCTGAGGTAGTGGAGCTGTCGGGCTGGAGTAGGCATGTGGGGTTCAGCCTAGGTTTTATTCTCGATCCAAGAGGAGGTTTTTACAGGCAGATTCTGAACAGAGGAAGATAGCATCGTCTGCAGTTGGTGCTGGCAGCCGCCGCTGCTGTACAGCCCTCTCTCAGCCGGTCCTGGACAGTAGGTAGCACCCTCCCAGGTGACCTGGGAGTGACAAAGATCTGCTGGGCTGCTTGTTTTCTCCCGGGAGCTCTTAGTGCTGCGAATAGAGGCTAGGGGGTGTCATAAAGTCAGCTGTCACCAGGAAGGTGAAGCGTCCCTTGCCTATTCCATCTGCACCCAGGCTAAAGGCTGGGGCGCAGGTTGGAAGCCGCGTTCATGTCAGAGACAGTTTGTCCCATAGTGTAGAGACATCTGACGTCATTGTGGGGTGGCTGAGGGCTAGAGGGATGGGCGAGAACAGAGCTGTCACTCAGGCTGGTACCAGTAACTGAACTGGGCCCTAGTGGAACTGCTCTGCCTTGCCGAGGAATGAACTTTGCAGATACTCCCTCGGTTTGCCAAGAGTCCAGGCCTTGATACCATTTTAGGGAAGAATTACCCCTAGGGTCCACCACAGCGCCTTTAATCATCTTCCCAGAAATACAGCAGAAATACAGTAGTAACGTGTTCTGTCTGACTCAGTGTGGATCTGCTTAGTGAAGGAAAAGTAGACTCACGGGGTCTCCATTGTAGATGTGCAAGGGGCCGCACTGAGCAGGTTAAAGACTGACTCTTACGTACCCCACACGATGCGCCGTGGCCCCAAGTCTTTGTTATCAGGCCTGTGAGTTTTGTCCCATTGGAACCCTCTGGGAGGGAGGGCTCCTTCCAAGGAAACACTTGCATTGCACTAGTAGACGTAGTTTGCACTGAATGGGCCCCACTGTCTGACTTCGGTCTCTCCTGCCAGAGGATGAACAGAGAGAGAAATCGGTCTCCCACCAAACTGTGCAGCAGCTGGTCCTCGAGAAGGAGCAAGCCCTGGCTGACCTGAACTCTGTGGAAAAGTCTCTGGCTGACCTCTTCAGGAGATACGAGAAAATGAAGGAGGTCCTGGAGGGCTTCCGCAAGGTATGTCTGCCCAGCCGGGTGAAGTCAGGGTGGGGGTGGGGAAGCAACAACGGTTGGTGGGGGAGAGATGAGAATCCAGGAAGCCCATCCCGAGCCTTTGTGAACAGGACCTCTGCGGAGGTTTAAGGAGTCAGATTTGGCTGTTCGGGATGCTCTGGTATGCCCCTCAGTGTTTCTTCTTGTGGCCCTGCCATACTAGAATGAAGAGGTGCTGAAGAAATGTGCACAGGAGTATCTATCCCGAGTGAAGAAAGAAGAGCAGAGGTACCAGGCCCTGAAGGTGCACGCGGAGGAGAAGCTGGACAGGTAACTCACTATTCACGTAGGCCAGGTGCTCCAGTGGCACTCTGACATTGGCTGGCAAAGGGGTAGCTAATCTTTATGACTTGGGCTAAGTGCTCATTCAACCACTGCCCACTGAGATAAGCGAAGGATTCTGTTGTAATGTCGGGGGCACCCGAAGCCCTTACACATCATGACAAGGGTGGGATTCTTAGTGTGCCTATGTTCAGGCTCTAGTTAGTGGGACTGGACTCAGACTCTCTATTCTGATGTGGGAGGAGGGAGGGAGTCCATGAAAAAATCACCTACGGTGCTCCTTGTTCTAACAGGGCCAATGCAGAGATTGCCCAGGTCCGAGGCAAAGCCCAGCAAGAACAAGCAGCCTACCAGGCCAGCCTGCGGAAGGAGCAGCTGCGAGTGGACGCGCTAGAAAGGACGCTGGAGCAGAAGGTAAGAGGGTCGGGGTCAGGTACCCATAATTGCGAGACCACTCGCTGGCTCTTGCCAGTCTATCTGGTAATGAAGGCTGGAAGGCTGGGAGCAGGACTCCAAAGCAAAGCCAGAGAGAGCAGCTTCCATGTAAACTCATGCCTGTCACCATACCTGTATTAGGTCCAATTTTTTTTTTTCCCTTTCTGGGATGGCAGCCCATATGGTGTTTTTTCCACATCTCATTCTTCCATGGCATTTTTTGTGAAGTATTTGTCAAACACTGTCGGCAAGCCAGGCATTGCCCTTGAACCTCTTCAACTAACATTCTTACTAGGGAGTAGGTGAGGAGCCCACCAGTCCCCTGACAGGATGGGCAGCAGCGGGGTCAAGCACGTTCAGATGTTCTCTGGGTGTGTGATCAGCGGGTGGACCTCCTGAGGCCACTGTGTCTAGGTTTCCTGATTTCCAGTGTGGTGCTTAGCCTACTGGATGCAGTTTCCCCGGATGTCCCGGTGAAGACCTCTGCCATCCCAGAAACATTCCAGTTCCATGTGGTCCAAAGGGGGCAGGGTGTCTAGGCTGAGTTTCAGTAACCTTTGCCCTGGTAGGTACTGGCTCTGTCCTACTAGGTGCAATCAGAGAGAGCCTAGTTGGTGATGAAGCAGCTGCTCGCACACTCCACCAGTCGAATGGCCTTGGCGAGCCTCGCTCTCTATCTCATTTCCTTGGTCCCCTTTAGTCCTGAGATTACTGAGATGAGAGAATTTCCCTGATATCAAGTGTGATACTAACCCCACCCCACTTTAAAAAAGAGAAAGAGAAAGCACTTGTGAAATCCTATTTAGCCCCATCTTCTGAGGATGCACAGAGTACTGCTGGCCGTCACCCACAAGAATTATGTTTCAGAAAGAAAAGGCTAGACCAGTGCCATATGCCAGCTCCTGCAGCCTCCTGGGACTTCTGGGCTCTGCTGGTTGTCCATAGCAGTCACCATAAAGACAGGACACAGCTGCAAACCCACGCATTTGTTTACTCTTTGACAATCACCGAGCATCATTGTGGGGTTACCGATGAGTCTTTGTATGTTTTTACAGAAGTAGAATGTTCCATTAAAATAAAGACCACATTCCCCAGTCGGTCTGTGCGTCCGGGAAGTTATCAGTGTTCCCCACCGTATAGAATCCATTTGAGATGCTTTTAGATGGCCATGCTGTGTTAGTTCCTGAGGCAGGAGCCAGGGTGGATGTCTCCGAGGCCCTTGGCCTGATCAGAACTGCAAACGAAAGTGGTGGTGGTGTGTTTTCTGGTAGATTGAAATACACAGATGCAAACAAGGGGATGGCACGGTTTTGGATAACAGCAAAGACAAGATATATCTGCAAACATAATTTCATTCTGAACTAAGCTCCTGGAGGAAGACATTAATAATCATGGTGTTTGCCCCTGGAGGGCAGCAGATACATGTAACAAACAAGGCTTATGGATACAAGTAACAAAGCACGAGACTCAGAAACATTCACCAGGGCAGGTGGGGGTGAAGATGCTGGGCCCCATGATGGGGCAGTTTGCCCCAGTGGTGGTTGAAGGTGCTGGTTTTCACCTCATCCTGTGTGGATCTCCAGGGCTTCCACTGTGAACTGCTCCCCTTTAAGTCTAATAGACATGGAAACAAAGCTATGTAGTTGCAAATACAACTTGAGCCTGTGTTCCAGGCTGGCCCCATCTATTTCTGTCTGACTGGCTGTGTGATCTTTTTTTTTTTTTTTGGTTTTTCGAGACAGGGTTTCTCTGCAGCTTTTTTAGAGCCTGTCCTGGAGCTAGCTCTTGTAGACCAGGCTGGTCTCGAACTCACAGAGATCCGCCTGCCTCTGCCTCCCGAGTGCTGGGATTAAAGGCGTGCGCCACCACCGCCCGGCTTGGCTGTGTGATCTTATGCACAGTACTTAACCTCTCTGAGGCCCAGTTTCTTCCTTTGAAGGGCCAGTGTGAGAGCTGAGGGGTGCCACGGTATCTGGGATGGTTTTAGCTTGGTGATTGGCATGTGCTAGGCATTCATGACCATCGGTGGAGGTAGTGGCCAGGGCTTTCAGCATCTGTGTGGGCTGAGGCCTAAGATTTACTTTTTTGGCAGGAGGTGGGCCATGGCCTGGCTGCTGGAAGACAGGGCTTTCCCCCCCCCAACCCCCCCGCAGCTCAGGTTTCTCTCCTGCATGGGCAGGGACTGTGGTGTGGAGTGTTGGAGTCCTAACCCAGGGACAGCCATGCACTGACTGAGCTGGGACCGTGCTGCAGGAGGTTCTAAGAAAGGGCCTGGCGGAGGCCAGCCTTCCTCAGCTCCTCAAAGGAAAACTAGCTGTGTTAGATGCAGGTTTTCCGTTCTCAGGGAGGGTCGCTGGGCACTTGTGCATGAGCAAAGACAGCCTTGGGCTGCTGGTCTCTCAAGCCTTCGCGGAGAGCCATATCTGCGGGCTGTCTCCCAGCTGGATCCCCTTCCTACAGGACAGGAACTGCTGCCCTGATATCTGTGCCCATGTGTGTAGCTGCCTTCAAGGATGGGCCAAGGGTGGCTTCTGCACGAGAGTTGTCTTCCTCTGCCTTGACTCCTCCAGGACAACCTGTACCACCACGCCACCTACTGGGCATCTTTTAAGTAACATTAGCGTTCTTCCAAGTGGGTCTTTGTCAGGAAAACGGTGAACCAAGGTCAGCTCTTCCTCACCCCAGACCTCAGCCACCCTCCGCTGTGGCCTGCTCACCGTGTCTTCCCATTTACACAACTCCACATTTTTTTACCTCCTCTCATTCTCACCTACGTATTAAAGATAAAGGAAGCCAGGGTTCAGGATGGCTGTGTAACTTGCCCAAGCTCCCCAGCGACATCATAGCTAGGATGTAAACTCGGTCCACTTCCAGTTATTTCCTCTCATTACTAACCTTAGGGGAGACCGAGAGACTGGGTAGGTGCTGTCCCCCACGAGGAGACCAGTGTTGCCTCTGATTGACTGGTAATAGTTGTTGGGGGCAGGGTCTCACTGTGACCTTGGTGACCTGGGACTTACTGTGTAGGTCAGGCTGGTCTCAAACTCAGAGAGATCCTCTTGCCTCTGCTTGGCGAGTGCTGGGCTTAAAGGCCTGCGCCGCTACACCTTGTAGCTAAATGTTTTTTTCTGTCTCACCTGGTCCTGCGGGACTGGTTTCTCTCCCGCCCATCAGTCCCCACAGCCACTTATAAAATAATCACCCAGAGGCTAATATTAAATATAATTGCTTCACCGATGGCTCAGGGTTATTACTGGCTAGCTCTCTCTTTTCTACTAACCTGTGTATCGCCATGTGGCCACAGTCTGTTCTGACATCTTTCTCCTTAGGCTGCTGCTGGCATCTCTCTTCTTGGGTGGCTGTCTTGCATTTCTCCTGGCCCCACCCTTCTTCTCCTATATATCTGTTTGAATTTCCTGCCTAGCTATATTCTATCTTGCCATAGGTCAGAGCAGCATTAATTATTGACCAATAGAAACAATATATTACAGTATACAGGAGGACATCTGCACCACCACTCCTGGTCTATTTTTCCTTTTCTTTTTGGTGTATGTATGTACATTTTGTTGCTTGTGCGTATATTATTTCGGGGCTACCCACTTTGTATTGGGTAACCAGTTAAGGGGGCTCATCCATGGAAGAAGCTAATTCATTATCCAGCAGTTGTTAGTTGCCTATAGATCCCAGGGTTTGAATTCAGACCCTTCAGCTCAGAACACAAGCACTTTGACACCGAGTCATGGCCTTAGCCCCATGACTGGCTTGGTAGCCTGGGACTCGCTATGTAGATCCGGCTTTGGTCTCAAACTCACAGAGATGTGCTTGCCTCTGTTTGTCGAGTGCTGGGATTAAAGGTGCGCGCCATCACACCCGGCTGTCTTCTTTCCCTTTTTGGTATGCATATGTCCATTTCTGTTGCTTGCGCGTGCACTATTTCAGAACCCCTCTCTCGTCTTTCATTTTCAGAACAAAGAGATAGAAGAACTCACCAAGATTTGTGACGAACTGATTGCCAAAATGGGGAAAAGCTAACTTGGAACCAAGCGCTTGGACTTGGCCGTTGCGTGCAATACGACCGTCAGCACACTGTCGCCCTTCCGATTCCGTGGACAGGCTCTCTTCTCACTTTATATGCACTACTGTGTTCCCTTTCTAAGTAAGGTTGGTTTGACCGTATGCAGTGCCGAGACCTACCTGGATTCCTTGCTATCCATTTGCATTTTCTAGTATAATTCATAGCAAGTTGACCTCAGAGTTCCTGTATCAGGGAGAGTGTCAGATTCTCTTATAAAAAAAGACAAATTGCTGACCTTGGCATTGTCCTTTGGTGAGCAGCATCTGATGTGACATGAACATATGCAGCCTGCATAGGGACTCTTGCCTTAAAGAGTGTATAATTGATCCACATTTGCTGGTTGGTTTGGTTTGTTCTTTTTTTGTTTTTTTTTAAAAATGCATGTTTCAAATAAAATTCTCTATTGTAAATAAATTTTTTTCTTTGAGTCTTAGCAGCGAGCGTGGCTGTAAATTATTTTCTGGGAATGGCTTGAGTCCTTTCTTGCCTTCATTAAGTCATATTAGGTTTGGTGTCTGCCTCTGTCTGTGCCCCCTTTCTTCCTCCGCTGATTTAAATAGCATTTCCTTCATTACCATGTCTAGGTTTGTAAGAGGAAGCAAATGAGAAATATTGACTCGGGCTTAAATAATTAAGTGGATCTATTGGATTAGCTTAGATTTCATTTTTACAAAGCCTCAGCCATTAGGCAAAAATCCATTTCCTTTTATTATTGTGTGAAGGAAGTAGAAAGTTGCCAGACTTTCTTTCCCACCCCTTGGTGCATGACCAACCCTGAAACACGACCTACTACCTCTACATGGGGGTAAGAATGACCCAAAGACCTCTGGTGGGAGGCAGCTACTTAGCAACCTGACTGCAGCCAGGCTCCCTGATGCCCTGACCTGGACCTATGACCTACAGGAGACCTAGGGTAAAGGATGAGATAGGGAGATATGGAGGAGGTAGAAAGGAGTTGGTTTTCTGGGCTACAAATTCCTACAAACATAGCAGCTGAGAACTGCAGAAGTTCCAAGTCAAGATGAGGTCGGGGCAGGCAAGGAGGACCCATTCCGTCCCTCCTCCAGCTTGCCGTATCCTTGGCAACACTCCAACCCCTCAGTTCACACCACCTTCTCGACCTTTCGTGTTTCTATGTGTCAAACACTCCCTTGTAGTAAGTGTTCTCACTCCAGGCCTCTTTTTCTTATTTTGAGACAAGGTTGCTCAAACTGGCCTTGGACACATTCTGCAGTCCAGACAGCTCTTGAATTTACAGTTCTTCCGCTTGAGCCTCAGACTTAGCTGGGCTTACAGGTCTGTGTCTCCATATCCAGTCCTCTCTAAGGATACCATGATTAGACTTAGAGCCAATCCAGAATGATCTCATCTTGAGATCCACAGTTCCATCCGCAAAGGCCATTTCTAGAGACGGCCGTATTCACAGGAAGCGGGGACTAGGAAATGTGCATGTATTTAATTTTCTTTATTACGTCATGTATCGGTGTGTGGGTGAGGCCAGAGGACATCTTTGGATACTCGCTGTATCACATGTGGAGGCTTAGGATGACCTGCGGGTATCAGTTCTCTCCTTCCACCGTGGGGGTTCCAGGGATCAGAGGCAGGTAGGTCACTGGGACTGACCGTGAGAGCCGGTACCCACTGGGGCATGTGCACTGCAGGATGTGTGGTGTGAGTGAGTGTAAAAGACAGACCGAGCCCGTGTCTCGGCTTAACTGTCCCCCTTCTACCGCAGGCACAGTAGCTATGAGTCACTCACTGTAGAGGTCCCCACTGCTGTCAGAGTGTCTGGGAGAGAAGATGGAGTAGAAGTCTCCGCTGTGACTAACAAGGTGGTTGTTTGTCACCTGTATAGGGTTGGTCCATCTCTTCCGGGGCCCTTGGAACATCAAATAACAGACCATGATCTCCTTATCTCCTTTGCTTTGGAGTGATACCTCGAACAGAAAAAAACAGGTTAATTCTTGATTCTTGAACTTGTCTTTTGTTTTCCCTGTAGATGGGAGCTGTGTGCTCATTTTTCCAGAAGGGGCTTTTTTTTTTTTTTTCTGCCACATCTTATACTGAGACAGGGTGTGGCTAACATCCCACTTGCTGATTAACACGACCTTGAACTCCTTGACCTTAACCTCTCAAATGCTGGGGTCATAGGTATGTGGCATCGTGCCTTGCCTAGCTTCCTGTGTCTTTGTATTTTATTTCCTCTTCCTTTTAGTAGACCTGCTCGACTTTTGAGCCCTGCTTTGGAACTCGGGGAGCTGATGGAGGCCACTGTGTGATTCTGTGTTCTTTCAGACAAGCTTACGCAGAAAGTCTGTGGTGGTTTGAATGAAAATAACCGGCCTAGGCTCACAGGGAGTGGCACTCAGAGGAGGCGTGCCCTTGTTGGAGGAAGTGTCTAACTGGGGCTCAGTATCAAGCAGCTGTCACAGTGTCATGTGATAAATGTTTGATTCCCTGGCTATTGGTTTATTAAGAGGTTCTGGTACGTTTTTAGGAGGTGAGGCCTAACTGCAGGTAACTGGGGGTGTCCCTTTGAAGGTTCTATCTGGACTTCAGTCCCCACTCGTTTCCTTTGCTTCCTGTCTTTGTCATGGGCTTCCACCCTTGTCCCGTCCCTTTCTTATCGCCACCATGTGGGTGCTGGGAACCAAACACAGGCCCTCTACAAGAACAGTAAGTGCTCTTAATTACTGGGCCATCTCTAGCTCAAAGCTGAATTCTTTGGCGTGGCTTACCTGGGCTGAAGATGCCACTGTGCTCCGGACCCTGGTTTCTTAAACTGGGTCACTGTTCCCATATGGTTTATATAACTGAATGTGGGGATTGAGAAAAAATTGACAATAATAGATTTCTGAACCTGCAATGCTCAAAAAATTAAAACTCATATGCATAAGTCTAAGACATTTCTGGCTGTCTTGTTGCATTTTGCAACTTCACTGCAGCCTGGGTTCTGAGCTTGCAATATGAGCTGTGCGTACCATGCATGCAGGCTGATGCACCACAAGATGTCAGCGATGCAGCCTTCCACCTGAGGCTGCCGTGACAGGCGACAGTGTTTTTACTGAAATGCAAAGTTTACTGCTCTGAGGGTTTCACTGTGGAAACGATGGCTTTTATATTTCCCTGCCATCACGTCTCAGAACCCAAGTATCTGATTAGCATTTTGGAGGTCGTGTTATTTGGATGCTTGATTTTTAAATGGAAACTGAGTTGTTAATTTAGGCTTCTTGAAATTCCACTAAATGGATTTTGACATGGGATTGGGACAGAATTTCCAGCAATTTCTTGTAAGGGCCATTGTGCCTTTTGACTTTGTACTGTGTGTTCATGTGAAGGTGTGTTCCCCGCATTGATGATTATAAAATCTAAATATTGACCAGCTCTGAAAAACATTGGAGATAATTTAAATTGTGCAGTATCAAGTATTCAACCAAGATCTCATTTTTATGTGTAAATAAATAAGTGTGCCTTCTCACCAGTCCGCAAACTTGCTTTCATCCTTAATAAACAGTGAACTATGTCTTCCAAACAAGTGTTTCAAAATAAACTTCTTTGTGGTTTGTTGCTGGTAAATGTCTGATTTGTATACCATTTATATGCCCATATACACAGGCCCCTGGTAAGGAGAAACCTCTCCTCTGGTCAACCGCTAGGAACATACAGTAGGGTTGGGCAAGTTGATTGTGGTTGCAGTGGAGTAGGAAGTCCACCAGGGGGAGCTGCAAGGTATCTTTAAAAAGACCTAGAAGACAGGAAGAGGCAAGCAGAGCTACCCTTAGAAGCCAGGACTGAGACATTTGATCCTTGCTGTGGTTCAAAGCAGTTTCAGGTTTGCCTGTGTCAGGCATGCTTACAGAATGGTCTCGGTTCTTTTTGATTCACCACAGTCCAGGTGGCCTGTCCAATGCTGATGTCTTGTGACATTGTTTATAGCCAACGCCCACTTGTGAGATCCAGGTCAGCTTTGGGGCTGTCCTGTTGCCTCTCCCCAACAGCCAAGAAACCACATTGAAATGTCTTTTTTTCCCTTCTCTCTTCCTTTCTTTCTCCCTTTCTTCCTTTCTTTCTATTTTTTTTCTTTTTTTGAGACAGTCTCATATAGTCCAGGTTAGCCTCAAATTCATGATGTAGCCAAGGATGACCTTGATTTCTGATCTTCCAGTGTCTGCCTTCCAAGTGCTGGGTTACGTGTGCCACAGTGCCCTGTCCTATGCAGTGCTGGAGACTGAACTCTGGTCTATACCTTTGAAAGTGTAGGAGGTTTATTGCTTAGAAACCTTCCAGAGTTGGTACCGGTGCTGCTTAGTTTTATGTCAACTTGACACAAGCTAGAGTCGTCTGGGAGGAGGGAGGCTCAATGAAGAAAATGCCTCCCCAAGATCCAGCTGCAGGCAAGTGTGTAGGACATTTTCTTAGTGATTGATGTGGGAGTGCCCAGCCCATCGGAGGTGGTGCCATCCCTGGGCTGGTGGTCCTGGGTTCTATATGAAAGCAGGCTGAGCAAACCATGAGGAGCAAGCCAGCAAGCAGCACCCCTCCATGATCTCTGCATCAGTTCTTGCCTCCAGGTTCCTGCCTTGTTTGAGTCCAAGTCTTGACTTCCTTCAATGAAAGACTATGATGTGGAAGTGTAAGCCAAATAAACCCTTTTCTTTTTGGTTTGCTTTGCTCATAGTGTTTTGTCATAGCAATATAAACCCTAACTAGGACAGTATCCATACCTAACTGTTCCCTGGCCTTCGGTGTATATATACACCCTATGGGGCATATGGACCAACCCCTGGACTGCTCCTTGCCTGGCTCCAGGCTCATTTTCCACTTGGTCACCTCTCTTCACTGGGGTTGCCTGCTGGGATGCTGCTGTGCTGACGGTGAGAGGCTGCAAGAAACAGCTGTGCTTGCTCCTCCCCTACCTGCTGAGGGACTGAGCGGTGTGCTTCCAGCCACCTGTCTTCTCCTTTGCAATGCTGAAGGACCGCGTCAAGACAACACAGAGGAATGAGACTGAAAATAGGGGCAATCACCTTCCTTCTCTCTCCACTTCCTAGAGGGAATTTATAATCCTCCTGCCTCAGCATGTCTTCTGGTATACAAGGCTATTCCACAAGCCCAGCTGTCTGTGCTCCCTTGAGGCGTACTGGGCTACTGTCAGTATCTTGCTTGCTTGCTTATGACGGACTGGTCTCAAGCTCCCTGTATGATCAAGAATGACCTTGAACTACTGCCTCTACATCCCAGTGTTGGGAGTACAGGCCTGCACCCAACCCAACATACCTGCTCTAAGAGGATTCTTTTTAATTTCTTGTGAGTTAATTCATCTGTCTTTTTATGATGTAGTTGGAGGTTTATTTACTGTTTTGACTGGGCTGTGCTTCCCTCCCCACATTTTAGTTTAGGTGTATATATGTGTGTGGGTGTGGAAAGGGTGTGTGTGTGTGTGTGCATACATGTGTATTCTATGTATGTGTGTGGGGTGGAGAGGGGTGTGTGTATAGCACTGTGTATTCATATATGTATTGTGTGGGATGCAGAGGGTGTGTGTGTACATGTGTATTTATATATGCATGTGGGGAGTAGAGAGGACTGTGTGCACAGCACACATGTATTCACGTGCATGAACAGCCACCTCTCTGCCTTCATAGACTGGCTGTATGTGGGAAATCCTTCACCAACAAGCCTCAACAGTGGTTCTCGGGCCTCACCACCCATTTCTAGAGATGCACCTTTGCCTGAGCGTGTGCACACAGCTTCCCCATCACCCCCATCACGGGAGCTACCATGCTCTCTGTAGGAGCTGCTCACCTGTGTCTCTGCAGCATGGCAGGAGCGCTGGCACTCCAATAAGAAGGTGACTCTTTGTCACCAATCCCTCAGGAGCCAGGATATGCCAGGTGAGACAAAAAGCAGCCCCTGTACATTCGCCCAAAGCTGGAATCTAGTTATGCATCCTGTTCTTCTTTTTCCCTCCCAGAGGCTGAGTCCTAGGACTCAGCAAGTGGATGCCACCAAGTAGAATTTCCAGGGAGGGACGTTAGAGCTCTTTCCATTTATGTGCGTTTGTTTTTGTCGTTGGCGTACATACTACTCAGCTCCTGAGAAATCCGTGAAGCGTGCACGCTGAGGACTCTAGGGTAAGCTGAAGGCTCTGAGTCCTTGAGTTGTTACAGAAAGTGCTCAACACTTTCTGTCATGGGACACTTCCCCAGTGTGGCCACTAGGAGGCGCTCATGGATTTTTTTTTCTCTTAGCCAGTAATGTCCTAGGAGTGGTAGGTACTCAGAGGATACATGAGATGTCAGGAAGGTTCAGGTTCTTTTGTTTCCAATAATACTTCTTCATTCCAGAGAAAACTTACATGTGGGAAAGTTTGTGGCAAAGGGGAAGAAGCAGCATAAAGAGGGCAGATCTGTCCTTCAGAGCTTTTGTGAGGCACTTCCTTATACACACAGATCACTCAGTCACACTGTGGCCTTGGCACTGGGTTGCGAGGGAAGCAGCAGACAGACTCAAGGTCAGAGAGCAGACTGTGTACTATGATGGAGGAGTAGTTAAGGCTCTAGAAGAGGGCATGTAGCTTGTTCCCCCGCAAGAGAACACAGCCTGCTTGTAAGTCTTGTGCTTGGAGGCACTAATGTCAGAGTGCCTGGTTACACTATCCATCACTTTCCCCCACGTCAAGAAACACAGTATCAGCCGGGCGGTGGTGGTGGTGCTGGTGGTGGTGGTGGTGGTGGTGGTGGTGCAAGCCTTTAATCCCAGCATTCAGGAGGCAGAGGCAGGTGGATCTCTGTGATCCGAGGCCAGCCTGGTCTACAAAGAGCTAGTTCCAGGACAGGCTCCAAAGCTACAGAGAAACCCTGTCTCGGAAAACCAAAGAAAAGGAAAGAAAGGGGGTGGGGGGAAGAAACAGTGTCACCATTATCAATAATACACAGGGATGTGAGGGAAAATGTGTGTATATACATAACATGGATATTGATGTAGTATTAATGAAGGTTACTTTTGGCCATGGAATTCAAATTACTTTTACTGTCAAAGTATTTTGGCGGCCAGCATGGTGGTACATACCTGTAGCTCACCCCCAAACTTGAGAGGTAGGAAGAGGGGGATTGCTGCCAGTCCAGGCCTAGCTGAGTTGTGCAGCGAGCATGAGACTGTCTAGGGCTCTGGTCTCAATTCCTTTCCCTCTGAGTTTTTCTGCCTCTGAGTTTGTCTCCTCTCTTTATTGGATTTATAAAAGAAAAATTAATCCAATAATGCTTTGCTCCTGGAGTGTAGAGAAGACCACATCCTAGCCAGGAGCACAGACTCTCCTTTGGCCCCTGTAAGCCCTGCACGTCCACTTGAAGCCTGCTTCCACCTGGCCACACACTGGGAGAGTGGGCAGATCCTGCGCTGGGCTCCTAACCCCTGCCTGTGCCCTCACCCTGTGTCCCCTGTCACCAAGCTCCGCCACTGAGCATCCCTTCCTGACCTGTTCCCATAAACTTGGATGACAAAAAGCAACAGAAGATTTTTGGACCCCACTTCAAATCCATGTTTCTTCTAATTCTGTGCATCTGAGCACACCGGCGGTGTCTTTGAATTTGCCTGCCTCCTCGACCCCTGCCCTCTGGATTCTGCCTCCACCCCCTCTGCAGAGCACTTGGGTCTGTGGAGGGCTCTGTGAGCGGCTATAACCTCCCTTAAAGCACAAGCCATTGAGCACCAGCTCCTGCCCAGCTGAGCCATAACTGACAGGATCAGCTACGAGCTGCCCTGGATCCTCTTTTACTGTACTCCCAGTCTCCCAATCCAAAGAGCACCCCAGAAAAGAATGCACCCCCGGGAGCTACTCGGGGAACTAGAGATGCTCCTGACACAAATGTGAATGCCGTTCTAAACATGCACACAGCAGCTAGGTAAAAACCCCAGGTCCGTGACTGTACAGAGACATACATACATGCATGTGTACATATATGAGAAGGCATGGGCTCACATGCAATGCTCATTTGTATGCAAGATCAGAGCTGTATCTCCAATTCACCAATCCTAGGAGCTCTTTTTTCAACACTTTCTAGAGGCCATGTTTGGTTATCGGGTTCCTGGGATGGGTATAGATACTCACAGGACTCTCCACATAGCCAACCTCTGCAAAGGGTCTGAAGGTGGAATCCAGAGGGCAGGAGTTGAGCAGGCAGACAAACTCCGAGATGCCTCCAGCGTACTTGGGGGTTTATATTTTCTAGAACATAATTGTGGGTAGACGAGAATTGCTGTCCTGCTCTCCTTTGTAATTTACCTGACTTCCAGGAGCTCACGAGAGAAGCCAGTCTTTGGCCTCCCAAGCTGCCTGACTGACTTCAGTTTTCTGTCCTCATCAGGGTCTCTGTGGTTTCCAGGGTGATGATGGTCCAGAGATTTTCTAGACCAAGGTACCTAGGGAACATGGCTGAGGGGGACTTTGACCTTCTACCCTGGCACCTGATATGAAAAGTCTTGATCACATCCTTGACTTACAGGCAATTCTTAGGAAAAGCAGAAGAAAAAAAAATCACCCATTATCAAAGTAACTCCTTGGGGTAGTTTCAATAATGGAAAATGTGATTTTTATTGAAATATTGTTTTGTCAAAACATTTCTGGATGCAGAAAGCTAAAAACAGAGTGCCCCAAATGGCAGAGCTGGGTAGGACCTTAAGTTTCCCCAGTGGAAAGAACCAAAGCCTGGAGGATGAATCCTCCAGGTGACTCGGGCACTGGAAGGATATTGATACGGTCCCCTGAGCAAGTATAGCACTCTTGCCTCCAGAGGGAGGCTGGGTGAGGAGCTGTCGCTCACAGTGTGTCTTATGACAGCCTTGTCTCCCCTCAGCAGACAGCTCAAAACCTCAAGCTAACACCAGAGCTCAGAACAGGAAGTCCTTGGAATCTGACTGCTGTTGCCATGGTACCCACAACTACCCCAGGAAGTCAAAGGCAGGCTCCCCCAGCAAAGTATCTCATCCCATAGGGAAAAGCGGTGAGCCCCAGATGTCATGAGAGCTTTCAAGATTCAGGCTCAGAAGGTGCCCAGCCTCCAGCAATCCCAGAATTCAGAGTTCAGTGCAACAATCGTTCCTCCGCTCCACACGCAACCTTTGTGAACACCCGCTCCCGTGGGCAACAGGACTTCAGAACTGTAAGTGGGACTGGTACCTCACCCACAGCAGAGACCAAGGGCTCGCCTAGTGGTGGGAGGGGCTTGCATGTAGCTCCACCAGAGCAGGGAGGCACGGCAGAGGTTCCTGGCTGGTAGCTGAAGGAGAATCACAAACAGTTTCCTCGCAACTAAAGCCCACCAATCACACAGCTCCCAGTGAGACATAAAAAAATAACAATACATTTTGATGCCCTTGAGATGCCCTGGGATTCAAGGCCAGCTAATAAGATACTTGAGTAGAAGCAGGTGTTGCACAACAGCCTCCCAACTGAAATGAGCCTTCTGTGTGGAGGGTCCAGCAGAGCCATTTCTTTCTGTGATGACCAGCTCTGCATGAAGTCCACACGAAGCCCCCTCCTCTCTCCTTAGATGTCTCTGGGCCACACTGAAGACTCAGAGCTCTTATCTAAAACAGTAGGCAAGGGTTTTAAGCTAGGGAGGTGGAGGTCATTCTGACCTCTATGTGGAAAACAGGTCAGAGAAGCAGCTCTGTATTCCCCAGGTTGTGGGCAGACACGTGGAAATCCAGCCGTGAAAGAAAACGTGTGCACATGTATGTATGTCTGTGTGCATGTGCTGCACACGCACACGTACACACATGCGTTGCTGAGGAGTCAATCTAGGGCTGTGCACTTGCCGTACTACCGTTCAGACCCATTCCCACCCAGGATGCTTTGATGTACAAGTTTTTAAATGATAATCAATCAAATAAAATAGAGACACATACAACATGCTTCCCATGCCTAATTCTCACTTAAATAATTTAGAAAATACAAACAATGAAAAACCAGATGGTATGTTGAGAATGCTGCATACCTGTGAAGCCCATGGGACAGATATGTTAGCGTAAAGCTTTGCGTTCCCAGCGCTGTGTGTAGCAAGCGCCAGGGCAATGCTCAGGGAACCTCAGCAGCTCAGTAGGAGACAGCAAAGTCCATGAAGGAAAAGGTACAAGGTAGAATAACGAAAAAGGTCTCCCCTTTGATGCTGCCAGTTTCACATAGCAGGGATAATGCATAACCCAGAGGTCATATATCTATTTCCTAAAGGTTGACTCAGCTCAAATCCATAGGCTAGCTCTCAGTTTGCAGAGAGATGCTTCGGCCTTGTGAATAGAGTGATGGGTTGTAAAGCGGAGTAACCCACTGTTAATAGTTAATCTTCAAGCTGCTGAGAAAGCTGCTGACAGCCTGCTCTTATTCTCCTAGGCTTACAACTTTATATTTCTTTATTTCTACATTCCTTATTTCTGGAATATACATTTTAATTTTTTTATTTTTGGACTCTTCATGAAGCCATCTGTCACCAGATTAGCAAAAATCATACACTGATAAGCCTAGTACTTAAAAATTGATGCTAGGAATGCAAATTGTGGCAACTTTTGGTCAGGTGAATTGGCATTCATCTATTATAATTAAACAAGTATAATTCGTAATTCCATTAGAAGATGTGGTTTGTAGAAATAAATGCAGTAGCATACAAAGATATATGTTTAGATATTTGCATGTTTGTGTGCCTAGGTAGATAACATACATGCATAAATTAATATAAACTACCAGCCTTAATAATGTGTGTGTGTTGCTCTTGCTGTTTATGGGAATAGAACACAGGAAGCGATGACTAATGATAGGGGACCTATTTTAATGAAGAATGAGGCACCCATTTATGAAATACCATGTAAACCTTGTCAAATTTTCTTTTTTTTTTAAAGATTTATTTATTGTGTATACAGTGTTCTGCCTGCATGTACACCTGCAAGCCAGAAGAGGGCACCAGATCTCATTACAGATGGTTGTGAGCCACCATGTGGGTGCTGGGAATTGAACTTGGGACCTCTGGAAGAGCAGCTAGTGCTCTTAAGCTCTAGGCCATCTCTCCAGCCCCTGTCAAATTTTTCTTTGCACTGACTCAGCTGCTACTTTTGCAGTGCTTTCTCTTTGTTTGTGTGTTTTTAATGTGCTTAATTTTAAAGAGAAAGACAATTCTGCCTGCTCATATGGGATGGAAATCCTGCGAGGCGAGGTCATTCCCGTCTTCCTCTCTACTATACCTCAGAAACAAGCAAACCTTCCTGAGTTCACACGCAGAAGGTGCCTGTAGAAAGAATTTGGTTTTTGCATACCATTGATCAAATTAGTTTCTGTTGCTTGTCACCAAATTGCCCCAATTGCGGTCAGAACCTGCAGAAGAACGAGTGTTCTGTCAGTCCTCTTCCATGGTCCTTAAGCCAAGGTTGTCACAAATCTGTGGGCTCCAGTGCAACCTGACTCCACCTGTTGTCGGGGGCTATTGGGGAAGCCTCCCCTTTGTCTCCTGAGCCAAATGAAGAATTACGTGCTCACCCGGCTTGCAGCCTTCTGTTGTTCTTTATCCTCTCTCGTTGTCAAGAGGATGAAGAGCAGCGTGTGCTGCCCCCTCTGAGTTGCTTTTCCAGCCCGATAGCATAGATCTATCCACAGATAAGCCTTTGAGAACCCGGGCTTGGGGATGGAGCTCCAGGCCAGAGCTCTGGCGGACTATGAGGCCCTACATTCAACCACAGAACAAGCTAACAGCAGAAAGCCTAGATACCATCTTGCTTTGCTACGTGACCCACATTTGAGGCTTTCTCTTTATTCCTTTTATGGTAAAATAGAGATTCTTTAGCTCAGTCTCTGCTACAATGTTCTGATGAGATGCTGCAGGGACGCGTTAAAACGCTCAGCTTTAGCGCTTTTGTCTCCTAGATATTCATCTCTTTCCCTCCGCGTCATCTCCACCGTCATTCATGAAAATGTTGAGTCCGGTAAGTAGATCCTTTCACCAGAAGGCTGGTAATGGCAGGGCTGGGGAGATGTTGAAGCAAAAAAACACAACTCTCACCTCAAAGGGGGATAAGGGATAGTTTATTCTGGAGGCAAATATAGATGATCTTGACTCAGGAACACAGATTTAAGCTACTCTGAAGTCCATTTTCTGGCATGGTAACAGATTCATGACATTGTACATTAACAGAACACAGAAAGTTAAAGATCAATACACCGCCTGGTACTTTGCCATCAGGTCAATAGGTCACACCAGTGTGGGGAAATCTCTGCTCCAGGTGTCTGGGTGAACTGATGGCATTTTGAGACTGTCAATATATTGCAAAATGTTCCACCTGACAGTCACAAAGATGTGCCAGACAAAGAAGCAGGCAAGGAATGACTGGAAGGGGACCGGAGACTGCCCGAGATAAATTGTCATTAGGCTCTGGACCTGCAGCACTCCAACCCCCCGTTAGTCATCGGTGAATCAGCCTCGCAGAATTATCAACATAAGGCATAGTTTCTAGGGAAACTTGCGTTCACGTGGCTCAGTCAATAAAGGGCTTGCCATGCAAGACTGATGGCTTGAGTTTGACCCCCTAGCACCCATAAAAACCTGAGTGTGTATGTGGAGCGCCCCCAACCCTGGGGATGGCAAAAGACAGGAGAATCTTGGGGCTTGCTAGACAGTTGTTCTTGCTGAGTTGATGAGCCTGGGTTCAGCGAGCGACCGTTACTCAAAAACTAAAAAAAAAGGGTGATAAAGAAAGATATCCAATATCAACCTCTAACTGTGCACATATGTTCATGTTCACAGGCATTCACAACACGCTCACACACACATAGTGAGGGATGGTAAGCAGCACAGGGTTACAATGGGATTCCCATGTTTCCATAAGGACCAGGGCCTGCACCACTGAGGGCTTCAAGCTTGACTGGCCGACCACAGGGAAGGGCGAGTCCAGCCAGCACTGTCTAGAAACCAGAGAGCAGCCCCACCGCTGAACTGACCCTTGCCAGCTCCTCATGACAGCAGGGCCACAGCCAAAGTCAATCCACAGCTTACGGTCACCTACCCGGGCAATATACAAAGACACACTTCCTGGACTGTTTCAGTTTATCCTCTTCTAGCTCCAAAACTAAGATGGTATCATGATCACCATCTCTGTCACCATTATTGTCACTGCTACCACCACCATTACTAATGTCATACCATCATCACCAGCACCAACACCTTGCCACGTATTACTGAGATGGATATCACCATGACCACCAAAATCACTACATCATCACCATCCTGGCATTGCCACCAGTCCCATCACTATTGCCATTAACTTTAATCATCCTTCCCATCTCACTTCACCACCCTAACTACCTACCAGCAGCACCTGCACCAACATCGTCATCCCGACCGTCATCACCATCGTCACCACTGCCATCAACACCAGCGCACACACCACCACTGCTAGTGCCATCATCATGGTCACAGTTGTGACCACAATCCTTATCATCATCTTTATCACCATTCCCATTTAAGTTAATCCCCAACTTAAATGATGTCTGAGGGGCTCAATAGGCTAGGTGACTTGCCCATTAGTAGGGTGGCAATAATAGGAATTAGACTGGGATCCCACATCCCACATTTCCACTATTCTCTGGGTGCCTGGATGGCTCAGGATCGATGACTTCCATTCCCATGGATCCCTCATGGCGGGTTTTCCTTGCTATGTCTTTGAGTCATCAGTCTGAGGGTTGGATTCCTGATAAACGAATTGTGCTGTAGTCACACAGTGCAATATTATTCAGCCTTGAAAAGGAAGGAAGCGCTGATACATGAATGAATCTTAGAAGCATGGTAACTGAGAGGAGCCAGGCACAAAGAGCCAGACATTGTGAGATTCCACCCTTACAGTATCCAGTGTGAGCAAAGCCGGAGTCAGAAAGCAACTTAGTGCTCACCAGCAGTGGAGGGAGGGTGATGCTTGGGGAGCCTGAGGATGCAGGGTCCTTTGGTGAGTGATGAAGATGCTCTGAATAGGTAATGGTTGCATAAGATTGTGAATGTACTGAATGCCCCTGAACTGCACACTATAAATGAATACAATGATGAATTTTGTGTACTTTACCAAAAAGAAAACTCTCCGTCCATAGCATCCCTCTGACTGATGTTAGGCTAAAGGCTCAAAGAATAGGACTTGAACCATAGTAATATGCCTACTTGTGGATTCTTAGCTACCTACAAACACAACTGGTCTTTTTGTCCCAGGCAGCTCTTGCTCTGGACCCCAAATTCCAAAGTACTTCATAGTTTGAACCACAGAACACTCCACCCTTATCCTGAGAAGATGCTCTGTAATGGATGCTAGCCAGGTCTGAGCGTTCACCAGCAGCTTAAAGTCTGCATTGATTTTCTATGTGCTGCCCAGTCAGGGAAAGCTGGCATTTGGGTGACGTTAAAGGCCCTTCTCTTTGATCCAGCAGCGCAAGACTCGGCTGGAGCGCCGGATTGTTGGTGCAACCAATCGGTGGCGTTTTCCCCAAGATCATTTCTGTGGGGACCTGCTGGCACTCTCCCAGATGTGCAATGTTTTGAACATAGACCTTGAAGACGCTCTGAAGAATCCAGAAAGGTAGGAAGGGTTGAAGGGTTGAAGGACCATGGCAGGGGATGCCAGCCCAGAAGGCATCTAGGACTTGACTAGTCCATGCTGGCTATAGGTGGTTCCGGCATTTATCTAGGAGGAAACCTCACTAGGTGATGGCACATAGGCATGGAGAGGGTCTGAAGTGACTTCTTGTTCTGACAAGGTCTGGTGGCAGTGGTGGCTAAAGAGCAGCTTTTCCTTTACATATGAACTTCGGGACTCCCATCAAAATCTAAATTCATCATCCACGGACCAAATGATTGCTTGAAAAAAGCACTATGGCGGAAGAAAAATGGAGGGACTTGGACCCAGGTCTGTGTAATTCTTCCCAGTTAGCCAAATTTGGAGTCTTCAACACCCAAGTATCAAGCTGGCGTTCCCATGTGTGGCTTGTTACAGAAGATCTGTATACCCCTGAGACAATTTCAGAATTCCCTTTTCTCTTTCTCCACCGTGGGCCCCAATCTGGGGCAATAAGTGGCAGCCTATGAGCACATGACCCCTGCTCTCTGCCATATCTTCCCAGAGCATTTTTCCTCCTGGCGAGTGAAGAGGGGTTTGTTCCATAGACCCTACCAGAGATCCTAACATCAGCCTGCTTCTGGGGGTCTACAGAATCTCAAGTAAATATAAACGTGTATGTCATATACAAGTTTACTCTATACACTTGTACTCGTGTTGTAATTATGACTTCTCCCACATGGGGTCGTTGTCAACTTTGACAGGAGCCAGATCAAACTGTAGTAAACACATCACATCAAGGGTCACTCAGCTCCCAGCTCCCGTTTATTTTGGGGCTGTAGCTGTGTCTTGGACGGGTCAGTGCCCTGGGTGCCCCGCCCCCCAGCTGGCCAGTTCTGCTTGTTGTGTATATAGCTTGTATAGTAAACAGCTCTCACACCCAGGAGAGGCAGCGTGGCCATTTCGTCACCTGGCATCTCCTGGCTCAGCTGGCAATGGGGATGTTTGTGCAGTAGGTTGAGCTCATGGGCAGTGCTCTTTAGTTTCCAAAACCAAGCTGTCCCATTTAAGGTGACAGTCTGAACTCTTAACCCTGGCCAGCTCTTCTCAGACATGTCACCTAAGTGACTGAGGGAAGGTGTGAGGGTAACTGGGTCCAGTCCATCACTCCTGCTGAGAAAACAACCCAGGCTCCCAGGGCCTTCCTGAGGTTGAGTCACTTGCAGCCATCTCTGTCCTGGAAAGGGTGGCATGCTGTCACTATTATTCCGGAAATGGGCTCCTGCCCAAACCGCCTCCATGCACCTGGCTCCTGAGGGCTTCTGAATCACTGGTAAACAGCCTTGCCACATGGACGCCGGGACACACAGACCAGATGTGGTCTCAAGTGTCCCTTGGCTGATTGGCTTTCTTGGGACGATCATCCTCTAATTGAATATGTGACTCAGGTTTTAGTTGGTTTCCACACTCTGCATGTAGAGTACACAGTGTCTGCGAAAAGCATTATTAGTGTTGCTATTCATACTCGGTGGACATTGACCAAACACTTGTACGGTGGCTTGTACCAGGGCCACAGCAGTAAACATACAGCCTGGTGTTGTGTAGAGGATCCAGGAGTAGACAGGCAACCAGAAGACATTGCAGAAGTTTTAAAGGGACAGACTTGGGGATCTATGAGGCTGGGGGTGCTGGGCCAGAGAAAGCAACAATGGAGCTTTTCCTAGAGAATTAGTAAGAACCCCTTGAGAGAAAAACTGCCAGTCTCAGAACAATTGAAAATTAACCTCACAGTCTACCCCAAACCCTGTTCCTCCACCCCAGTTCTTGTCTCAGGACATGGACCCCAGGTACTTGGCCAGAGAGCCCTCAGCACAGGAACAGGACCTATGAGCGTGTGGCAGCTGCATTTGAGAAGCCAGAAAAGGCTGCAGTCAGAGCGGGAGGCACAAGGTCATAGTGAGGCAGGAGCCTGTAGCTTTGCTGATGAGTCTGTGGGGACACAATGGTGGATCCCCAACAGGAAAGTCAAGACCAGCTCTGTACACTGTGTGGGGCATGACAAGGAGAGGATGCGCTAGAGGCCAGGACACTGGCATTGACTGGGTCTTGACTGGGTGGACAAGAAGAAGCCTGGACGAAGGTTGAACAATGAAGGTAAAGAGCACTTCATTAGATGGAGATAAGTGGTTAGAAGTGGCAATGCCCAGTTGGCTGGCGTGGGTACCTGGGGGTCCCTGTCCCAAGACTAGAACTGGAGTAGAAGAACAGGGTTTGGGGTAGACTATGAGGTTAATTTTCAGCTGTCCTGAGACTGGCAGTCAATGTCCTAGAAAAGAACACTCTACGCTCTTCTCCAACAGATAATTTATGGAGTACCTACTGTATACCATTTTAGAGTTTCAAGTTTTAGAAACTATCCAAAGGAAGTGCCATTCCACAGGCAGGGGTAGCCTCAAATACCTCCTCGGTAGGTCATGCTCACCAGCAGGAACAGGGGTCAGTGTTTAGGGTCAGCCACGTCAAGAGCTGAGGAAACTCTCACAAAGAGGAAGACGGGATAAGGTTCTGTTTTAGGGATGGGTGCTGTAAGGATCGATGATGTAGGGATGGGTACTGGAATGATGTTGTGGGGATGGATACTGTAAGGATGGATGATATAGGGATGGGTACTGGAATGATGTTGTGGGGATGGATACTGTAAGGATGGATGATGTAGGGATGGGTACTGGAATGATGTATGTTGTGGGGATGGATGCTGTAAGGATCGATGATGTAGGGATGGGTACTGGAATGATGTATGTTGTGGGGATGGATGCTGTAAGGATCGATGATGTAGGGGTGGCTGCTGTGGAGATGGATAATGTCGGGACTGATGTTTTAGTAAATTATACAACAGGACGAGTTGTGGCCCAGTTTCTGAACCCTGCCATGAAATACTATCATATAGTTGGTAAATAGCAATAATCATACACAGGTCACACAACCAAACTAATGGTGAAGCTGGAAGAAGCCAGACAGAGCTACATGGCACCCTGGGTTCTATCTGGTGCAGATATATAAGGTTGGGGATGTTGCCCTTCTTTCTCCAACTCATGGCTCACATAACAAGTTAAGACATATAGAATCTGTCTCCCACGCCTCTCATAACTATTACAGTTAGCAAGAAATTGACTTATTATTAACCTCTGGATCTTCTGTTTGTGTTTTCCCTCAAGATTATGCATTTCAAAATTCCAAAAGTTTTTCTCTGAGAATCTCACAGACAGTGGCATCCAAAGTGGGGAAGCAGGTGAGTTGTCACCAGTGGATTCAGCCAGAACTGTGCTAACTTCATGGCTCTCTTATGGTCCCTGAGGAAGGGAACCAGCCATGGGCAGGTATCTGTTCTGAGAACCACCATTCTGATGAACCACACAGTGTCTCACGTGAAACAGGTGCCTGTGAGCATTCTTCTATGTGTGAGGAGTGGCTCCATGCTCTGCATACACACATGCATGTGGCACAATAAAGACAAACACACCGATGACATTAGGTAGCCTTTGGAGGAGTCTACACAGAACATTCAGACACCGGCAGCTGGATTTTTGTCCCTTTGGGACTTAGCCAGTCATGATTGACATTCAGCTTGACACTTGTTCCAAAGGCCTTTTCTGTGACGGGAAGATAAGACAGAGTAGGGAGAAGGCCCACTGAGCCAGGTGAGGACAGTGGGAAGACAGCTGCAGTGGTTTTCTTCCCACCTTTTGTTATGCTGGAGGCTGAACCTAGGCCCTCATGTGTGCTGGGCATGCACTCTACCACTAAGCCACACCCCTACTCCAAAGTCAGCTCCTTAAAGAGCTGTTTGGGGTTAAACCCCACAGAACAGTTGCCTGAAGTCAGACACACCCCTTTTTTTCAAGGGAAAGCTAGCAATTTCTTCTCATCTGCCAACTCTACTGGATCTAGAGAAGCAGTTTGATTCCTTTTCATGGTGAGGAGAAAGAGCACCAGGATTGATTAGTGATGTCTGCCTTGTAATGGCCAACTTTGAAGTTGAGATTGCTATCCAGTGAAGGAACATGCTGGATCTATGATTCTGTTCCTTCCTATAATCACCCCACATATATGGGACTGTTTTTTCCTAACCCAGCATAACCACACTGCTTGAGGTCAGCCAAAAAGATCTGAAACGCAAACTCTGTTTCTGAACTCCAACATAAAACAGTATCGTAAGCTGGTGAATGACAATATCAGGAAGGAGAGATAGGTACCCCAAGTCACACCATCCAACTAATGGCAAAGCCAAGAAACAGCAAGCGGCCTTCTAAGTCATGTCTGGCTTAGAACAATTGTCCCTTTCACCAGCCCCTCCCCCAGCTCTCTGCTTACAGTAAGAGCTGAGTCATACAGAGTCCTCCCACCCACCCCCCTCATGCCTCACCTTGGCCTGGCGTCCTTGAATTATTTACCTGCCCTCCTGTCAAGATCTCCTCTTAATCATCTATGAGAGACATAGGTCGGATGCCCCCACACAAAGCATCCATCCCACAGTTAACAAAGGGCTTTCTTCACAGTGCCATTTTACTTCAGTATGAAGCCCCCTAAGAGAGTCTACTCAAGAAGGACCCTAAAATCCCTTCTGAGCTATTTCCAAGCCCTTGACCCAGAGAGCAGCTTATATGGCTTGGAAATCTACAACTTGGTCAGCAACCCTCAGAACACTGATATCATTGCCATACCGTTGCTCACAGAGTCCCCCTCAAAGCGAGTAGGTGCTGGCCCATACCACACGAAGGCCTGGGAAGCCCCGTTATCTACTGAGTAACTATGGCCATTGGGAGGAGCCTATGCATCCTCAGGAGGCAGTGTTCCTAACTGTGACTTAGCACCATTTTCTCTCCCCAGATGTGATTCTAGAATGCCTTGGCTACAAGTGGGAACTCCACCACCCGCAGATTTTTCAGTCTGAGACCCTGGCCAAGCTCTACCTGACAGCCCTGATACAGAACACGAAAAGCCCCCCAAAGGACCTGGAAAAGATTCTGAAAGGTAACCTCCCAGGGGACCTGTGACGAGAGCCGCAGATCCCCTCAGGATTGAGAGAACATGGTCGTTGATTGGCACACGGTCATCTTCATTAATGTTAAATCATGCTCTACGGTGTGAGCTCACCATGTGTTGAGCCTGCCCCCTCAGCTATGAAGTGAGCGATAGTTCTTGTTGTATGACTTTGGAACTTAGAGGAAGTAATAGGTGCGGGGAGTTCTAGAACAATACCTGGCATAGAGCAAGTACTCAGTGCATCTCCATTAACATCTTTGTAACAAACAAATCTTACCCAGCCATTTAAAACATTGAGCCTACCTCCTTCTTAGAGGAGACAAGATGGGCTATGTTGACTCTCCCGAAAAATGTTCTGGAAGGAAATCACAGTTCTGAAATCTGACTTGTTTGCCCTGTTCATGCTGGTTAGAGGTTTATGTGTGTGTTTTTCCTTCTGTTCCCTTTCCTGCTGTTCTGTTTTTCTTTTTCTCAACTTGTCACCTTCCAAAAAGAATTTAGCTCACTTCTTTTCTTCTCTCTTCCTTGCACCCCAACCACCTTGGCCCTCCTCCTTCCTAGTCCATATGTCTTCAGCTGTTACAACACCAGCTTCTTCGGGCACCAGCCTGACTATCCTCCAGACTGACTCATAAGCAGGTGAACTGGAAAATCCATGGTCCCCAAAGCTAGCCAGCATGCTGGTCAGAGTGGGATTGCATCCTCAGGCTGTGGAAGCAATGCCTTACTGTTCTGCAGCCAGACAGGCAGCCAGAGTCACTCAGTGGCCCTCCCTGAGCCTGGAGCACATTCTCCTACCTGCTTGCATCCATTTGGCCAAACAGCATCTGAACTGGCATGGAGCCAGATATGTAAGCGGCTTCTGAATCCCCACGGAAGCATGAAAACCTGAGTCCCTTCTTGTGATGTCTTTTCTGTTCCTAAGCAATAGCATTTGCCTCACATTCTCTAGAACAGGGCTGCACTCCTCCACCTTCCCAGAGCTCAGCTCGGGACACTGACTGAGCCATGGGTGGAGACTCTGATGACTTAGAGGGGGATTCCATTGGAAAGTAAGGAGCCTGTGATGGGGAAGAGGGCAGTGCTCATGTTATCTTTCATGGGTCCAGAACTGTGTCACTAAAGACTAGGTCCAACCCCTCTATCCCAACACCCCTGCTAGTGACAAGGTCTAGCTGCAGATCTCAGAAAAGGTATAGTAATGAGAACTCCCTGTCCATGATTGCCGCTGCTCTCCTCATAACCACACACACCGAGAAGTGCCAGGACACGCCTTTCCAGGATGTCCCATGGAACCGCCACCACCTTCTCGATGCCTTTAGAAATGAGCAGGGCCTCCCTCCCAAGACTGAACACTGACCTCACAATCATTGCCTGGGTCTTGTTGGGAATGTCTGTGCACTGTCCTGGAGCTGGCATGGATAAGGCTCCTAGAAAAGTGCTGGAGAGCCAAACTCTGTAGGTTCCATGGTTGCTCATCCTCGTTCCACCCAACACTGATGAACCAGTGAACTAGGAGCTGGTGGCGATTGTTTAGGATGACACCCAGAGGAAACAGTCTCTTCTACTAAGCACACTCCAACCTGTTCTGATTTCCACAGGCCTCGGGAGCACGGTTAGTTCCCTATCTGTCTGGGTGCTGGTGACCTAACCTGGAGGAAAGGTTGAGCCTGTGTGCCTGGCTCGCACTCCGGCTTAGCTGGTACCGTCCTTTCCTTCAAAAAACACAGGCTGTTCTGCTTATACCAGGCATCTAGAGGGATAGAAAAACACCCCAAAATAATGATTTAAAAAACGGTAAGCAGCATGAACCGTTATAATACCAGCCAACCCCTTCTGTGTGTCTACTGTGTGCGAGGCATTTGTGTGTAATGTCTTTCTCTTTTTGCAATGGGGGGAGTAATTGGTAAGAACATGCATACAGGAGAACAGGCAGTTAGGCTGAGAGGAAAGTGATCCAGAGTTAGGTAAAACCTGGCACTTCGTGGGTACAGAGGTAGGCAAGGATGGTGCCTAGTGGGTACTTCATAACTAGTGGATACTTCCTGAATGTCAGAGGGTTGTGAGGGGATGCTGAGAAAAAGGAACTTTTGTCAACTCAGTTTTCTGCAGCTCCACTTCCTCTTTGGCTCCCACCTCATGAGTTCTTGAGCTCTGTGGTGCTAGAATCTATTCATTTTGTCTGTTCAGCTAATATTGACTTAGGGCCAGAGTGTGAAGAACCATGGCACATCCTGGGGATGGTATGGCCGGTGAACCGTCAATGTATCTGCCCAATAAGTGTAAGAGTAGATCCATGATGTAACAGCAGGTTGTGGTAAGTTGGTCTTTGGAGAAGAAACAGGCCATAATGTTGGAATAACAGTGCTGTCTTCCCTATGGGGTCAGTTAGGGAAGGTTTCTCTGAGAAGGGGGCCTATGTGTAGGCCCCTAGAGAAGGAGAAAGGCAGGGAGGGAGTGCCTCACCATTTAGGAGACAAACCCAGACTGATAAGTTTAGGACCTAAGGAGAAATTGGAAGCCAGGAAGCTACTGGGATCATAGGTGAAGCTCTGGCCTCTGTACCAAGGAGAAGGGATAATCTTGGAAACCCCCTCTGAGAGCCTCAGTTTAGAACAGCTCCAAGTACATGGACTAGCTAACAGTGAATTGGCTGGCCCCATCCTTTCATCCAGAACTCTAGGGTGGCAGGGCGCAAAACCTCGAGAGCCACTATATGGGGCTTGTTAGGATGGCTCAGCAAGACCACCAAGTCCACCAATTAGAGTTTAGTCTGGGACCCACATGGTGGAAGAAGAGAACTGGCCTACACATGTGCCCTGGATATAAGGATATAATAACATTTTTGGGAATTTTGTTTGTTTGAGACAAGGTTTTTCTGTGTAAATAGTCCTGACTGTCCTGGAACTCACTTTGTAGACTAGGCTGGCCTTGAACTCACAGAGATCCACCTGCCTCTGCCTCCCAAGAACTGAGATTAAAGGCGTGTGCCACCACCACCTGACGTAATAATACTTTTACAAAAAAGAGAGATGCCATGTGGCTGCCACAGCCCCCTACTCAGCCTTCAGCAGGTGGTCCCACTTGCTACTTGCTCTGCCCACGAAGCCCAGGTACCAAAACTAATGGCTGGGGCCCGCTTTGCCCTCAAATTGCTCACAACCTAGATGGGGGGAAGTGGAAGAAGGACAGAGGGAGGAGCACAGAGCAAGACGTTGAATACACATCCAGCAGCGCCATGCAGAACTCACTCAGCCATTCTATCAATGCTAATATTATGTGGGGGGAGGGGACTGGGAGAGGGTGACAGAGGAACCTCTGTGCCACTCAGCAGCCACTTGTGAGTCTCAAACTATTTCAAAATAAGTAGGTACCTCTAAAATGCATCCAGCAAACAATCGAACTAAAAATACAAATGACATGTGCCAGGACCCAAGCTATGTGCATGGTGTTGGGGCCTCATTCTCCACCTTCACACTACATTTTCTTCACTAGCTCAGGCACCTGAGAAGATCAAAGAAAGGTCCCCTGTAAAGAAGATCATCATTTCCTTGAAGATCAATGACCCGGCAGTCACCAGAGTTGGTAAGGTAACCCGTCTTCACATTCTGAGAAGGCCACTGTACGGTCCTCCCAGAGACAAAAATGAACAGCAAAACACAGCAAACATGTGATGCATGCTCCTTCTCAGAACTACTGAGCAGGGACTGGAGAGATGGCTCGGTCAGTACCAAGCCTGCTGCATAAGCGCAAGGACCCGAGTTTAGATCTCCGCACACAAGTAAAAGCTAGAAGCAAGCACATCTGCAGCCCAAGTCCTGGGTGGGGTCAGGGAGGCAGACATAGGCGAGCCCTGATCAGTGGCCAGCCCACTGAACCAAAGTGATGAGATTCAGTGAGAGGCCTGGTGAAGAGTGATTGACAAGACGCCTGACATCAACCCCTGACTTTCACACACACACACACACACACACACACACACACACACAGAGAGAGAGAGAGAGAGAGAGAGAGAGAGAGAGAGAGAGAGAGAGACAGAGACAGAGACAGAGAGACAGAGAGACAGAGACAGAGACAGAGACAGACAGAGACAGAGAGGACAGAGAGGAGAGAGAGAAAAGGAGAAATAGAGAAAAAGAGAGAGAGAGACGGAGACAGAGAGACAGAGACAGAAAGAGACAGAGATGAACAGTGCCGAGAAAGAAGGACCAAAAAGGCTGGGATACTAGGAAAAACAGAGGAAATAGATCAATGTGGTCACTGGTCAGGGGACAAGATACAGGAAGGGAAGGATGTTCAGGCTTCTCAGACCTGGGGGAAGCTACCTTACTGAACTCATGCCTGTAGGGTATAGGGACATCCATGGGCCTACCCTTTTCCCAAACAGCACTTGATGTACCCCCCCCCACACACACACGCACACACACACATACTGGTCCCCATTGGCTGGCTTCCCGCAGCAGTAGAAGGTTCCTGCAGAGTGTTCAACCTTTCCCCCAGGTTTCCCAATCAGTCATCTGTGTGAGCACAGCTTGTATGACACGCTGTGATGACACAGGTCTGTAGGTAGGTAGGTCGGGGAGCACTGCAGATAGTGCCCTGGAGCACTGACGCAGTTTGTGGTCCTCATAGTACACTACATCAGCATAGCAATACTCTGTTGGCACATGTTGTGTTTAGAGGAGGCCAAGTCCATCTGATCTCTTGCCAGGCAGTCTGGTTTCTAAATCACTAAGTTACCCTGGCTCTGCCCAGAACGGCCTAGCCTCTTCTGAAGTTCTCAGACTCCAAGGGAAACCCATCACTCAGCTCCATGTCGGGGACCTAGAGAAGAAAAAGTTCACCTGCCTGTATGTAGCATTCTTCACAGAGTCAAGTAGACACATTCCGGTGGGGCCATGGACTCCAGGTTCGGGAAGACAGGCTGGGGGACATGCTAGCCTTGGGGTTATCTGACACGCAAACCCTGAAGACAGGCTCAAAGGAGGATCTGCCTTCCTTACCTTCATTCTCGGCTTCCCTAGGAGGCTGCAGGTCGAGGTGGTCCCTAGGTAGTCTGCACCCAAGTCTGCACTCACCGTTCCTCCAAACATCTCCACCCGCTCCCTGCTACAGTAGTGAGACTCCCGGGTGGGCACACAAATCCCATACTAATGGCTCCCCCTCTGCCACTGCCTCCCCAGCCTTTGCCCTGGCCCTGAAGAACCTCTACATGAACGAGGTGGAGATGAACGTGGACAACATCCTGGGCGTGCTGGCTTCCGCTCACATCCTCCAGTTCAACCGCCTATTTAAAAAGTAAGGATAGCAGGAGGGACAGCCTGTGCAATCTGGGAGTACTCTTGGCGGCTCATTTCATGAAACATTCCTCTTCCTTGGAGTTCCCTTTGTACCAAGCATGACTTAGAACCCAGAAAGGGGCATCGTGAAACACACTGATGCATTAAGTGTTTATGACATCCCCCATTATGTCTGTGCATGTCAATCAAGTGGTTCTTGATTCCCAGGAATGAATTACAAAGTGGGGAGATCCTACTATGGGAAGAGATTACGCAGGTACGCAAAATGACTTCCTTCAAATCTGGCTCTCTTATCGATTTTACCTGAGTTCATCTGGGAATGAAAACCTTTCCCTGTTAAGTACACACACTCCTAAGCTGTCTTCCTTGCTTCTCTGCCTGTCCTCAGACCTCTCGCTTCAGATAAAACCTTGTTTTATTCTTGAAAATATTTTTTAATTGTGAAGAACGTTGCATATAGTCAGCGTAAATTTTGTTGAAGGGGAAAAATGCGAAGTTCGGGCCAGCAAGCAGCCCAGATGGTAAAGGCACATGCCACAGCCTGGTGACCTGAATTTAATCACCAAGACGCACATGGTGGAAGTAGAGGACTAACTCCCTCAAGTTGTCCTCTGACCTCCACATGCGCACGGTGGCATGCATATTCCTCTCTCGCCCACAAAGTCGATTGATGTAATTTAAAATTCGTTTGTATGAATGCAAAGATGAAGATCAGATGTGGCCATATCCCAGTGTCCTCTTTGGGGCATGGCCTTCTCACCTGGGCTGCTGATTGGTCTGGCTGTCCAGTAGGTGAGCTCACAGAGCCTGAGGAGGACCCGGAGAATTAAGACCCACGTTAAGGCTTCTGCATCCTGAAGTCACCTGGGTCCTGGAGCCTGTATACCATGAGAACCTGAGGGCACGTCTCAGTACTTCTGCCTTGGGTGACGTAGCCCAATGGGGCTTGGTCACCAGACCCCGGTTATCAAAGAGCTCTTTCTGCAGACTTGAAAGCAGCTGTGTGAGCAAGCAGTGAAGACAGGTAACTTCTCAGTGAGCTGCCCATTCACGACGTGCCTCGATAGTTTCTCATAAGCTGTAAATCCTCATGCCCTAACCGCTGCCTGGGATTTGCTGAGGGCTAGGGGACAGTGGCCCCTAAACCTGGAGACAGTGCGTTGGCTATGATCAGACATGGTTCTCGGCTTTCTCTATCTCCCCATCACTCTCCCCCCACACCTCACAAGCAGCCCTGAGAGCTGGCAGTGTTCCTGATCTAGCTGTCCTAGTGAAGAGGCTGGGGCTGGAGAGACACAAACTTGCTTCCAAGTAGGGCAGCCAGGACCTCAGACCTGCCTGCCGTTCTTCACCACGCTATCCCGCTTGGCTTGGGTGAGGGGGTCATGTTGTCACTTCTAGGGCCCTGGTTGGGGGTTGGGGCACGAGGGCCGCTAATTCCGCCCTCATTCGTGCCTCTGCTCCTCCCAGAACTGTTTCTTGGGCTTCTCTGGGATGCCAAGGAAGCAGAAAAGGACCAACGGGCAAGCAGTTGCCTTTGCAAGGCTATGGCTCAAAAAGCCCCGCAACACAGGAAGTGAGTCAAGCAGGGTGGAGTGAAGTCAGCAACTCGCAAATGTTACTTCCCCAGGCTGGGTAGGATTGACTTCAAGGGACAGTTTGTGCCTGGGACCAGCAAAGGCACTCCTCTGAAATCTCCCTTTTAGCATATCTCCAAGTGCCCCTGTGTGTTGACGCCTATGAACGGGTACCTGCGCCAGACGGAAATCCCTGTGTGGGATTTGTCTTTCTTGACTGTCCTGTTCCTTCTCCAAGTTGCAGGGATAGATACCTACTGAATCTGTTTGGTCCTGAAGACAGGCCTGGAGGACCCGTGTGGCTGTCTGATTCCCTATGCAATTGCGATGCAATTTGGTCCAGAGGTGGTCTGCCTGGCTCATTTAACCTCCCCAGGTCCCAGTGAGTTTTTACTTTGGGCTTTAGCTGACAAGGTCATATTGTATAGCCTAGGCTGGCCTCGAACTAGTAATCTTCCAGCCTCAGCCTCCTGAGTGCTTGGATTGTAAGGACGTATCACAGTTCCTTGACAAACGCCAGTTAGTATAAGTGAATGAATATCCCACCCAAGCCAAGAGAAGACACCAGCTGCCCTGGAGAGGGTGGAGACAGGCTTTCTCCTGGGGAATCTGGAAGGATTTCACTTATTAATTTTAGAGGCCACACATTCAGATTCAATGCTACTTATGTTTCTGAGCCATCACCCCATTCCCGGGGTACCAGAGGAAGCCTCAGGTAGGGTTCTTCAATTGCAGCTTCTCAGAGCCTTATTGGGGATACAGATGCCCCACGAGCCAAGGATTCTTTAGGGGCTCAGAGGTCAGGGATAACCTGCAGGGAAGACACTGAGAGGGGCCTGGGGCCTGGGGTCTGAGAAAGTCCTCCAGTACGATCGTGTGGCCAGACTTACAGGGCCATGTAGCTGCTCCTAATGGGAGGCGAGGATGCTGAAGTCAGAATTAGTTGGTGTGGTGTTTTGCGGTTGTTTGAGGAAGCTGGCCTTGACTATGCAGGCAGTGATGGGTGGGAGGGTCAGACTTTGCCTGAGGCTTCCTATCCTCCTTATGACATAGCTGATACCCACTTCAGCCTAGTCCCGTGGCTCTGAACCTTCCTAACGCCGCAACCTTTCAATACAGCGCCTCATATTGCAGTGCCCCCTGGCCGTAATATTATCTTGTTGCTACCTCATAACTGTAATTTGCCATTGTTATGAATCATAATGTAAATATCTAGTACTCGAGGTATGTGACACCCAGGGGTCACCACCCAGAGGTTGAGAACCGCCAGCCTCACTAGTTAGCGTGACACCTGCGGAAGCACAGCTCACTTACTTGGATCGTTTCTGAGCAGCTGTTTCCTAGGCCCACGTGTGGGGAGGGTGGCTTTCCTCTTGAAGCAGGCCTCTGGCTACCTTCAGGCTCCACCCACCACCATCCTACCTCTGATACTTGGAAGCCCTGTGTGACCGTTAGTGTCACGTTCCTGCCTCCTCCACAGATGAGCCAAGAAGAACAGGTCCTCTGTTCTCCTGCCTCCTCCCCTGCTTTGGTCTGCGTGTCAGAAGAGGAAGAACTGTAGTCATTATGAGCCAAGTCTCTTGACCTGCTCATGAGCCTAGGCACGTGAGGCCTGCCCCAGGTTCTTCAGATGACCCCAGTGAGTTTAGTATTCTAGGTTGGAGGTCAGGTCAGGCCTGCCACACAGCTGAGCCTGTGTTCGAGAAGCTGATGGTGCCACTGATGTGGTGGGTTAGTCACGAGCATGGTGCACATGAGTACGCATGCATGCATACATACATGCTCACGAAGAAGGACAACAGTGCCCCCCGGGGTCACTCTTACGGCTTATGGTCACTCTTACGGCATGGTGACTTCAGGCACCAGATGAGACGTTGCAGCTTACCCCAGCTGAGGTCCTGGTTCATGAGCAATCACCCTGCTAGCTGCTTGGGTCTGAATCACACATTCTGGAGGGCTTTCGCGGATGAGCTCTGTGCACACATGTGTCACCTGGTGCTGCTGCACAGGCTCTCTCCCTGATATCTGCGCTGGTGCCCGGCCTGGGATCATAGCTGAGTTGCTGTCACAAGACGACTCAGGGTAGCTGGAGCAGAACAGGAAGGGAAAGGTGAACCCGGAGTTTAGGGTGATCCCAGGTCATAGAGGACCTCAGAGGTCCCATCAGCAACTTCCTCCACTTGGGTTAGTCAGCAGAGTGGGGGACCGGAAGCATGAAGAATGGTTAAGCAGAAACCCTCTGAGGTGTGGGCTTAGCACTTGGGGCACCGTGAGAGGTTGGTACTGAGGTGGAGCTGGGAGGAAGAGAGGACCTGAGCTAGGCTCAGGGAGAAAAGAAGCCCAAGAATCACGAAGATGAGAACGGATGGTTTTGCAATCTTAGGATCCAGGAGTGCTAAAACAGAAGGTAGGGAATTCTAATAGGCCCCGGCAGAAATGGAGATACTCTAAAAAGACATTTGTGCCTCTCAGTCTGTCAGACTACAGAAACAATGGACTTCAAAGAAATGAAAATTTCCCCAAGAATCTCATGCCAATAAAAGGAAAAGGTGCTAGCCGTTGGGGTGGGAGGATCTTGTATCCCAGAAAAAAGATTCCACACAGTCCTGAGAACTTGTCACACAGCCACACAACCATCTAGGATGAGCCTGAAGTCCAGGCAGTGATGTGTCCATGGTGGGCAGAGCCTTCCAGTTAAACTTGAACGTCATATCAGGACCCCAAAGACAGACTTGGGGTGGTATGGCTCACTGTATCTCATCTCTCTTTCCCAATGTGCCCACAGAAATAAACAATAAATTTAATTATTAACAGAAGAAATCTCTTTTTTCTGCCCTCTACTTTTAATTTGGCTCTTTTAATTGGCTTCTTGAGGCTGGGTAGCTGCACCCGACTTGGGACTCAGACTCTGACCCTTAAGTTTGATAATAAGACTACTGTAGGCCTAGAATCAACTCAGTACAGGGTTCTCCTGTCCTCATGCCCACCCCTGGAGGGAAAAGTCTCCTGGCAGTAGCGAGGCCATCCTAGAACACAAGGTGGAGGGCAATCCGGTCATGGCCAGGTAATTTACTCATTTGCTGGTTCTTACCTCGTTCTAGCAAAGGCTCTAAAGTCAGTACATGAAATAAAAACAACCAGACGCCTTAATTTGTCTTTATTGTTTTTAGGGAGAAAGACCAGAGACAGATAAACTGAAATTTGTCTACCATAGCATAGGTGCGCCACATGCTCAGCTCTGAGTGTCCTAGCCGCTAAGGCTAGAGGAAACGTGATGGTCTCATGGGGTTAAAATTGCCTCACAATCTAGAGAAAGAAATCAGCGCAGAGAGGCGCAGCCGTTGTGGGCATCTTCAGGGTTCTCAGTGACTGCTAAAGGGAAAATGGACAGCAACTCTCTGTTCTTTCTCACGTTGGCAAAGGTGCCACAGCAAAATAGATGTCCCCGAAAGCCGTTCTCTGGAGGCATGGGCTGGGGAGCCCCCTGCTCACTGGCCACTCTGGCTTCACGGATGGCTATGTGTAGACTATGTGGGGCCAGCGAGACAGCTCAGAGGGAAAAGACGCATGCCACCAAATCCCAGAACCTGAGTTTGATCCCTAGGAACCCCCAAGATGGAAGGAGGGAACTGACTTCTGCAGGCTGTCCTCGGAATCCCAAATCCGTGCCTTGCTTGGCCTTCACACACCTGTACACTCAGACACAGAAACGTCATCAATAAATGCAAGTCCCGGATTAGACTTTAGGTGGATCCCAGCTGATTTTACTCGAACCACAGGGTGTTAATGAGCCCCAATGATGCCCTAAGAGAGCTGCAGCTGTTTATTCTCTGCGCCCTCTTTGGTAGGGTGAGCATGCCTCATGCCTGAAGTGACCTAACAAGGTTAAGGGACAGATACTTTCGAGATGCCACCTTCGATGTGGCAGTCACCCTTCCACAGCTCCCTACCTCCAGCTCACTTCAGTTTCACCCTTCCCTCTCTCTGCACGTCAATTCTGTCATCCCTGTTTTGCCTTTCTGATCGGCACTTGCTCTTGCCAGTGGCCTTCGCACGTGCTTTTTCCTCTCTCAGAATACCGGCCCCTCAATCCCAGCCCGGGCCACTTCCTTGTCCTGCTGTTTCAGGTTCTAAATTCCACTCTTTCCGTTTCTGATCTCTTTTCCGATTAAACCACAATCAGATTCCCTCTTTCCCGCGTTCCCATGGTACCTTGTGCTTTAGCCTTTTAGCCCAAGGGTGTCCAACCTTTTGACATGGAGACACCATGTCATCTACAAATGTGTTGAGCTGCAGTTTGGACATATGAGTCCTAACCCCTAGCCTATTATAACAGCATGATAATCTGTTCAAGTGTGTACTTAGTGGCATGTGTCTTCCCATTGGCCAGTAGCTATGTTCCTTGAACACCAAAGTCCTGGGCCAGTGTCAGGCACACAGTGCGCCATGAGTAGATAGAATTTGGTGAAGAATCGGTCAGTGGAAATCAGGCCTGGTTATGAGAAGGAACTGAGATATTTATCAGAAAGATACCATTGGAATCTGTTTGTGGACGGGAGAGAATAATATTTGAGGCTACCTAGCACTGTGTCGGGAAGAAAATGCCTTGGGGAGGAGGGCATCCAGAGGCCATCTTGGCAAAGCTTCTCTGGCTCCAGGCCATGGTGCTACTTTCTGCTAAAGAGGCTGCTCGCTTGCCGTCTGAGGAGTCTGAGCTCCTTCTGGCCTCACTCCCTCCCTTAGCCGGGAGCTCTTAGAACAGGCCTCAAATCCCTAAAATAAGGCTCCCTTCCCTTCCCCGTGAGAGGTCTCTGCTGCCACCCTAGGGCTGACCTAAAGTCTCCTCCCTCCCTTCCCTGACAGCATGTGGGGCCATCAGTACCAACAGTTCTCTCTCCACAGGTGTGTCAACATGATGTTGAACAGACTCATGCCGAGCACCGTCAAGAACTTCTATTTGGCCGGCTGCAAGGTGAGGATGGCAGGATGGGGTATACGGGCCCTGGGATGCCAGAACTTTAAGAGCACCCGGGCCCTGGATGTCATCCATGAGGCTGAACTTCAACATGGCTACTCAAAAGTACCAACTCAAGAGTAGAAATACTTAACTTTAGAAAAGGAAGGAAGGAAGGAAGGAAGGAAGGAAGGAAGGAAGGAAGGAAAGAAGGAAGGAAGGAAGGAAGGAAGGAAGGAAGGAAGGAAGGAAGGAAGGAAGGAAGAAAGGAAGGAAGGAAAAAAGTTAAAGATGTATGAGCAAGAAAATAGCTTGAAAAGCCTTAATCTTGGGACTCAAGAACAGTTTCTAGCATGACCTTTTCACCAAGGCAGCAAATACCTTCTAGAACATAGCCGGACCATGAGCTCTTATCCCACGTAGGTCCAATCAGCGTGTCACTGTTGGGAACAGTAATGCAATGCAGCCCTCGTCATCAGAGGGCAGTGGACAAACTGCTCAGGGCTGATTCCCAAGCCTTCCCTCCTCATTTCAATCCCCTGCCTCGCATCTACCACTCACTGACAAGTGGCACAACCATGGGATTTCAGAGCAACAGTTACCACATAGCCAGCATGTCATGATGCTATATCTAAGAAATATACCAGTGTCTATCAAAGAACCTCCTGGTTCTCACACACAGCACTAGTAAGTCACTCTTGATGACATCCATGCCTTCTGGTTGCCATTTCTCAGCAAGTCTTTAGCCCAGAAAAACTCATGTCCTCAGGACATGCAAGGTCTGCCAAGACCCTCTCAACCCATGTCCTCAGGACAGGCAAGGTCTGCCAAGACCCTCTCAACCCATGTCCTCAGGACAGGCAAGGTCTGCCAAGACCCTCTCAACCCATGTCCTCAGGACATGCAAGGTCTACCAAGATCCTTTCGAGATCCCTGGTTCTAGGAGTCCTTTCCACATTTCCTTTTTTCCCCTCTCTCATTTTTATCAGCTCTTCGACAACTTTTACAGTGTATATTAATCATATTCACCCCCATCCTCCATCTTCTCCCACATCCTTTCCTTTCCCCTAATCACCAAAATTAGAGTCCTCTGTTAGCTTGCTTAAAACCCACTGAGCACAGTTTGTGCTGTCCTTACGCTATTGGGGACTGCTTGACCTACCAGGGGTCACAGATTTAAAAAGTCACTCTCCCAGCAGCTATCAATGGCCAATAGCTTCTAGGGTGGGAGTCCGTGCCCACCTCCCCTACAGGTCCTGTCTTTTCATTCTTGCTTCTAGAATGTATGCTGGAGTAGCCTCTGAACTCCACATGGGTTAGGCTTCTCCAGACTTGCAGTGGGGTCGCTGAAGGCATCCCAAGGTCTTCAGCACACAAGCCTCTGCTCAGGCAGTCTGAACAGTTACTAAAGAAGGCACCTTGGAATCTCAGTTTCTCCATCGGTGCCATAGGGATAACTGGGAATTGACCTCACAGGAAGTGGTTTAAATCAATGGAGTTCAATACTCTAATGACTGTGAACAGGCTCAACCACCCCACCCCTCCACACTCCCAACCTTCCCCCCACTCCCACCCCGGTCTCCACCCCAGTAGAGTTTGTATGAAAATCGGGCACATCTGCACGCAGTGTCGCTGCAAGCCAGCAGAGGGGGCTGGGAACCAAGCCTGCTTTATCCAGCGCCTTCCTATTTTGCCTCCTCAGTACAAGGAAGAGCAGCTCACCGTGGCCTGTGAGAAGTGGCTGGCGATGAACTTGGTACCTCTAGTGGGGACGCAGATCCACCTCCGGCACATCCCCCAGCATCTGCTGCACAAGGTGCTGAAGTCCCCCAGGTCAGAGCTGGTATGCTGCCCGCAGGGTGGGGGTGGGGAGAAGCCGGCGCTGTGGGGGACAAGGAGCGGCCAGACCCACATCTCTGTGGACTTGCCATTTAGTTCCCAGTTCTCTGCTCTCCTGAATAACCAGGCCTTGGATGGGAGCCAAAACCCAGGGTATTACATGTGGACTCAGGTTCTTTACGCTCCCCTAGGTAAGGACCTGCTGATGTCAGCTGTCTCCTTATCTGAAAAGCAAAAGACAGTTGCTTAAATTATTTTTAAAAAAAGAGGAAGAAACCCGACAACATTCTTTCACGTTTATTATGGAAAACAAAGAAAGGCAGAAAAAGAAAAGAAAAACTTCTCACACAAGATTTCATGTCTAGTCCCTTACTCCTTTACTGAAGCCTGAAATCCAACGGCCTGTTTGGCCTCTCTGTCAAAGCTAAATATCCCAACTTTCAGGGCCCCCCTGCCCTTGCTGCTCACCCCTCTCCTAGGACAATGTCCTCAGAACACATGAGAACCTTGGGATTCCTCTGGATACTACTTTGATCTCACCTTGACCATGAGGCCAATTCTGTTTCCAAACTGAGTACTCCACAGTGCCTGTGCCAAGGCCAAGCCTCCTTCATCTCTCGTGGCCCATGGCAGGGCCCACTAATGATACACCTACCCCCAGTGTTGATCTCGCTTCTGGCTTTGATCTCCACAAGTAACATCTGGTTCTACCATCTCACGGTTTGACACAGCCATACACGGACCTTCCTCCAACTCTCTGCAGAGGTATGGCCACATTGTACATGCTCCCTTCCACCTGAAATCCCTGTCCTGTCCTGCCAAGCTCTGTCTCCTCCTTTCTCTAGCTGTTTATGGAGCTCTTGGCTTTTAGCTGATTCCTGATGTTTTACCAACGTTCTCACTTCAGCTACTGGCTTTCAGTGCAGATTTTTCTTCATCTTAGATTATTTCCTTACATTATACTTCTAGAAAAGAAATTGCCAAGATGAAAAGACTGTCTGTTTTGAATTCCTCTTTTCAAAATATTTTATTTGAAAATTTTAATCTTCAGGAAAAACAAGAATAGTGCAAAGAACCCTGGCTTCTCAACTTGCAGTAGTTCACCTCTAACTACAGTCATCTTAAGCTGTGCACAGCCACACTGAAAATGCATTGGGATGCCTCTAACTTCCCTGACCTCACAGCCCACCACACAGCCACCGCAGGGTGTCCATTGTTCACTGATGATCTCTTGGCTGACAGGGCTGCCATGCCAGAATGATTGCCCAACGCTGTGAGAAAGGACCACACCATACTTACCACTCTTCGAGGAAAAGATCAAGATTTGAAGCTTGCTTTCTACTGAGTGTGGATGGCTTTATTCCATCACAGAGTAGAAAAACTCATCCAAACCCCTTTTACTCCCAGGCCACCCTTTGCCCTGAGTCACCCACCTTGGTGTTCTGTCCCTGTTCTGTTTGCCTCATTATTTACATATATGTGAATACACACACACACACACACACACACACACACACACACCCCTCTGAACTGGAGTAAGCTATGTACAAGTGCTCCTTCACCCCAAATGCCATTAGGGATGGTTTCGTAAGAAAGAGAATCTTTTTAAAAAAGATTTCTGCATTTATGTATTTTATATATATGGATGTGTTTTGCCTACATGTATATTTGCCCACCAGAAGAGGGTGTTGTATCCCATGGGACTGCACGTATAGATGGTTGTGAGCCACCATATGGGTACTGGGAATTGAACTCAGTACCTCTGGAAAAGCAGCCACTGCTCTTAACCTGTGAGCCATCCCCACCCAGCCCCCAGCCCCAAGAAAGAGAATTTTTTAAGCTATAATGACAAGACAGTTATCAGTTTCAGGAAACTTGCCATTGGCGTGATATTTGGATATCACTGGCCTAGTGGCATTGCCGTCTCTCCCCCTAATTCAAGGCTTAGTTTCAGACCACATGTTAGATTCAGTTGCCAAGTATGCTGGTTAATTTTTATTGTCAACTCGACACGACCTAGCGTCACCTGGGAACAGGGAACCTCAACTAAGGACCTGCACAGATTAGATGGGCCTGTGGCCACGTCTGTGACAAATGTCTTGATTGATATTGGACGGCCCGGCCTCTGTGGTACCATCCCCAAGCAAATGGACCTAGGCCGTGTAAGAAAGATAGCTGAGCATGAACGAGGGCAAGAGAGTGAGAGAATGAGAGAAAGAAAGAGAGAGGAGAGAGAGAGAGAGAGAGAGAGAGAGAGAGAGAGCAAGCGCCAATATGCGGTGCTCCTCCATGGGTTCTGCTGCTTCATGCTTGAGCTCCTGTCCTCATTTGCCTCACTGATGGACTGTGACCTAGAAGTGCCAACCTAAATAAACCCTTTCCTTCCCCGAGTTAGTTGCTTTTGGTAATAGTGTTACATCACAGCCACAGAAAGGCAACGAGAACATCAGGTCTCTTTGGGGCTCTTTTCAGATGGCTCTTGGTGCTCACAGACAGTTTCTAAAGACATGCTCCCATTGGGTGACTTTCAGAGGTGGAGATCATATTCTACTTTAAAGGCGTATTTGCAGTAAAACGAAAGAATGTAGATGTTTGTCGTGTTTATATAGTAGAAAGTATCCTGATCTTAAGAATTCTGTGTCGAGGGGGCTCAGAGATGACTCTGTGAGTAAAAGTCCCTTCTCTACAGCCAAGAGGACTTGAGTTCAGCCCCCAGCACTGCTGACAAACTGGTCCCATGCACACCCACAACCTCAGTGTTGGGGAGCAGTAGAGATGAGGGGATTGCTAGGGCTTGCTGGCTGCCAGGCTAGAAGAAAAATGTGAGCTTCACAGTCAGGGAGAGACACTGCCTCAAAGGATAAGGCATACAGTGATGACAGAAGAGGATACCTGATGTCCTTGGGTGACCTCTATTGGCCTCTGCGCGCGCGCGCGCGTGTGTGTGTGTGTGTGTGTGTGTGTGTGTGTGTGTGTGTGCACTTGTGTGCGTGTATTTGTGTGTGTGTGTGTGTTGCTCCATGATGGATCATCATTAACCTATTCCATAATTTAGATTTATCATGTGACACCCAATGCCCTCAAATGAACAGAGGAAGGGGGGTGGCAAGGTAGGGTCCATTATCGAAGAAGATCCCAAAGCCATTGCAGGAGCAGCAGGGCGCCGGTGGGCCCCAGGCCCTCTGCTCCATCCCTATGTTTTTCTCAGTCTTGTACCCACCACCCTGCGTTGCACCTTCCGGCAGAGCAAAGGTCAGGACACGGAAGAATGTGTACACATGGCGTCCTTAGACATTACATAACACCATCCGTCCCTCCCACGGGAAAGGCTGAGCTGTCCCACACTGGTAACGTTTGACTGAAAAAGACAGGGAAAAATAACATCTGACCACAGCCAGAACACGGGTGATGGCAGAGGACTGACAACATGCTCACCCGGCAGGAAAATAGTTCCGGTGCATGACGTGTCAAATGTCTAGACTCGCCAACCTGGCAGATGCGGGGTGGAAACTGGGGCCTGTCCTTCTGGCCCTGTGCAGGAGGAACCTGCACTGATAGGCCAGGGCTTACTGCCTGAGGGTCTGCATCCCCGGCTCACACAGCCTGTGGTGGAGAGAGACTCGGCAGCCCAGACTCCTCAGTTCCTCTCAAGCTGGTCTGGATCTCCAGCAGCCACAGGCTTCACAGCAACCCCATGCTGGGAGGGTGGAGTCAGACAGATTCCAGAAGCCCAGTGGTCATCCAGTCTAGTGCAGTCGGTGAGCGCCAGGCCAGTGAGAGGCCCTCTCCGGAAATGAGGTAGAGAGCGAGTGTTTGAGGAAAGAAAACATGTAATGTCAGTTTCTGGCCTCTACACACACCTGTATAGACATGAACAAGCGTATAAGCGCACACCTCAAAATAGACAGACAGACAGGTAAAGAAAGAAAGAAAAAGTAAATGTGACCAGACTAGAGGGTCTCTTGTCAGGGCATTTGCTGAGAAGGGTTGGCACCCCACTTCCCACATCTAACCCAGCAGGAACACCACCTCCTGTAACTGAACACTTTCACCAGCTGCCATACATACTACCTTTCAGTGCCCCCATCCCCGACACTAAAGTCACTACCTCTTAGAGCAGATAGCTGATAGAAAGTTCTGCGGGCTCCTGGGCCCACAGCCTGCCTCCATCATGACATCCTCTCCTACTCATCCTGGAAGTGAGGCCTCCCAGAAAGAGGTCAACCAGGCCTGGGATACAAGTCCCGAGAGGTTGTGTGAGCCCAGAGCATGTGCACACGCTTGTGAGCTTGCGTGGGCGCTGGCGCATGCGCGCGCGCGCGCGCGCGCGCACACACACACACACACACACACACACACACACACACACACACACACACACACGGCCAGGGTTGGAGCATTTCTGGGCCCCACTCAGCTGATCTGTCACTTCACCCCCAGTCTGTGAGAAAGACACAAGGATCAATGGTCTTTTCTCAGCAGAAGCCTCTACTTCTGGGCTGTCCAGCATTTCCTCTCTGAAAATCCCTTCTCCTTGACCTCACCTCTTTTCAGTTTTACTTTCCATTTTGCAAACTATATACAAATATACACTGTTCTCCTGACCTCCTGGGCCTCCGGGCGTAATTTGTTTGCCTAGAATGTGGTTCTCAGTTCATTTTCCTTGTAGAGATCACCACCAGGTGACCCTTGTTCTCCTAATTCTAATTTATGAAAACCTCATTCCAAGTTCTGTGTTCCTGGAAACCCCAAGGGCTATCCAGTTCCCAGCTACAGAAAAGGGTACCCTACAGCAGGGAGCCCAGTCGCTCTGTTTCCAAGATCCCCTGCTTCCTCTCTGTTAGCCAGGGAAGCTCAGAACCTCATGAGTTCCCTAAACAAAAGACAGCGTGAGATGGTGTCTTAGCGGGTTAAAGGTGCTTGCTGTACAAGCCTGATGATCGGAGTTCGGTCCCCTGACCCAAGTAAGAAGCTGGATGTGATGGTACACATCTGTAACCCCAGCACCCCTACTATGGGATGGATTGTGGAGACCTAAAAGCTCAAGGGCTAGCCTAGGCTACAGAGTACAGCAGAAACAAGGGAGCTACTGCCTCAGCAAGATGGAAAGTGAGAGCTGAGTGCCGACAGCTGTTCTCTGGCCTCGCATAGATCAGAACATATGTGCACTTACACTCACATACACCATGGAATGCACACACACACACACACACACACACACACACTTGTAATATTGTTTAAAGAAGAAAGACACCCCTGTCATCCTTGTCACACCTGTCCCATGCTATGACATGTGTGTGATGCTGCACTGTCGCACATGGAATTCCTGGAGCTGGTCCTTCTCTGGCAAACAGGAACAATGCCGACCAACTACTGAGCGTTGTCAAACATGGAACACTCTGAGTGGGTCTCCAGAGGGCTCATTCTCACAGCAACCTAGTGTGCTGGGTCCTCTCACCGACAGTTTTCATCCCGTGAGATGGAGATTATGGGAAATGAAGGATCAATCAAAGCTGTGTGCCCCCCTTCACCCCAGGCAGCAGGTGAGCTGGATTTGAACCCAGGTCAGAACTCCCTCGGAGCCATGGCGCTCACCAGACTCTAATACTGAAGGGGCGTGGTCGATCGGCAGTTGGAATTAACCAGACTAGCCCTAATCTAAAATATTTTTTAATAAAGGATAGAAGGAGCACTTATAAAACCTGGGTCCCAGCAAGGAGCGCAGGAAAACAAAGAGGAAAAACAAGCGCACATAGATGGTTTTATAGACTATTTGGGGGGGGGAGAGACATCTCACAAACAAGGTGATTGGCTGAGCTTCCCCATCATAGTACACCTTTGAGACCCGTTCTCTTACTGATTGATGGTCAAGACCCACAAGGATGCTGATCTTACTGCTTTTTATTGAAAACGTTAAAATTTTGTACTTATTTGGGTGTGTGCACACATGTGCAAGCGTGCATGCATGTGTGCGTGCACATGTATTGAAGTCGGAAAGAAAGGAAGGAAGGAAGGAAGGAAGGAGGGAGGGAGGGAGGGAGGAAGGAAAGAAAGAAAGAAAGAAAGAAAGAAAGAAAGAAAGAAAGAAAGAAAGAAAGAAAGAAAGAAAGGTAGGTCAGAATATCAGGTCAGGAGTAGTTAAAGACACATCTGTAATCCCAGCACTCAGGAGGCAGAGGCAAGTAGATCTCTGTGAGTTTGAAGCTAGCCTGGTCTACATAGTAAACTCCAGGTCAGCCAAAAGTACATAGTCTCAAAAAAGCAAAGCAAAACAAACAACAAAATACTACCAGCAAAACAATTCACCTCTTTTCCCCAGTATGATTCCATTCCTAAACAGAAGGGAGTGACTGGGAGGTGCTTGGAGGCCCCTGATCATGTGAGTGAACTCTATTTGCATACTTGTACATCCGCAAATAATGCATTATGCTGCCTTCCAAAACAGCATCCTTGCAGTGGTAGGGGGGTACCACAACCTACTCACTGAGACCGGGCCATGCGCTCCCTCCCAACCCCTGATGATTTATTTAATTAGGTTTTCTAATTCTGCGTGCTGTGCAGGGTCCTATGGAACAAATCCACAACCATCTCTTTTCGTTATTTTTCTAAAGGTCTTTCATTTTATTAGTTCTTTGCTATGACAAACAGAGCAGCAATGGATGTCCTTGTTCACAGCCTGTTCGTGTGGGCGTGGCTTTCTCTATGGTCAGTGTTCAGAAAGGAGGCCTATTGTTTACGTGCAGCATTTTCCTTGAAAAATAGAATAAGAAGTCAGTGTCTAGTGCATGACCATGATTTTTCTCCTAAAGAACACATATCAGTTACATTACAGTGGCTGCAAGCAAATACCAGGGAACTTGCCCAGTGCAAGGCGGGAGACTGAGTTCCATCGACATTGAAGTCTCCAAAACTCTTGGATGAATTAAAAGCGTGGGTGAATATTCTCCTCCTGGCTACTTCCTGCAAGAGCTAAATGCAGCCATATCACATGCAGCTGACATTGAGACAGCACTGTCATCTACAATGTTCAGGCTTAAGGAGTGTGCAATGAAGTTACGAAAACAGGGAAAAACCTCACAGTGCTTTCAATACATTTATGATTTTATATCAGAATGCATCTGTCACTCTCCTGGGGTCCAGGCGGCATGTGGAGTGGGGCTGCATGTTGGACATGCCTGGAAATGCTTTTAGAGACTGATGCTGTCCTAAATGCAGAGACCTCAACTTCAGCAAACGTCTTAATAAAAGCCAGGATGTGATGAACCCCAGATGACCCCTCCTGTCACTTCTGACTCGTCCTTGCTAAGAACTCAAGAAACTCTCTAGCCTTAAAGGCCACAAGTGTAGCGTCTACTCTAGAAACCACACCGTTTGCTCCCCCCACACCCAGCTGACTAAACTCTCTATGGGGACATGGCATCTGCCTCTAAGAAATGCATCCTCTTCCCGCCTTGCTGCTGAGGCCCAGACAGTGACCAACTTGGTTCTGTCTGGCCAGACTCAAGCCTCTGCATCTGTAGGTGGCCTGGAAACCTACAAGGAACGAAGCAATTATACCGTGTCCAGAAATAGTGTGTGAGGTGGGAAGGTGGCATTTGCATTGCTCTTCGAGACATGATCTAGCTTGGTTCTCACCTACAGTGACCCCTTGAGGTGGGGGATGAAGAGGTTATGACATAGCTTATAAACCAGGTGTTCTGCCCGAGGTCTAACACTAGAAGTATCAGTGGATTTAAGAAGTGTCTAAGCAGCTGAGTCAGCAGGGCCTAGAGAGGGCTGCAGTGGCTTTGGATACAGTGGGCTTTTTTCACTATGTCATTCTGGCTGTCCTGGAACTCACTGTAGAGACCAGGCTGGCCTCGAACTCACAGAGATCCACCTGCCTCTGCCTCCCAAGTGCTGGGATTTAAGGCATGTGCCACCACACCTTGTGGCACGGTGGGTCCCTGAGGAGACACCTCCTGCTGCTGTGGCCACAGCTTGGATTATGAAGCCAAGAGCCATCACTGCCATTTTGAGGAAGACCAGCCATTGCTGAACACATTGTCATGTGCCATATACCGCCCTAAGCACTTTATCTGTGTGTGGTCAACACGGTCATGGTCTCAAGGATGCCCACATCATCCCTGAAACCTGTGACTATGTCCGAGTGCATGGCAAAGGTGTGTTGGGGTTGCAGGTAAAATGAAGGCAGCTAATAAGCTGACTTCAAAATTCGAGGCTACCCCGGGGACATAGGGGTCAGCCCAGGAGATCACAGGAAGACTCTTACCACATGTGCAAGGGAAGAGTCAAAGAGAGAAAGGAGATTGGAAGATGCTGCATTGCTGACTCTGCCAAAGAAGGGCCCAAAGCCAGGGGATGGCAGAGCTTTCCAGGTACCAAGACAGGCAGGGGAAAGATTCTCCCAGAACCTCCAGGAAGGACCAGCCGATCCTGTTCACACCGTGATCAGAGCCCGGTGAACTCCATTTTGTACTTCTGACCTCCAGAAGCGTGATGAATTTGTGTCCTCTTACGCTACCCTGGGACAGCTACAGCCACAGCTGGACACTTCCACGATGAATTCTCTCCGCCAGTCTTCACCGCTGCCATTCTGAGAAGTGGCTGGGACCGCCCTTTCAGAGCTGAGTGAGCACAGCCATACCCTAGAGGTGCCAGACCCATGCCTGGGTCTGAGCCCAGAACGGCGTGACCTAAAAAAGTTATTCATCTCAGCCTCCAGACAGGCCAAGGTCCAGTGGGGCCAATGAGACACTCACTCTGGCTGCACAATTTAGCAGGCGAGAAGGGACAATGACTGACTGAATAACCTGACTTCTTAAGGTAAGTATCTGTGTGCAATGTATCAGAATCAAAACTAACGCGAAGAGTCATGACAAACACAGACTGAAATGTTAAATAAACGCAAGGCTGGGACCAACTTCAGCAGCTCTCAAAGCCGGGTGCATCTCTCTCATTTCAGAGGCTTGTGTGCTATGGGGTTACAGTTAAAACCCATAACGACTTGAGAACACAGCTTTCGGTGAGAGCTCGCCAAAAGAGAACACTTCAGTAGCAACATGGTAGGTAGCTGAGAGTTCAGGGCCTAGCTCTCCCTCAGCTGAGTCAAGTCACCGTGAACAAGTTACTCAGCATCTCATTGTCCGAGGCCACTCATAGATTCTGGCTGGCTGTGTCTCACCCCCAGACTCCTTCCTACCTTTTCTTTCTCTTACAAGTGGCTTTTCCCTTCTAGTCCTAACATTTCTTCTCCATCTGCCATTTCCACCAGGTTGTTCACCTTTAGTGAGTTCCACCTCCTGAAAACCTTACTCATGTGGGTTTACCTGCAGCTGAACTGCAAGGTCCAGGCGATTCCAATCCATGAGACCATGATGGCATTTTTTAGCAGGTAACGCACCTTAACGTTGACCGATAAAACGTATGTATCTTGGTTTAAACCACTTTAATGAATTGACTAATCGTTCACTTGTTTATTGTATGGGCGTGCATACCACGGATGAGCAGGGAGGTCAGGGAATGACTTGTAGAAATCAGTTCTCTCCTTCCACTGTGGGAATCCCTGACTCACACTCAGGTTGTCAGGCTTGGTGGCAAGCACCTTTACTCACTGAGCCATCCCTCTATCTTTCTATCTTGCTTAAAATATTGTGAGGGGAAAAGAGGTCGGTAATATGATTTTCATTAGCATCATCTGGAGAGCGTAGGTGAAGCCTGTGGTGACAGAATGCTTCAGAGCCCTTAGAAGAGACGATCGCACACGGTTGTTTTGCTCTGAGCTATCCGCACGCTTGGGGGACCTGGTGTGCCCAGTAACAACCCTGGTGCACAGGAAAATGACCGTGCTACACTGACCTTAAAACATCAGGCCAGAGGTTTTCGCTTCTATTTTTATAGATTGCATAGAAAATTCTGGGCTTTCTGGAAAAAGAAAAGCATTTGAATGTGCAGAAGTTCCCTAGCATGAGTCTAGCTTCTCATACTATGAAAACTAGAGATGAGAGTGTTAATACTGAGTGTGTCTTACCAGGCACTCCCGAGAAAACTTTCTACTCATTACCTCTCCTTATTGGTGCAGTACTGAAGGGCTCTTGTTCATTTTACTGTCTCTCTGTGTCTCGTGTGTGTGTGTGTGTGTGTGTGTGTGTGTGTGTACATGGGCATAATGCGTATGGAAAGTATGTGTGTGCACACAGGTGTATGTGCGAGTGCAGGGGATGTGTGTACCACAGAACTCACGTCGAAGCCAACCTTGGGTGTTGGTCTTCACTTTCCACCTTGTCTGTGACAAAGTCTCTTGTCTGTGGTTACATGCCATAGGCGAGCTGGCCACCAAACTGGGTCATCTCCCGTCTCTGCCTCCTATCTCACCACAGGATCCCTGGGTTGCAGACACATGCACCACCCAGCCTGGATCCTCATGGGTTCCAAGGATCCAGACTCAGTTCCTTATGTTTGCATGGCAAGCCATTCTGGCTCAGGGGCAAGGGTTTCAATCCATGGTTGACTGGCTCTGTTACCTCTGGGCTTGTGTTGACACAGAGCCTTGTGGTGGGTACGAAGCTTCTCACTTCACGATGACCAGAAAACAAAAACAAAGTAAGGATTAGGGTTGTGCTCTCCCTTCCTAGAACAGACATTAGAGGCCTCTTTTCTTCCCACTAGGCCCCAAACTGAAGGCTTCTCCATCCCTAGTGGCCAAGTCTAACCCATGACTTAATATCCCATAAGGGGAATATTTAAGAGCAAACCATAATTTATTTTAAATGTGAACTCACATCCATACATCCCAGATGGTGGGTAAGTGTGGTGACCCTGTAGCCAGAGACCATCCCAAGTCGTTGTAAGGAGCCTGCTCTAGAAAGACAGCTGTGGGGAACCTGGCTGTCTTCTCTGGTCCATGTTCCTACAGGAACACAAATCATGGCCTCTTCGCATGATGAGGCATGTTCTTTGTACATGGGAACTTAGCAGATAAGTATGTCTTCACATGTTAATGAGCAAATTAACCTGTTTGAGCCAAGTTTCATGCAGCTTGTTTTGAAACATCTCATCCATTCCCTGAACATCCGGGCGGTGTGCTAACTGCAAAGCCTGCTCTTTTCTTGTCTTGTTATTTGGGGAAAGCTTTATTGGTGGCAGAATTGTGTGTGCTGAGCTCTGTTTCTATATAATTTGCTTGAAACCCAAATGTTTTAGTCCCACCTCCCCCGGTCTTTTAATATCCCACTGACACTCTTTCCAATGAGTCATGCCCACAGGGAAAATTACTACTTGGCTGCAGGTCAGCTCTTGTCTTCGCACAGGGAGATAGGGAGTGAGCTATCATGTAGTGACTCACTGGAGCTGTGGTGAAGGTGTGAGGAAAATGTGTTAGGAGGGAGTGGAAGTGTGGGCCCCTCCACCAAGGATGGGCTTCGAGGGGCTGACCCATGGGCCTTCTTCCCAGTGTCTAGTGCACAGACACTTCTCCGGATACTGACGCGCATTTAACCCCAAACCTCACACTTGCATCTACCCAACACTGCCCAAACCCTAGATCCTTCCCTTTTCCTTGGGACTGCTATTCACCTGTATCCACGGCATCTCACTGGCCTAACCTAAGCCCTGAGGACAGCATCTTCTGCTTGGGGCAGTGAACACATTGGCGAAATCATTTGAATGACCGTGATCTTAAGCCATCTTTTTTTTATTATTATTTATTTATTTATTTATTTATTTATTTATTATTGTTATTCTGCATATAATATTCTGTCTGTGTGTATGTCTGCAGGCCAGAAGAGGCCTGCAGACCTTATTACAGATGGTTGTGAGCCACCATGTGGTTGCCGGGAATTGAACTCAGGACCTTTGGAAGAGCAGGCAATGCTCTTAACCACTGAGCCATCTCTCCAGCCCTTAAGCCATCTTCTTGAGAAGAAATGAACACTGAGGACCAGACATTGTGGAGACCTCCAGCGTGAGACTGTCAGAATGTGGCAACAGTGAGACAAGCTGATTAAATACTAGAGAGCAAGGGTGTGCGTGCAGCTTACCAGGGAGGCAGCAGAGCTCCAGCAGTGGGAGCAGTCTGTCCGGCTAGGCATCCTAAGGGAGGCTAAGAATAGTAACCACTGCAGCAGTCACGTGGCTCCATTCTCACCTGTTCCAGCCTCATCCTAAGAAAGGCTAGAAGCAAATATAGATATGTATGTCTGAGTTATTGCTACTCCATTTCTTTCCCTCATGGACTTGTGTAGGTGGAACGGCGGGTTGTGTCTCGCCACCCGGCTAGCTTTACCCAAAATAATTACACGGAAACTGTATTCTTTTAAACACTGCCTGGCCCATTAGTTTCAGCCTCTTATTGACTAATTCTCACAACTTGCTTTAACCCAT